>NW_006769585.1:459838-532899 GCF_000442215.2 Lipotes vexillifer | reverse complement strand
GCAGGAATACCCACGGGCTTTGGTGCCCAGAGCCAAGGACAAGAATCCTCGTCTTGCCACCTACTAGCTGTGTGACTTTGGCCAAATTACTTAAATTCTCTTTGGTTCCGTTTATTCATTGGTGAATGAGAAATATCCACGCAGTACTAAATGGGGTCGCACATACCAAGTACCACCTGCAGCGGCTGGCACATAGGAAGCTTGATGTTTTAACAGTAGCCCTTACTAAGCTGCAGTAATAGAAACCAAGCTGCATGGTTCCCTTCTGGTTAATTACTGTTCTCTCTCATTTACGTTTTGTGAGAAGACTTACAGTTCAAATAGGCTCTTCCACTCCTCTCATCTTAGCTGGTGTTATGAGTTACCCAAAGGTCTTTGTGCCACATCTTTCTTGTATGATCCCTAAATTGTTTTCAGGAGAAAAATCACACGTGAAGTGTATCCTCATGATGGGAATCCTGGTGGGCTGACAATTGCCCCCTCAGAGATGCTCACACCCTAATTCCTGGCACCTGTGAATACACTACCTTGCATGGTGGGATTAGTTAAGGGTCTTCAGATGGGAGATTAGATTATCCAGGTGGAGTCAATGTGACCCTGACCTTATAAGAGGGAGGCGTGCAGCTCCCAGCCATAGTTGGAGGTGTGCTGCTGGGAGCGAGATGGCGGGTGATGTGCAGAAGGGGTCGTGAGCCCAGGAGCACGGGCCCGTCGAGTCGCTGAAAGAGACACGGAATTCTTCCCTAGAGCCTCCAGGAGGAATGCAGCCCTGCCCGACACCTTGATTTTTACACGTCTGAAGGTAAGAACGTGCTTTTGTTGTGTTAAGGCGCTCTGTTTGCAGCAGTTCTTGCAACAGAGGTGGGAAACTCATGCAGGCGTGTTGGGTAACCTATGAGAAGCTCCACATATGCTCTCTGCAGATGCCCCTGGACTCGAGTCACCTCAACTCTGAGACCGTGTTCCTGGTCCAACTCCCCTGAGGCTGCTTACGGCCCCTTGTTCCTAGGTTTCTCTGAGAGTCAAGGCCCCTACATCCCACCACCTTCCCACCCCATAGCTTCGGAGGGGGGATGGGGAGAGAGTCTCTCTTCTCTGCTGTTGAACTGGCAAATAACCACGTTGTTTCTGGCTATTCATTTTTAAAATATGTGCTATGGGTTACAAGGCTCTTGCTGAGCTGGCCAAGGAATGACCCAGGGCAAACTCATCCCTGCTGATGGGATAACCAGAAAGTTCTGTATGTTTAACCGCAGCTAGAAATAGAGAGCAAGGGAATGCATCTCTTTTCTCCAGTCTCCTGAGCACACTTATGGGGCACTAAGGACTTAAACCGTCCCGCACTTTTTTTAGGTTTAGAAAAGTAATAATTAAAATGAACATGTTCCACGTCATTCTTTGAAATGAAAATTGTTTATAGTAACAACTTAGTAACAACTATCTTTTAGGAAGAACTGTTCAATGAATAGTGTGTGTGTGTGTGTGTGTGTGTGTGTGTGTGTGTATATATATATATTTTTTGCTGCCTTGCAAAGTACCTGGGAGAGAGCTGTTTTCTTCAGACTGATGATTGTGCGGAGAGCACTGCAGGTTGAATTACTTTAGAGATAATGAAACATTCAATTAAAATAAAAATGCTTGTGTATTGGCTATAATTACAAAGGAATGTGTTACAGAGAATAAAAGCTATATTTGAAAAATCTGTTTTGAGTTTCTTGTGATTCTAAATGTAAGAAGTGTAGAGGGAGCAATCACTCTAAACGTCCCTTTGTTTTCAAGTGAATGTAGGTGGAAACTCTTAAATACCTGTTTCAGGGTACTCTGAATTTGGTAACTTTCTCTGGGAGAAGATTCAGTGGTGGTAAATGCCGGTGGGAGGGCATAAGGAATCAGAGCCTTGCAAAATAGGGTAAAATCCAATGGAAAGGACCGCTCTCTGGGTGGACGAAACCACGA
This sequence comes from Lipotes vexillifer, assembly GCF_000442215.2. NCBI lineage: Eukaryota > Metazoa > Chordata > Mammalia > Artiodactyla > Lipotidae > Lipotes > Lipotes vexillifer. Next base: position 530,943 of record NW_006769585.1, on the reverse strand, counting down.
AGCCTTAAGTCACTGCCTCAGAAGCTCTGTGATAGTTTCTCAACTCTGGCTGAGGGTTCAGAGGAATCACCTGAGGGGCTTTCAGTATCTGACACCCGATCCCAGCCCCAGAGACACGGGCTTAATTGGCTTGGGGTGTGGCCTGATGGGTTATTAAAGGCTCTTTCTGCCTCGGTGTTTGGCGTGTTCAGCCAGGTCAGCGACCCCACCTGCGTTTCTTCCTGGGATCTGTGACACTGCTGGGATCCATCCTTAGCCAATGGCCTGGCCCCCTCTCAGTTAAAAAAAAAAAAAAAAAAAAAAAAAAAAGAAATTTGTAGCTGGCTGAGCCTCGGGAGGTGTGATTTTCAACATTACTCCCTCCATGAAAGACAAGTAGTGACTCAGCCTGAGGCAGCACACAGAATAGCTGCCTCCACATGATGTTATAAACTAAATATTATCAAAACATCGAGACCCTGCCACCAGTTTTATCTTCCCATTAAAACGTCCTCAAACAACTCGGATCCATTAGTGAGTGGATGGTGAACAGCTGTTACTGGAGAAGCATCTTAGTGCTGTGAATCCCAGCCTTTAGCCTGAGAAATCCTCCCTCCTGGCCCTTATTTACACTGCTGTCTAACTTGTGCCAACATCTACAGGCCTGCCATTGAAAAGTATGTTAATTCAGATGAGAAGGAAAGGAAAAAGGAATACATTTTGTACCTGTGTGGACATGCAAAGTTGTCCTTTAATTGAAAGTACTTTGCTTTAAAATTTTACAGCCTTATTTATTGTGATATTAATTCAGTAATCTATTAACATAAGTATCATTATTTTTAACTGTAACGAATTATTGATACCAGTAACTTTATCTATTTTCTAGTATGTGCTGTGGGCTTCCTAACCTAGAAGTTGTGTGGTATAAGGGGATGTATATGGAGTGCTTTGTTTGATCTTATCAGGCATCAGGCTCATTTCTTAGAGAGTGAATGAAACCTACGTTATGCCTCAAAGAGTTTTAAAAGTTTGAAGTTCAGTTGCAGTGGAGCTTTTGAGCCTCTTTCTTTCTGCCAGGATGCTCCGAAATTGTCCGAGCTGGGACAAAGTGGTGGTAAGCGTCAGTCTTTGCTCCTACCCCAAACCATATAAACAAACTATATAATAGAACACACACAAATACGGTGTGATTAACAAGAGTAAAAGCATTTCTCAGAGGAGAAGGAACTGTGAAGAATTCCTAAGAAAGTAGGGAAGATGATACTGGAGAGTGAAATGGCGGCACATGGGAATATTGAGAGCCCGCAGAAGGGAGGCTCACAGTGACGGGGCCACATCAAGGCCATACATGCCTGGAGGTGGTGGACCCCGGCAGCAGGAGAGGTGTGGGATCACCTGGTAGGGAGATGCATTCAAGCCCTGCAGAGGGACCTGTCAGGCTGCTTGATCCTTTTGTGTTCCCGTCTCTTCTGTGAGCCAAGCTGTGAGATGGTGCATCTAACAAAAGTGGGAGCATTCCTGAACACAGATGCAGGGCAATGCTCTGAGTGGCAGGTTTTGGTGCTCCGAGTGGCAGGTTTTGCGAAGCTCAGCAGTCAGGGGACTGAGGTTTCCTGCTGGGGCGCTTCCCATTCTAGCCCAAGAGGGGGGTGCTTTCCAGGAGGCTGCTCCTGTCCCTATCCTAAGGTGGACTGCATGAGGACAAAAAATAACCGCAGTGTGACTAGATTCTTGGGGAAAATATTTTAAATGGACATAGCAGACAATTTGTATGTAAACGTATAATTGCCTCAAGTCAATAAGAAGTAAAACCCTCTCAAAGAGATGGGTGAAGGATCTTAATGGAATTCAGGGAGTGGAAAATAAAAAGGCTTCTCAGGAGTTCCCTGGTGGCCTAGGGGTTAGGATTCCAGGCTTTCACTGCTGTGACCCGGGTTCAGTCCCTGGTTGGGGAACTGAGATCCTGCAAGCCACACAGCACAGCCCCCCAAGAATGGCCTCCTCACATGGAGCAATCCTCAACTTAGCCACATACTTAGAAACTGAAATTAAAAAATAATAATGGAATAGTTAATTGGAAAACTAAGTCTGACAGTAGCAGCAGCAATAAGGTTAAGGGAGAAGCGTACTATCTTAAAATGTACCGTTTATTCATTTATCTCTCGTTGGATACTTGGTTTGCTTCCACCATTAGTCTGCTGTGAATAAGGCTCTTATGAACATGGTAGCACAAAACTTGTTCAAGTCTCTGCTTTCTCTTTTGGGTATACACAAGTTGAATTGTTGGGCCATAGGGTAGTTCTGTCTTTAGTTTTTTGAAGAAATGCTGTGTTTTTCTCAATGACTGCAGTGTTCTACCGTCAGCAGTACATAAGGGTTCCAATTTCTCTATATACTTGCCAATATTTGTTGTAATTTTTTTAGATAGTAGGCATCTTAGATGTAAGTGAGGATCTCAGTATGGTTTTATTTGCATGTCTCTAATGATGAGTGATGATTATCTTTTCATGTACTTACAGGCCATGTGTATCTTCTTTGGAGAAATGTCTAAGTTCTTTGCCCAGCTTTTAAAACAAATTTGATTTTTGTTTAGTAGGTGTTCTTTATATACTCTAGATGTTAATTCCCTATCAGATAGTGATTTGCTAATATATTCTTCCATGGGTTGCCTTTTCACTATGTCGATAGTGTACTTCGCACAAAAGATCTTAATTTTGATGTTCAATTTATATGTTTTTGGTGTCCTATCCAAGAAATAATTGCCAAATCCAATGTTGTGAAACTATTCCGCCATGTTTGCTCCCAAGAATTTAATAGTTCCAGATCATTTAGACTTTGCATTTTGAGTTAATTTTTGTATATGGCATAAGGTAAGGGTCCAACTTGAGCCTCTCTATTCTTTTACTGTCTGTCTGCCTCTTTGTGACAGTACCACACTTCTTTGCAGAACTTGCTACGAAGCTATGGTAAGCGATTGGGAAATGGGAGACTGTAACTTGGTTACTGAGATTCCATGTGCATTTTAGGATGAATTTTTCTACTTTAGCCAATCACTTCATTGGGATTTTGATACGGATTGAATTGACTCTAGATCATTTTGGGTAGTGTTGTCATCTTAACATTCTTCCAGTCCATGAACATGATGTCTTTCCCTTTACTTGTCAAATTTAATTTCTTTGAGCAGTGTTTATAGTTTTCAGCATACATGTCTTTTTGCCTCCTTGGTTAAGTTAATCCTAAACATTCTTCTTGATCCTATTGTAAATGGAATTGTGTTCTTAATTTCCTTTTCAGTTGGTTTATATATCGAAATGCCAATATATTTTTATATCCAGAAACTTCACTGAGTTCTTTTAGTTCTAACAGTTTGGTGTTTTGTGTAAGCTTTAGGGTTTGCATTTCAATTTTTAGGTATTGTCATGTGCAAATAGGTAATTTTATTCTAGGACTCCTAGTATTATGAAAGTAGCAAGAGAAGTCATTCTTGTCTGTCTTTAAATATTTTTAAATAACTGTTAAAGCAAAAACTGATTATATATAAAGTTTTATAGCTTAAGTAGATGCAAAATATGACAAGAATATAATGTATGGGAGGGGAAACAGAAGTATACAGTTGTAAGGCTTTTCTGTATGTACTGAAGATACCCTAAAAGATGTATATTAAACATAGCAAACAATGAAAACAAAAAGGCAGCTATTAGGCTTCTAGGGATATAAGAAGTTCTAAACTCAATCTACAAGAATGTGAAAAAGAAAGATGTACAAAGAACAGTGGTAACAAATAGAAAACAAGATCAACCACATGAATTAAATGTTAAATGACCTAATAACCAACTAAAAGCAGATGTGAAACTCAATTAAAAAAGCAAGAACCAATTATATGCTATCTCCCACATACTTATTTTATAAAGATATAGAGTAGTTAAATATAAAAGTTTAAATACTATAATATAGTAACACAAATTACTTCATATCAGATCAAGTAGACTTCAGAAGGAGAAATATTACCAAGGATAAGGAAGAATATTTGATAAATTGGTCAATTACAAAGATACAAAATTCCTATCTATATATGCAAAATAAGCTTAAGTATGCAGAGAAAATCAAAGTATAAGGAAAACTGGATAACTCGATTACAGCATGTCTGCAGTTATACAGATAAGGACACAGAATATGTGAAGAATACCAGCAAGTAACCACACCTATAACATTTATGGAATAATATGCCAAACAGCAAAAAACATTCTCTAATGCCCACAGAACATTGATCAAGACCATATTCTGGGCCACAAAATGTCTCAATTTTTAAAGGATTAGAAAAATGAGTATCTCCTGAGCATTTTGAAATTAAATGAGAAATCAGCATAAAGACACATAAAATCAAACAGTGGGAAGTAACGTAGTGTACTTCTAAAGGATTAATTGGTTATAAAGGAAATAAAGTATTTTAAAATGTTTCAAAATAAATTAAAATTCACACATTAAAACTTCTGAGATGCAGGTAAGGCAGTGCTCACAGGGATATTTATAATATTAGGTGCTGATGTTAGAAAAGAAAGATTCCAAATCAATGATATAAACTTCAACCCTAAAAAACTAAAGCATGCAGAGCAAAGTAAACACAAGGTGAACAGCAGAAAGAAATAATAAAAATGAAAGCCGTAAATAACAAAATAATAGTAAGAGTCAATGAAACCAAGAACTGTTTCTTTGGAAAGATCAATAGATAAAATTACCATGATCAGGAATAAAGCAGATAATCACAGAAGATGCTACGGATATTTAAAGGTCAGTGAACTATAGCTTCTAGGCCTAATCTAGCCTGCTGTTCACTAAAAGTCTTCGTGGAGCCCAGCCATAGCTGTTTTCATGCCTATACTGCTTTTGTACTATAATAGCAGAGTTGAATAATTGTGACAATGTATGGCACACAAAGCCTAAAATATCTGGCATCTTACAGAAAGTTTACTAATCCCTGTTTATAAAAAAGAGGAATGATATAAAAAAATTTGTACCAATTTAATAAAAAACTTATGTGAAATGGGCAGTTTTCCAGAGAAGCACTAAAGGTATATCTCACTAGAACATGAAAATGTTAGCCTGATTCCATCTGATGTCACAAACCTCCAAATGAAAATTTCTCTCCAGATACATTTTGAAAAATATTACCAATTCCGCACACCACAGCAGGACACGTTCTAACTCATCTTAGGAGGCGAGCATTACTCTGATAATAAAACAAAACTTAAGACCTTACAAGAAAGGAGGTCTACAGACAGTACCACTTAAGCACATAGACAAGTTCTTTAAGAACATTTTAGCAAATCAAATCCAGCAATGTATAAAAGAATAATGACAAACGGGTTTATCACAGGAATCCAAGTTTGGCTTATTTGGACATCAATGTTATTAACCATATTAACTAGTTAAGGAAGAAAAATCATTTCAGTGGATTCAGAGATTTGTCAAAATTTAGTCATCCTTGATAAAATTCTCAATGAGATAACATTAGAAGGAAAAATCTGCAACACAATAAAGGACTGCTATGGGAAAAACCTAACATCATACTTTACAGTGAAAAAAGAAATGCCCACCCCCATAAGAACAAGGCAAAGATTTCTCCTTTTAACATTTACATTCTATATTGAACCAAAAGTCCTGGCTATAGTAACAGGCAGAGCAAGGAAAAATGCACTGGCATTGGAAAAGAATGTCTGCATTTGCAAATGACATTTCCTAAGTGCAAAATCTAGAGAATATGTAAGTTGCTAGTGAAACTACAAAGCATGTAGGATTCAAGGTCAATGTGGAAATCTCAATTTGTATTTTTCGGTACTTTCAGCAAAAAATTGAGAATTAAAAATGCTGTTTATGATAGCATCAAATGACAAAGTGTTTAGGGGTACATTTAAGAAAATATGGTCAGGAAATATACACTGAAATATTGCTGAAATTAAAGAAATGGTGAGATATACCTATTTATAGATTGAAAGACAATCTTTTAAAAATTCCAATCCTCCCTGAATTAATCTCTAGGTGCAGAGCAGTCCATATTGATAGTACAGCAACACTTTTTATAAAAATTGACAAACCAATTCTAAAATTCATGGTAAAGTAATTAGAAAAACCAAAACAATTGTGAAAAAATTTGGAAGATACACAGTACTTGATTTCAAGATTTGAAACCTACAGTAGAAACAGTTGGGTGTTTGTCTAAGGACAGACATACAGATCAATGAAACCATATAGAATGGTCAGAAACGTACCTGTACATTTATGGTCAATTGATTTTTGACAAAGGAACGAAGGCAATTCAAAAGAGTAAATAAGGCTTTTAACAAATGATACTGGAAGCTGGCTATCCATGTGGAAAAACAGTGAACCTCAGTCCTTACATCTTATACAAATATTAACTTGAATTGGATCGTAATATATAAGAACTACAACTGTAAAAATCCCACAGAAAAACGGGAGGAAACTGAGACTTGAGTTAGTTTCTTTTACAATCCACAGTGAGTATAAGTCAAAACTATTTACATATTCCTTTTATTCCACTTGTGAAGTGATGGTTGCTTTACTCAGAGTATCTACAAATCTGAGCACTCACTTTAAAGGAAGATATGACTTTTTATTCCACATCTATCTGCCAGAGACAAGTTAATCTGATTCATCTTGAGGTAATGCAGTCTATATAATAGAGGTAATGCAGATTTTATATACATTTTAGTGGCAGATTTCAGGAAGTGGAAGAATCTCATTGGCACAAACACTTCACAAAACAGAAGAAAATACTGTTGACTGGGGCGAAGTGAACAGATCTATTTTTGGTTGGCAGACTTCCTTGAGAAAACTTAATCCGCTAAACACCTACATCAAGTTAAGAGATCTAATACTCCCTGAAGACTCTGCCAGTAAAATGGATATGTCTTCATTTTGATCTGTCCTTGACTAAGACATCTGCTTGAATGTGGAGTTGCTGGGTTTATGGAGATTGTTTCTTTCCTGTGTGGTCACATCTCTTCCTAGATTTTCACTTGCTTGCTTGACCAAGTCCCACACTGTAACTCCTCTAGAATCACACACAGGCTGTATCACCTAGAACCTACCACTCCTACTCTCCTGACTTCAACCATCATCGATTTCAGTTGATAATCTTGTCTGTTACGTAGATTATCTGACTCTGCCATCATATTATAACTTCTGCTGGCCTAATTCAATTGTAATACCCAATTTTACTTTAAGGACATATCTGTAATACCCAATTTTACTTTAAGGACATAGGTATATGGTTTTTCATAATTTCCTCTGCAGGAAATTGAGTTTGGAACACCTGGCAGTGATGGCGCTTAAGTAGCAATATGATTCTTGATACAGAGTATGTGGTGAAAGTGGCAGAGATTATTAATCCTCATTAAAAAATAATGAGAGTGAGTCCATCTCATATCATTTGTGGTGATGAACATATTTCAAGGAAACAGTAACTTCTAATTTCTCGGGAGAATGCTTTCAGCACCAACGGTGAGAGATCAATTTATCACCAATTGTTTAGACATGATGATCCATCTTGACAATTGGAAACAGAAGCCCAATATATCCTGGGTCTCTTTTAGAATGTATTTGGGGAACTTAATTTTTTATTCTGCTTTTCCATAATTGTTTATATCTAGACCTTATAACTTACATATTATGAAATTGAATAAAATAACAATATAAGCACCATAACACAATTATAATCTTCAATACCTACAATAACCACTCTTCAGTTTTAGATATACACTGTAACTTTTTTTTTTTTTTTTTTTGGGGGTACGCGGGCCTCTCACTGTTGTGGCCTCTCCCGTTGCGGAGCACAGGCTCCGGACGCACAGGTTGAGCAGCCACGGCTCACGGACCCAGCCGCTCTGCAGCATGTGGGATCTTCCCAGACGGGGGCACGAAACCGTGTCCCCTGCATCGGCAGGCGGACTCTCAACCACTGTGCTACCAGGGAAGCCCTATACACTGTAACTTTTAATAGGTAATAATAGTCACTTGAAATAGCCACATTCAACTTAAAGAAAATTTAATAGTTTAAAATAGGTAAATGCAATTATCAAAGGAAATGTCAAAAGTAAGCGCAGAGCTGCTTCTAGCAACATGGCAGATAAGCTATCTATTGAAGCGGAGCTTGGCTTCCACTTCAATACACAAAACATCCAGAAGTGCTGTAGTGCAAAGATCCTAGTGTGGAAAACCAGAGGGGACTGGAGACCAGAGCTGTCAGCTGAAGCTATACATGCATTAGAGTCTTTTGCTAATCTTGGTAACCAAAAGGCTTGCATTTTAAGGAACACGTATGGAACAAGAGATGAGGCCTTGAATGTGAGCACACTGGGGCTTTTGGTAGAAGGAAGCAATACTCCCCAAAGGACATACCCTCAACCCCAAACTGAAGAAATTCCAAAGATTAATCACCACCATAAAGTTGTGCAGGGACCTCGCACAAAGCAAATGGAGGGTTATGTTCGTTTCAGGGAAGGTAGTGAGGCCATGAGATACAGAAGGTAGAAATACACAGGGGGTTTCAGCCGTATTGGTCATGTCTAATTTCTTAACACGGTAGGTCTTGTGCGTTATTTTTCGTTTATGTGTTTTAAGTAACATAGTAAGATGAAAATATTAGACGACTTGAGAATGGAATTTAGTTTCCCCCCTCCTTTTTCCTCCCTGCTCCCTGAGAGCCAAAAACTTGACATAATTATCCTAGAAGAAAAATACTGCAGAGAGCCTTCTGGATCCAAGGCAGGATCTAGAAGTTGAGTTAGTTCTCAAAAACTTAAAGGAAGATGGAAATTTACCTAATGAAACATGAAACAGAATCACAGGTCAAAACCAAGACAGGAAAGCAGGTCAGGATTTCCTTAAGCAGTGAAAACTACTAATAGTCAAGCAGGCAGACAGTAACTAACTGAAATAAAATAATGGATACAAGGCAGTGTTTTGCCTGTAGTTCAAGCCATCTGTCAGGTTTTAAGAGGTTGGTAGTGGAATAAGAATTTGGGCAGTGCACATGTGGAACTACAACCAAAATGACAACACCTATACAGAGCTCAAAAAATGATACGGCTTTGGGGCTTCCCTGGTGGCGCAGTGGTTGAGAGTCCGCCTGCCGATGCAGGGGCTACGGGTTCGTGCCCCGGTCTGGGAAGATCCCACATGCCGTGGAGCGGCTGGGCCCGTGAGCCATGGCCGCTGAGCCTGCTCGTCCGGAGCCTGTGCTCCACAATGGGAGAGGCCACAACAGTGAGAGGCCCACATACCGCAAAAAAAAAAAAAAAAAAAAAAAAAAAAAAAAGATACGGCTTCTTCTGTTTTAGAAAGCAATTCTGACCTCCTGATGGAGAAATTTACTTGATGTACCTAGCCAATGTGAAGAGTTCTCCATCATTAGAAATTATTAGCTTCTCGAAGTGAAAACCGAGGGGACTCTGGGCATTCCGAAAGTAATGTAAAATAGATAGCTAGTGGGAAGCAGCCGCATAGCCCAGGGAGATCAGCTCAGTGGTTTGTGACCACCTTGAGGGGTGGGATAGGGAGGGTGGGAGGGAGGGAGATGCAAGAGGGAGAGGATATGGGGATATATGTATACCTATAGCTGATTTGCTTTGTTATACAGCAGAAACTAACACAACATTGTAAAGCAATTATACTTCAATAAATATGTTAAAAATAAATAAATGAGTAAGCTGCCTCACTGTGGATGAAAGTCTTGGAAGCAGGGAAAACTCCATCCAAAGAAATTGTCCCTTTACTGTAGCAATATAATTCCAAGCCACAGAAAACCCTCTGCTGACATAAGCAGAAAGGAAATGTATTGTAAAGCTATTAGGTAGTTCACAGGCTCACTGAGAGGCTGTAGAAATATAGGAGGATTGATAGCAGCTAAAAATCACACCACAAAACTTGGTCCAAGAGGAACTCGTTACTTCTGCGGCACATCACTTGACACCATAAACTTATCTAAGCCAGCGTGCTCTTCAAACTCAGAAATTTCCCTTGCCCTACCATGAGCAGAAGGTTTCTCATTAAAGTGTCATAATAAGGTGGGCCTAATTGATAGCCGTTTTCAGCTTTTAAAATAGAATTCCTTTCTTGAACTCCTGGATCTCAACAGGAATGTTCAATAAATAGAACTTTTCCAGTCTTATTCTAGGTAACTTGAGAAATAAGCAAATCTGAAACTTAATCCAACATTTGGAACCATTGTAAATTCCATGTTATAGTCAAGATATTTGGGAGGTTGTTGAGGTCAGAAACCCAGATCAAACTAGCTTGGCTTCAGGCATAGCTGTGTTGAGGAGGCTGCAATGAAATTATCTAAGAGGATGTGGTAATCCTAGTAAGCTTGGACCACATCCCAATGTTTGGTGATGGAGAATTGGGTCAATCGAACCAAACTACATAGAAGAGAAAGGGGAAGGAATGGCTTGTCATAGAAAACATGTTAATGAAAAGGGGGGCAAATGAATATAGTCTTTGGGTCTACCAGGGCAAAACATGTCCAGGATGGAAGCTCTTACCTCATTTTATGTGCTACATGTTGAATGATACTGCCAGTTACTTTCTGACGACTTTTACAATCAGTAGATTCTTCCTTTCTCTGCCTTCAAACTTTTAACAGATTCTTTAACTTCTGCCAAAATAGCAAGTTTCAAATGGTACTTTGTAAACAAAATTGGATTTGAATTAAGGGATTAGAGTTGATGTTGCTAATAGCTATTAGTATAGTTTTGGATAGTAAACTTGATTTCTTTGAACCTCAGATTTCTTATTTAAAATTTGTTTAAGATTCAACCCATCTTCTAGGTTCTCTTGGACCGAAATTACTTCCCTTCTCTTGTTTTTCAAAATCACTTAATTTATCTATTTAGAGTCCATGACTTAAAAGTTTGTAAAGTACTCACATCTTAATTTTTCAGATTATTATGAGGATACATGCACCCCAATGTTCATGACAGCATTATTTACAATAGCCAAGATATGGAAGCAACCTAAGTGTCCATCGACAGATGAATGGATAAAGATGTGGCACATATATACAATGGAATGCTACTCAGCCATAAAGAAGAATGAAATTCTGTCATTTGCAACAACTTGGATGGACCTAGAGGGTGTTAGGCTTAATGAAGTAAGTCAGAAGAACACTGTCTCTTATCACTTACATGGTGAAATCTAAAATATAAACACATGGATTTACCAACAGAAACACACTCACAGACATGGAGAACAAACTAGTGCTTACCGGGAGACAGGGAAGGAGTCAGGGCAAGATAGGGCTCGGTGATCAAAAGGCAAAAATTCTATGTATAAAATAAACAAGCTACGAGGATATATTGTACAGGGCTTCCCTGGTGGCACAGTGGTTAAGAATCTGCCTGCCCATGCAGAGGACACAGGTTTGTGCCCTGGTCCAGGAAGATCCCACATGCCGCAGAGCAACTAAACCCATGCGCCACAACTACTGAGCCTGTGCTCTAGAGCTCGCACACCACAGCTACTGAGCCTGTGCTCTAGAGCCCGTACACCACAACTATTGAGCCTGCACTCTAGAGCCTATGTTCCGCAACAAGGGAAGCCACTGCAATGACAAACCCACGCACCCCAACGAAGAGTAGCCCCTGCTCGCCACAACTAGAGAAAAGCCTGAGTGCAGCAACAAAGACCCAATGCAACCAAGAATAAATAAAAAATAAAATTAAATTTAAAAAATGATATATTGTACAGAACAGGGCATATTGCCAGTATTTTATAATAAAATGAAATGGAGTATAATCTATAAAAATACTGTATCACGAAGTTGTAGACCGGAAACTAAAATAGTACTGTAAGTCAACTATAGTTCAATAGAAAATAAATAAAAACAAAATAAAACAAAAACATTGCAAATATTTTCTCCCATTCTGAGGGATGTCTTTTCATCTTCTTTATGGTATCCTTTGCTGTGCAAAAGCTTTTAAGTTTCATTAGGTCCCATTTGTTTTGTTTTTAATTCCATTTCTCTAGGAGGTGGGTCTAAAAGGTTCTTGCTGTGATTTATGTAATAGAGTGTTCTGCCTATGTTTTCCTCTAAGAGTTTTATAATGTCAAGCCATACATTTAGGTCTTTAATCCCTTTTGAGTTTTTGTGTATGGTGTTAGGGAGTGTTCTAATTTCTTTCTTTTACATGTAGCTGTCCCGTTTTCCCAGCACCACTTATTGGAGGCTGTCTTTTCTCCATGGTGTATTCTTGCCTCCTTTATCAAAAATAAGGTGCCCATATGTGCATGGGTTTATCTCTGGGCTTTCTATCCTGTACAGTTGTACTGGTACAAAACAGAAATATAGACCCATGCTGTGTTGATTACTGTAGCTTTGTCGTATAGTCTGAAGTCCAGGAGCCTGATTCCTCCAGCTCCGTTTTTCTTTCACAAGATTGCTTTGGCTATTCGGGGTCTTTTGTGTCTCCATACAAATTGTGAAATTTTTTGTTCTAGTTTGGTAAAAAATATCATTGATACTTTGATAGGGATCGCATTGAATCTGTAGATTGCTCTGGGTAGTATAGTCATTTTCGCAGTGTTGATTCTTCCAATGCAAGAACATGGTATATCTCTCCATCTGTTGGTATAATCTTTAATTTCTTTCATCAGTGTCTTATAGTTTTCTGCATACAGGTCTTTTGTCTCCTTAGGTAAGTTTATTCCTAGATATTTTATTATTTTTGTTGCAGTGGTAAATGGGAGTGTTTCCCTAATTTCTCCTTCAGCTTTTTCATCATTAGTGTATAGGAATGCAAGAGATTTCTGTGCATTAATTTTGTATCCTGCTACTTTACCAAATTCATTGATTAGCTCTAGTAGTTTTCTGGTAGCATCTTTAGGATTCTCTATGTATAGTATCATGTCACCTGCAAACAGTGACAGTTTTACTTCTTTTCTGATTTGGATTCCTTTTATTTATTTGATTGCTGTGGCAAAAACTTCCAAAACTATGTTGAATAAGAGTGGTGAGAGTAGACAACCTTGTCTTGTTCCTGATCTTAGTGGAAATGGTTTCAGTTTTTCACCCTTGAGAACGATGTTGGCTGTGGGTTTGTCATATATGGCCTTTACTATGTTGAGGTAAGTTCCCTCTATGCCTATTTTCTGGATGGTTTTTTTTTTACCATAAATCAGTGTTAACTTTTGTCAAAGGCTTTTTCTGCCTCTATTAAGATAATCATATGGTTTTTATCCTTCAACTTGTTAATATGGTTTATAACATTGATTGATTTGCATATATTGAAGAATCCTTGCATTCCTGGGATAAACCCCACTTGATCATGGTGTATGATCCTTTTAGTGTGCTGTTGGATTCTGTTTGCTAGTATTTTGTTGAGGATTTTTGCATCTATGTTCATCAGTGATGTTGGCCTGTAGTTTTTTTTGTGACATCTTTGTCTGGTTTTGGTATCAGGGTGATGGTGACCTTGTAGAATGAGTCGGGGAGTGTTCCTCCCTCTGCTATATTTTGGAAGAGTTTGAGACGGATGGGTGTTAGCTCTTTTCTAAATGTTTGATAGAATTTGCCTGTGATGTCATCTGGTCCTAGGCCTTTGTTGGAAGATTTTCAATCACAGTTTCTATTTCAGTGCTTGTGATTCGTCTGTTTACATTTTCTATTCCTGGTTCAGTCTTTGAAGTTTGTACTTTTCTAAGAATTTGTCCATTTCTTCCTGGTTGTCCATTTTATTGGCATATAGTTGCTTGTAGTAATCTCATGATCCTTTGTATTTCTGCAGTGTCAGTTGTTACTTTTTTCATTTATAATTCTGTTGATCTGAGTCTTCCACCTGTATTTCTTGATGAGTCTGGCTAATGGTTTATCAATTTTGTTCATCCTCTCAAAGAATCACCTTTTAGTTTTACTGATCTTTGCAACCTGTTTTCTTCATCTCTTTTTCATTTATTTCTGATCTGATCTTTGATTCTTTTTGTTCTGCTAACTGGGCTTTTTTTGTTGTTCTTTAATTGCTTTAGGTGTAAGGTTAGGTTTTTTATTTGAGATGTTTCTTGTTTCTTGAGGTAGGATTATATTGCTATAAACTTCCCTCTTAGAACTGCTTCTGCATCCTATAGGCTTTGGGTTGTTGTGTTTTCATTATCATTTATTACTAAGTATTTTTTGATTTCTTCTGATTTCTTCAATGATCTCTTGGTTATTTAGTACCGTATTGTTAAGTCTCCATCTGTTTTATATTTTTTACAGATTTTTTTCCTGTAATTGATACCTAATCTCATAGCACTGTGGTCAGAAAAGATAGCTGATACGATTACAATTCTTTTAAATTTACTAAGGCTTGATTTGTGACACAGGGTATGTATCCTGGAGAATGTTCCATGAGCACTTGAGAAGAAAGTGTATTCTGTTTTTTTTGGATGGAATGTACTATAAATATCAATTAAGTCTATCTGGTCAAATGTGTTATTTTAAGCTTGTGTTTCCTTATTTTCATTTTGGATGATCTGTCCATTGGTGAAAGTGGGGTGTTAAATTCCCCCACTATTATTGTGTTACTGTTGATTTCCCCTTTTATGGCTGTTAGCAGTTGCCTTATGTATTGAGGTGCTCCTATGTTGGGTACACAAATATTTACAATTATTATACTTTCTTGGGTCCCTTGATCATCATGTAGTGGCCTTCTTTGTCTGTTGCAATAGTCTTTATTTTAAAGTCTATTTTGTCTTACATGAGAATTGCTACTCCAGCTTTCTTTAGATTTCCATTTGCATGGAGTATCTTTTTCCATCCCTTCACTTTCAGTCTGTATGTGTCCGTAGGTCTGAAGTTAGTCTCTTACATACAGCGTTTATATGGGTCTTGTTTTTGTATCCATTCAGTCAGTCTCTTTTGGTTGGAGCATTTATTCTATTTACACTTAGGTAGTTATTGATATATATGTTCCCATTACCATTTTCTTAATTGTTTTGGGTTTGTTATTGTAGGTCTTTTCCTTCTCTTGTGTTTCCTGCCTAGACAATTTCCTTTATCATTTTGTTGTAAAGCTGGTTTGGTGGTGCTGATTTCTTTTAGCTTTTGCTTATCTGTAAAGGTTTTAATTTCTCTGTCGAATCTGAATTAGATGTGTGCTGGGTAGAGTACTTTTGGTTGTAGGTTTTCCCCTTTCATCACTTTAAATATGTCCTGCCATTCCCTTCTGGCTTGCAGAGTTTCTGCTGAAAGGTCAGCTGTTAACCTTACGGGGCTTCCCTTGTATGTTACTTGTTGTTCTTCCCTTGCTTGTTTTAATATTTTTTCTTTGAATTTAATTTTTGATAGTTTGATTATGTGTCTTGGAGTGTTTCTCTTTGGATTTATCCTGTATGGGACTCTGTACAGTTCCTCAACTTGATTATTTCTTTTCACATGTTAGGGAAATTTTCAACTATAATCTCTTCAAATATTTTCTCAGACAAATTCTTTTTCTCTTCTTCTGGGACCAGCTATAGTTCTACTGTTGGTGTGTTTAATGTAGTCTCAAATGTCTCTGAGACTGTCCTCAATTCTTTTCATTCTTTTTCCTTTATTCTCCACGGCAGTTATTTCCACTATTTTGTCTTCCAGGCCACTTATCGTTTCTTCTGCCTCACTTATTCTGCTATTGATTCTTTCTAGAGTATTTTAAATTTTATTTTTTGTGTTGTTCATCATTGTTTGCTCTTCAGTTCTTCTAGGTCCTAGTTAGATGTTTCTTGTATTTATTCTATTTCCAAGATATTGGATCATCTTTATTATCATTACTCTGAATTCTTTTTCAGGTAGACTGCCTATTTCCTCTTCATTTGTTTGTGCTGGTGGGTTTTTACCTTGCTCCTTCATCTGCTGGGTATTTCTGTGTCTTCTCATTTTGCTTAACTTACAGTGTTTGGGGTCTCCTTTGCAGGCTGCAGGTTTGTAGTTCCCGTTACTTTTGGTGTCTGCCCACAGTGGGTGGGGTTGGTTCAGTGGGTTGTGTAGGCTTCCTGGTGGAGGGGACTGGTGCCATTGTTCTGGTGGGTGGGGCTGTATCTTGTCCTTTTGGTGGGCAGGGCTGCATCTGCTGGTATGTTTTGGGTTGTCTGTGAACTTGATTTTGGGCAGCCTCTGCTAATGGATGGGGTTGTGTTCCTGTCTTACTAGTTGTTTTGCATGGGGAATCCCACACTGGAGCTGGCTGGCCTTTTGATGGAGCTGGGTCTTAGGGTTGAGATGAAGATCTCTGGTAGAGCACTTGCTGATTGATATTACAAGGGGCCAGGAGGTCTCTGGTGGTCCAGTGCCCTCAACTCGGCCCTCCCACCTCGAAGGCTCAGGCCCAGCACCTGGCCTGAGCACGAAGACCCTGCCAGCCACATGGCTCAGAAGAAAAGAGAAAAAAACAAAAACAAAAAAACGGACGGAACCCTAGGACAGATGTTAAAAGCAATCTTATACAGGCAAAATCACACAAAGAAGCATACACATACATACTCACAAAAAAAAAGGGAAAAAAATATACGTATATAAAAAAGAGCAACCAAACCAATGAACAAATCTACCAATGATAATAAGCACTAAATGCTGTACTAAGATTTACATAAAACCAAAAATAAATTAGATGCAGAAGCAAGCCCCAAGTCTACAGTTGCTCCCAAAGTCCACTGCCTCAATTTTAGCAACATTCATTGTCTATTCGGGTATTCTTCAGATACGGGGTTTATCAACTTGATTGTGGGGATTTAATCTGCTTCTCCTGAAGCTGTGTGGAGAAATTTCCCTTCCTCTTCTTTGTTTGCACAGCTCCTGGTGTTCAGCTTTGGTTTTGGTCTCACCTCTGAGTGTAGGTTGTACTCACGCGTCTGTTCCACGCTCAGACAGGAGGGGGTTAAAACAGCAGCTGATGAGGGCTCTCTTGCTCACTTAGGATGAGGAGGGGATGTGGGTATGGTAGTGAAATTGGAACACGGGGTGAGCCTGAGGCAGCAGAGGCTGGCATGATGTTGCAACAGCCTGAGGCGTGCCGTGTCTTCTCCTGGGCAGTTTGTCCCTGGATCTCGAGCCCCTGGCATTGGCATGCTGCAGAGGCTCCTGGGGGTGTGTGGATAGTGACCTGTGCTTGCACACAGGATTCTTTGTGACAGTGGCAGCAGCCTAAGCGTTTCATGCCTGTGTCTGGTGCCTGTGCTGAAAGCTGTGGCTCGTGCCTATCTCTGGAGCTCATGTAGGCAGTGCTCTGAATCCCCTCTCCTCGTGCACCCTGAAACAATGGTCTCTTGCCTCTTTGGCAGTTCCAAATTTTCTCCCGGACTCCCTCCTGGCTAGCTGTGGTGCACTAGCCCCCTTCAGGCTGTCTTAACACAGCCAACCCCAGTCCTCTCCCTGGGGTCTGACCTCTGAAGACTAAGCCTCAGCTCCCAGCCTTCGCCTGCCCCAGCAGGTGAGCAGAAAAATTCCTTGGGTTGGTGAGTGCTGGTCGGCACTGATCCTCTGTGCGGGAATCTCTCCATTTTGTCCTCCGCACCCCTGTTGCTGCATTCTCCTCTGTGGCTCTGAAGCTTCCTCCTCTGACTCATCCCCCCGTCTCCACCAGTGAAGGGGCTTCCTAGTGTGTGGAAACTTTTCCTCCTCCACACCTCCCTCCCAGAGGTGCAGGTCCCATCCCTATTCTTTTGTCTCTGATTTTTCTTTTTTCTTTTGCCCTACCCAGGTACGTGAGGATTTTCTTGCCTTTTGGGAAGTCTGTGGTCTTCTGCCAGCATTCAGTAGGTGTTCTGTAGGAGCTGTTCCACATGTAGATGTATTTTTGTTGTATTTGTAGGGAGGAAGGTGATCTCCATGTCTTACTCCTCTGCCATCTTGAGGGTCTCCCATCCGTATGTTTTTGATGTAATGTCTGTTCATGTGTTTGGTCTGCCTTTTATATTATGTTTAAAAAATTCCTGAGGTTTGAACATTCTGTATATATTCTGGATATAATTCTTAGATACATAACTTGCAAAATTTTCTGTTAGACTGTGGTTTGGCTTTATATTTTAACTGTATATCCTGAAGATGAGAAATTTTAAATTTTGATACAGCCAATGTTACCAATTTAGTTCACGGATTATTTAAGTGTCATAATCTTTGCAAGCCCAATTTCAAAGACCTTTCACATATGTTGACTTCCGGAATTTTTAGTTCTAGGTTTAACATTTAATTATATGATCCATTTTGATTTAATTTATGTATTTTGTAGAAGATATGGAACAAAGTTCACTTTTTTTCTGGGCCTGGCTGTGCAACTTTCCTATATTTGGAAAAAACCCTTTCTTCACTGAGATGTCTTTCAAACTTTGTCAAAAGTCACTTGTGCATGTGTGTGTGCCCACTTCTGGACTCCCTATTCTCTTCATGGATTGACTTGTCTGTGTTGATGCCAGCAACACTGTCTTTTTATGACTCACATTTAAAATCTTGTCAGATAGTGTTCTCCAGTTTTATTCTTTTAGAATGTTTTTAGGCTATTCTGATTGCTTTGGATTTTCATAGGAATTATAGGATCACCTTGTCAATTTCTACAAAAATCCTCTTGGTATTTTTCTTGAGATTGCATTGCATCTAAAGATCAATTTTGGGAGAATTGACACATCTTAACAACATTGAGCCAGTGCGGCTGAACTTTATGCTGAACAAGTTCCCTTTTATTCCTACTTTACTGAGAGTATCAGGAAATGAATGTTGGATTTTGTCAAAATGCTTTTTCCAAGTTTATTAAGATTAGCATGCCTTTTGTTTAATTTGTTAATAATATGGTGAACAGTATTCAGCTTCAAATGTAAAACCAAACTTGTAGTCCTACTCATGGTGTATGTTTTAAAGTATATTTATCTTCTTCACCATTTTTTTTAGTATTTTAATCTATGTTCATGAGAAGCACTGTTGTGCAGTTTTCTTTACAGTGTGTCTAGTTTCGGCCTCACGTACAGGGAAGCGTTTGAAATTTTTCTACTTAGGTTCGGTAGAATTCACCAGTGATGACATATGTGTCACTAACTTTCCTTGTGGGAAAGTTTCTTAAATTTCAAACTCAGCCTCGGGTGCTCCCGGATCATGATGAGTTGCGGCGGGGATAGGGGAGGATAGGGGTGTCGGTTGCTTCTTCTAGATGCTAGGGAATGCAGCTGCACCTGGATCCAAAGAAGGCTCTGCATGTCGACCAGGCCGGGAGGACAACACATGACTGGAGGACTGAGCAGAGAACAGAAGGCTGGCCACCCAGTGCCTTTGGGTTGGAGAAGTTAACCCATTTACATGTAAGCTGTGTAGCTGACTAGCTGACAGGTTCTTGGTGCTCTGGCCGGGTGTCAACCTGAGCCTCTGAGGTGGGAGACCCGAGTTCAGGACATGGGACCACAGAGACCTCCTGACCCACATAATACCATTCAGTGGGAGCTCTCCCAGGGATCTCCATCTCAATGCTAAGACCCAGCTCAACTCAGTGACCAGCAAGGTCCAGTGCTGGACACCCCATGCCAAACAACTAGCAAGACAGGAGCACAACCCCACCCATTAGCAGAGAGGTTGCCTAAAATCATCATAAATTCACAGACACCCCAAAACACACCACCAGATGTGCTACTGCCCACCAAAAAGACAAGATCCAGCCTTGTCCACCAGAACACAGTCACCAGTCCCCTCCACCAGGAAACCTACACAATCCACTGAACCAACCTTAACCCACTGGGGGCACATACCAAAAACAATGGGAACTACGAACCTGCAGCCTGCAAATAGGAGACCCCAAACACAGTAAGTTAAGCAAAATGAAAAGACAGAAATACGCAGCAGATGAAGGAACAAGGTAAAAACCCACCAGTGCAAACAAATGAAGAGGAAATAGGCAGTCTACCTGAAAAAGAATTCAGAGTAATGATGGTAAAGATGATCCAAAATCTTGGAATGGAGAGAATATAAGAAATGATTAACAAGGACCTAGAAGCACTAAAGAGCAAACAAACAATGATGAACACAATAAATGAAATTAAAATTTTTCTAGAAGCAATCAATAACAGAATAACTGAGGCAGAGGAACGGATAAGTGACCTGGAGATAAAATAGTGGAAATAACTGCTGCAGAGCAGAATAAAGAAAAAAGAATGAAAAGAACTGAGGACAGTCTCAGAGACCTCTGGGACAACATTAAATGCACCAACACTAGAATTATAGGGGTCCCAGAAGAAGAAGAGGAAAATAATTTGAAAAAATATTTGAGGAGATTATAGTTGAAAACTTACTTATAGTGGGAAAGAAAATAATCAAATCCTGGAAGCACAGAGAGTCCCATACAGGATAAGTCCAAGGGGAAACATGCCAAGACACATTAATCAAACTATCAAAAATTAAATTCAAAGAAAAAAATATTAGAAGCAGCAAGGGAAAAGCAACAAATAACATACAAGGGAAACCCCGTAAGGTTAACAGCTGATCTTTCAGCAGAAACTCTGCAAGCCAGAAGGGACTGGCAGGACATATTTAAAGTGATGAAGGGGAAAAGGTACAACCAAGAGTACTCTACCCAGATCTAATTCGATAGAGAAATTAAAACCTTTTCAGACAAGCAAAAGCTAAGAGAATTGAGCACCACCCAATCAGCTTTACAGCAAATGCTAAAGGAACTTCTCTAGGGAGGAAACACAAGGGAAGGAAAAGACAAACCCTAACCCCCAGTCTGGGAAGATCCCACATGCCGTGGAGCGGCTAGGCCCATGAGCCATGGCCGCTGGGCCTGCGCGTCCAGAGCCTGTGCTCCGTATCGGGAAAGGCCACAATAGTGAGAGGCCCGCGTACGGCAACAACAACAAATCTACAAACAATAAATGCTGGAGAGCGTTTGGAGAAAAGGGAATCCTCTTGCACTGTTGGTGGGAATGTATATTGATACAGCTGCTATGGAGAGCAGTATGGAGGTTCCTTAAAGGCTAAAAACAGAACTACCATATGACCCAGCAATCCCACTGCTGTGCATATACTCTGAGAAAAGCATAATTCAGAAGGAGTCATGTAACCACAAATGTTCACTGCAGCACTATTTACAATAGCCACGATGTGGAAGCAATCTAAGAGTCCATTGACAGATGAATGGATAATGATGTGGCACATATATACAATGGAATATTACTCAGCCATAAAAAGAAACGAATTATTTGTAGTGAGGTCGATGGACTTAGAATCTGTCATACGGAGTGAAGTAAGTCGGAAAGAGAAAGACAAATACTGTATGCCAGCACATATATATGGAATCTAAAAAAGTTCAGAAGCACCTAGGGACAGGATAGGAATAAAGACACAGATGTACAGAATGGACTTGAGGACATGGGGAGGGGGAAAGGTAAGCTGGGCCGAAGTGAGAGAATGGCATGGACATATGCATACTACCAAATGTAAAATAGTTAGCTAGTGGGAAACAGCCGCATAGCACAGGGAGATCAGCTCCATGCTTTGTGACCAGCTAGTGGGTGGAATAGGGAGGGTGGGTTGGAGACACAGAGGGAGGGGATATGGGGATATATGTGTACGTATAGCGGATTCACTTTGTTATACAGCAGAAACTAACACAACATTTGAAACAATTTTACCCCAATAAAGATGTTAAAAAAAAAATGTAATGTGTAAACCTTGATTGGGCTCTGGACTAAATAAATAACTAGCTCTATCAGACATTAAAAAGGAAAGAAAATTGCAGACTCATTTCCTGTAATAAAGAGATTTTTAACTTTTCTTCAACTTTGAAGGAATTTGTCAATTCCTTGGAGTTTTTGAATATATTGGCGCAAAATTGTTCATAATTCCTTGAAACCCTCTTTGTATTTGTAGAATATGATCCATAGTTATATTTTCTTTTAGTCCTGATTGTCTTTGTCTCTCTTATTTTCCAGACTACTTTGACTAGATTCACTTTTCGCTTTCCCTTCTAAGAGCCAGTTTTGGCGTACATTGATTTTTCTCTCTTTTTCCTGTTTGTATGTGCTCTTATCACTAATACTTCCTTTCATCTGTTTATTTTAGATTTAATTTTTCTTTTTCTATTGTTAAAATGCAGCATGAGATGATGAATTTGAGGGCTTTTTTTTATAGCACAGTTTCCTTCTCTACATTTGTGCCTCTGTATGGCTTTAGTGGAATTTCACTTATTTTTCTCCTCTGCTTTCATTTGTATTCGGTTCAAAACACTAATTTTGTTTGAGTTTTGCCTTGACCCACATGTTATTTAGAAGTGTTGTTTCATTTCTAGTTATGTAAGAATTTTCCAGATAATTTTCCAATTATCTTTGTTAGTAATGTGTAATTCCATTGTGGTTAGAGAACATATTTTGTATGAATTGAATTCTTTCAAATTTGAGACTTGTTACATCCTGGATATGACCCATCTCAGTAAGTGTTCCCTGTGCCCTTGAGAAGACCGTGTATATTCTGATCCTGAGAAGATTATTCTAAAATTGTCAATTGGGTTGATTGGTGGATAGTGTTACTGAAGTCTTCCATAGACTTTTGGATTTTCTGTCTACTTGTTTATCAATTGTTGAGAAAGTTGTATTGAAATCTCCAAGTTTAGTTGTGGAAATGTCGGTCTCTCCTTGAAGTTCCATCAGGATTTGCTTTATGTATTTTGAAGATCTGTTACACATGTAAAGTTCAGGATTTTTCTGTCCTCTAGATGAATTTACCTCTTGGTCATTTTGAGAAGACTTTGTTCGTTCTTGGTTATATTCTTCTGTAATCTACTTTGCCTTCTCTTAATGTAGTTACAGCATATTTGATTAGGATGGTCTATTCTTTCCATCCTTTTAACTTACTTAGATATTAATATTTAAAATACATTTCTTTTAAGCAGCATAAAATTGGGACATGCCTTTTCATCTAACCTGACAATCTCTGCCTTGTAACTGTAGGTTTGTCATTTACATTCAATAGGATATGGTTGGGTTTAAGTTACATTTGAAGTTAATACTGAAGCTTATGACTAATCCTCCTCAACTCCAGCATGGAGGAAGGCATATTTATATTCCCTCCTTTTGTTAAAAATTGGAAATAAGAATTCTTGAACTGGTCACAAACCTGAACATAAAAATAAACCTCTACCTACCTACATTTCCATATTTGCCTTTATAAAGTGCTAACCTATAAATAATCACAGTATTTAACGAGAGACTATAAATTATCCTATCTTCTACTGCAGAGGTGGAGGCCTCCTTTAAACAATAAAAATCTTAATTGGAAAATTCTCAGCTTTATAGGCAGTACTACATGCTGCGTGTAAACGTTGTTCAGTAAGTATCCGTTAAATTGCACTGCTTGTGTCATCTTGGATATTTAGTCCAGTGCTTTTTGGCCTATTCCCCACTATTGGTTTTCTAGATTCCTGAGATGTTGAGGCTTCTGGTCTATTCTAAAGTTGTAAGCTGGCAGTACAGTAAAGAACAGTCAGATAAGTCATCTTCAGATTCAGGAAACCTTTGGTCCCACTGGTCACATTTCCAATGTTGTCCGATCCCACAAGCTGCATCTTATGTGGCCTGCACTCTCTGATTAAAGGAATGTGATTCTCATTCCTTCCACCAGTTCCATACATGAGGAACCTTTTTACACATCCATCAAAAGAAGTTATCAAGTTTTATAAAGATGGAGGTTAAATTATAGTAAAAAAAAAAAAAAAAAGAAAGAAAAAAACCCCAAAACTTGATTGTGCATCCAATGAGAAAAATTCAACATTTTAACCTTGGTATTTTCTTTGATATGTATTTTATATTTAAGTGATTAATGCATGTAATATATGGTATATAAGAAACTGAACTTTTAAAGTTGGGGATACATACAACACTAAGTCTAATGACTGTGGTTTTGACACACTTCACTCTGTTATTAACTAGAGGGGATGGATACTTCAATTTAACTTAGAAGCCAAATTTCATAAATGCCTGTGTTGTGAAGATAAGCTCCTGACAAGATATTCCTTTGTTCAATTGGCATTTATAACTATTTTGGACCGCTTATGTACACTTGTATAAATCACAGATTTTGAAAGACAGAAGATTTGGTAACTTGGTTATTACATTTAGATGCCTATTAAATTGTTAGAAAAATTAGGCCATAGAACATTTTCAGAGAAGATTATCCTAGCTGTGAAATCCTCGTTACTGAGACATATAATTATGTTTCTGACAAAAAGATATGATACCTTTTAATAATTGTGTCAGCATACAAAATGGTAGAATATTTAGTCAAAAATATCTGAGTGCTTATCTGCCTGTGATGCCCTAATATAACAGTCTAAGGATGGTCATTATAAACGTGACTCCAGATAGAATTTCACATTGCTTTCACTCATCTAGAGAATGGTTCCTGTAGCCAAGGCAACAGGGCAGTTTACAGAGGCCATGTTGACCACATCATATTCCAGCAATAATTAGTCCTGAAACTCTCAGCACTTCTAATAGCATTCTCATTTTTGTATAGGTAATTATATGCTGAGAAGAGTGTGCTGAGGTTATGTTGGAATGCGTGATTTGGAAATAGGGGAGCGTTACTGGTGTGTCACAAGTCCATATCACGTTAAGCCTTCATCCACAACTGAATATGAGTCTGCTGGTGGGGGAGGGAGGAAGTGGGGAACTCGAGGAAGGAAGAGCAAATTGGCAGTGTTCACCTAGGATTGTGTGTAACTGGAAGTTCAGATGTGCTCCTGACCTTACAGTAAGTGTGGAAAGCCAGAGAGGTTTTCATAGAAACAATACTATAAATGGAAGCTGGTTCCAATCTCAGAAAAGCCTATATGTACCATATTGGTATTTATGGATTTTAGATAACATACTGGGTACAGAGGCTAATGGTGTTGAACTGACTTAATGTTACTACTAAAGTAATTTCCCAAGTATTTGGAAAAGTAGTTTCAAATTGAGAGTGCCATTTAAAAAAAAATTTGTTTCTTCTAGTACTTCTTGCAGAAGATTCTGTTTTCCAAAGACAGCTACACAAGGCACATGTGTAATGGTATATATCATCCTATATACACTACTTACAATGTTGACATGCCTCCATTGAGAGGTATGGTCTGTGTTCTCTCTCCTTAAGCCTGGGTGGATCTTTGTGACTTCATTGACCAATAGAATGCAGCAGAGTGATGTTGCATGACTTCTGAGGCCTGGCCAGAAGAGGCAAAGTAGCTTCTACTGGCAATCCTTCTCCTGGAACACTTGACCCTGGCATGGAAGGACAACCTGTAGGTTATTCTAGCTGATAGTCCCAGCTAGTCCCCCAGCTGATCATCAGAATCTGTGATCAAACATGTGAGCAAATGAGCTCCCAGATATTTCTAGGTCTGGATTTTGAGTCTTCTAGCTGTGTTCCTGACACTGGAGCAGAAATGAAACCATCTCCATGTGTCCTTTCTAAACTCATGACCAACAGAACCTGATAATAATTGTTTGTAGTCTCTAAGTTTGGGGTGATTTGTTACACAGCATTAGGTAACTGATGTATCTCTGTAGCTCTGGTATTAAGTTCTTAAGATTGTGCCTGTGCTCTTCATGCCACCCCACACTCATCCCCCAGCCCACAAATATTCAGCCTTAACTACTTTTTACTACATTGGCAAGATTTAGGAGCTCTGATGCCAGTGCCAGACATAGTGTCAGGAGGAAGAATGAGTTTGGACAGGGACAAAATGTCTCAGGAGGAATGATTATTCCTAGAGCAATTACTACAAGTAGGGTGAATCCAGTGTTGAAGGATAAATGTTAGATCCAGCAGCACTTTGGGTCCCATTTATATGCAATCTCATTACAAAATTACCTTGTTTTTTGTTTAGCTTGCCCATGATTTAAAAATTATTATTGAATTCTAGCTTGATGTAAAATATTACTTCACTCTTAGAATACATTAGCGATGCTTAAACACTGGATTGTTATGCCATCTTAAGATTTAGAAACACCCACTTTTAATAGGTTAGTACTTACAGTAGATACGTATTTGAAGTTGTTGAAATATATTTTTGCCTTAGATGGGCAGTTAACATGAGCGTATGTAGCTTTTTTCGAAAGAACCACAACGAGGGTTAAATGAAGTTGGCTTCTACCGTTTGTAACCATACCTCGTTGGCAAGTGGACAGTGGATTGTGAATCTGTAGGTCGTTTTCATTTAAAAGTCAACAAGTTAACCCTTTTCTCAGTCACCTGAATGATGCAGGATTTCTGCTTTCTTGTACATTCTTTTCATCAACCTCTAGAGGCAATGTCAAGCCCTATATTTGAGCTAACAAATTATTGAGCAAAATTTTGCATTAATAACTTGTGATTCACAGGTATCCTGTCAGTGAAAGTGATTTATGATCTTATTTTTCAACCAGGTGTGCTTTTAGAGATATAAGAAGTATTAAACTTGAATATTATTTTCAAATGGGATGTTGGAAGGAAACGCTTAACCTCAGGGGTTTTTGTCAATAAAGTAATACCATGGGAAGTGCTATGGATTCAGTGATGATATGGATTCACGATCATGTCTAGATGGCTGTACTTTAAAAGCCTTTCAGTAGCATATTCCATAATGCCTATAGTTGTAATACAGTGTGGTCAAAAATAAAACAAAGCAACTGACCCTACTAAAATTTTGTGCAACATAACTTTTTAAATAGGAGTAGAGCTGGAACATTTCCAGTGATGTAGGCAGATTCGTGCTCTTGGTTCTCCTCTGGCCCATCTCCTTGTGATCCCTCCTTCCCCATCAGGATGCACCCCTGGTGGACCAGAGCTTAAGTACTTTGGTTTGCATCTCACCCTACCAATGGTGGTGGAGTACACCCATTCATACACTCTGCCCCAGCTATTTTTACAACACTTAGAATTCATAATTACTACTGTCTTCCTGGAACACTCAATATTTAAAATCCTACCCAACTGCATCTTCTAGGAAGGTCTTCCTTGATCTTACCACCATCCAATCCACTTCAGTTTCAGCTGCCCCTAGCTGATTTCCATACCTCTACTAGACTTGTGGGATTATTCCCACAGTGTTTCTTTCTGAAGGCAATGGTTCTGGTAGCACGGGCAAATGTTTAGAAACTCAAACGTAGTTCAAATGACTCATTGAACCTTGAATGATAAGGGTAATTGGAAGTTTTGTGGCGGCAAGAACAAAGGGTCAAGAAAAGCTCAAGTATGATTTTAAAGAGTGACTGTTCAGAGAGGAGGAGAAAGAAGAGAGATGGCCAGTAGAAGCTAGAAAGATAGAAGGAATCCTCCAAGTCCAGCTAATCTACATCTGCAGCTAAGAGAATTTACCAAAGCACCATAGACAAAAATATCTCTGTCCTCTGAATTTTCTGCAGTGAAACTGTCCTCTGCAAACTTTCACATACTACCCAGTATTATAGTTGTTTGCAGACAGAACTTACCTCCACTGAAAAGTTAACTCTTCAAGGCACACTATATTTTTCAGGTTTCTGGTCCCAGAAATGCTTAGCATTATAGCTTATGCATAATGGGTACTTAATCGTTCGTTAAATATTTCAAAGAAAAAGTACTGTACAGACTAATTTAAAACTGACTTTTGAAATGCCAGAAATCGAGAAGAAAAGTGATGTATTTACGTGCTGAACATTGTACTTCTCATTTCTGGGAATATAATTAGAAATGAGATTATTTGTAGTTAAGAATGTGCGTACCACTAAGACTAGTTTTAAAATGCCTGATTTCTTTGTGCCATGAAGACGAAAGAAATAGACTTTATGTGTTTGCTTTCACGAGAATTTCTTTTCCCCCCTTTGGTTTAGTAAAAATATCTTTCAAATCTTCAGACATTCTAAGTTGCTGGAAACAAAATCAGTGACATTTTAAAATCAGGTTGTTAGACTATGATTTATTATAGCACTTATTTTCCAAAACTATAAAATATAGAAGCACTAGATCTGATGGCAGGGACATCTTTTCTTTCTGTCCCAGAGTTTAGTGTGTTGCTGGCACAGAATATGAGCTCTATATGTTTGAAGTGAACTAAATTGAGACATGTAAAAGAATGAATATGGAGAAAGTATGTGTCAACCTGTGCCTGTTTACACATGTGATCTTAAACATTTATATTATAGTAAAAATATTTGCCAACATTCCTAGAAAGGAACTAAATGGAAAAAACAAAGTAGGATCCTACTATATAAGATGTTACACAAGATGTAAAGAAACAATTCTTTTTTACACATTTTTAAGGGGAAAAATAACATGCATAGGAAAAGTTAAATAGCCATTCAGGACAAATACAGCTCAATATGTGAATGAGTAAACTACTAGACATCATCTTTTTGGCCGTAATAATACCATCCCATCTTCGCAGGGAAGGAGCATCTCTCTGCATAGGTGAGATGGTATACCTGAAGCTTGCCAGTCTCTTTTTATTATGGACTAGTTGGCATACTTCTCCCAGATCTCTTTTCTTCACCATTTACATTTAAATAACTGGCAGGTGATATTGGCCAATCCTATACATCTCTCCTGGGACACTGAGGCTTAATTGTTAAAATGAGGAGGTTAAGATGTTTACAATTGATGCATTTGTTTGATGTGTCCATCTAAGTGTGTATTGGTCCAAGCTATAGATGGCTGCATGTTCACATCTGGTCCAGGTATCTTTATGTTGCCTTAAATCCTGTGAGTGATCTTACATCCTTCCAACAACAGTTGCAATCACTTAAAGTTAGGCAGAGTTGCTTGTTTTATTCTTTAGACTTTTTTTTTGGTCTCTTAAAAATCCCAACTAAAACAGCTATTAAATAATAGGCACTAGACGAGATCAGAGGTAGGAGAGATTGCTCTAGGCTGGAGGGCTCTGGAAACGTTTTCCCAAAAAAGAAATGTTTGATGTGGGACTTGAAGTATGGGTAGAAACTGACTGTTAAATGAGGAAGGAATAACATTCAGTGATGGGGAAAGCCTGGCACCAACAACTGGAAGCTGAAAATTGGTTACTGCATTTGGAGGAAAGTAAGCAGAGAGAAATGATTTTGTTATAAATGCAAGAGTAGCAAAATAGTTTGAGAATGTACTTTTAAAATCTTGGTGCCAGGCTTAAGAATTTAAGCTTTTTTAATAGTATGTACCTAGTACATAAAACATTTGAAGTTGCTAAGCCCAGGTTAGACTGCAAAAGAGTGAAGACCTAGTCAGAAAAGAAACAATTATTCGAACTACAGATTAATAAGAAGAATAACCATTCATTCATTTTTGGTCTTTACCTTTTCAGTTTCAAATTACAGATAACCTGGTACATAGACATAATTTAAAAATTGATATTACAAATCTATAAATCTTAAATATAGCTCAAGAAAATTAGATTTTTTTGTTCTAAGAATAGCAAAAAAAAAAAAAACCTAAGATTTTTTCATGATAAACTGTTGAGATCTCTGAATAGGATTTGTGGAAAATGAAAATTAAGGCAAGAAATAAGTCACAGAATTACCAAATATATCTATAAAGGTTTTTGATAATTAAAAGAAATTTAGGTTGAGATTCTGATCATAAAGTAGAAGGAAATTGTATCATATAAAATTAGATCAGTGTTGACATGCAATACATATAATTCAGAATCCAAAATTTGGTGGAGTCTAAAATAACCCCTGTGATTTCTATGTTAACTAAACTAACAGGGTAAATTATAGAGCAGCGTTTTATTACTATGGTTGATGAAAAGTAAATGTTGCAATCAATCATCTAAATGTAATTTTGGCATTATGGCTTAGGCAAAACATCTGGATTCTGATAGAAATTTTGTTTTCATTATCTGCACATAGTTTAACTCTTTTTTGATAATTCTATAGATATTTCTTTTCAAGTTTTTAGTCTACTGACTACTCCGGTTTTGATAAATAATAAGGAACTAATGGAGCTTTGATATTGGGTACGATCAACATCTGTGCTGTCCAAAATGGTAGCCATTACCCATATGTTGCTACTGAGCTCTTGAACTGTGGCTAGTTTGAATTGAAATGTACTATAGGTGTAAAATGCACACTGACTTTTGAAGACTTAGTAAGAAATGTTTTATATATACACAGGATAAAATATATATGGTTTGAAAAATATATTGATAAGTTTCACTTTTTACTTCTTACTGTGGTTATTAGAAATATAAAATTCTGGCATGTGATGTGTATAAGACAACTGATCTAGAGTTTGCAACAATGAAATCATGGTAACTGGGGGAAAAAGGCCCTCTCTCTTCCAGATTCTCTGATCAAACCCCCCAGCAACCTAATTGTGTAAGCAAATTGCTTAATTGCAACCAGTGATCTTCAGAGTTTCTGGCAAACGTGTCTCCAAGTACTTCTAATTGCTGCTTATAGAGCTAGGACTTAGCAACGGCAGTTGGGTGGCTCAGAGAATATTGGGTACCTGTTAATGTACTAAGGAATTCCGGGCTGCTTCTCCATCCCGACCTGTGGGGAGGAGGCAGGCACTTACTTCCACAACGGCTGGCCGGGGTCTGTGAGGCCTCTATGCAAGGTAGACAAAAGCCCTGTCTTCACTCCTGAGATCCATTGAATAATGGGTTCACATACTTGCTAAAGCATTGGCTTGCTTTTGGTTAAAAATGCCATCTTCAGGGCTTCTCTGGTGGCGCAGTGGTTGGGAGTCCGCCTGCCAATGCAGGGGACACGGGTTCGAGCCCTGGTCCGGGAAGATCCCACATGCCGCGGAGCAACTAGGCCCGTGAGCCACAGTTACTGAGCCTGCGCATCTGGAGCCTGTGCTCTGCAACAAGAGAGGCCGCGACAGTGAGAGGCCCACGCATCGCGATGAAGAGTGGCCCCCACTAGCCACAGCGAGAGAAAGCCCTCTCACAGAAACGAAGACCCAACACACCCAAAATTAAATAAATAAATTTATAAAAAAAAAAAAATGCCATCTTCAGTGACAGATCTGTTTTAAATCAATACATAGATTTTCTTTTTACTGCAGAGCATCAAAATCAGTTTTTGTTTCCTTTTTTAAAGATGCTTCACTTCGTTTTCTCAGGGGATGGCCAAAGATTTTGCATGTCACCGTATGTATAGAACACATTATTTTTGAATAAATGCAACTTTGCAAGTATCAGTTATCAAATTTACAAGATTGTTTTCTAATGTGCTCTGCCTGTCAAATTTCTTAGTAATTCTCTTGCACCCTGCAGTGAAAATGACCCATCATAAAATCAGTTGATGGCATTCACTGAATTAGAATTAGGCTTGTAATAAATCTCACATAATTTAAAGGACAGTCAGGAGGCTATGTTACTTAATGTGCAACACTCCCATCTGGTGTACCTTGGTAATGACTGGGCATTCCAGTAGGAGTGCATAAGATGTGCCCTGTTGCCTGCACATCTAAACCAGGCAATGTATTTATAAGTTCAATCATTTTGCATTCCGACTGAACATTTTCCAAACAATTCTTTAAAGAATAAGCCTATATACCTTGAATATTTTGATTTTTAGACAGCTTTTTATCATTTTGTTCAACTTACACAACCACACAATGTAAAACTTGGTAAGCAGGGAGTCCTTGCTGGTGCCATGTTAATGGAAACTTGTCCATATAGGGATGAAATCGTCTTTTTTAGGTTCCGTGGTAACTTGGAGTTACCAAATCATTTAGAAAAGCAGGCCATATATGTAATTATTGAAACGTTCAAATTTTAGGTAGAAATAGTATGTCATTAAGTATAAAATAAGAAATAAAGGTAAGTCCTGTGACATAATTAAGACTTAGTGCCAAATGGTGTGATATTCCTAAAATCCACTGGTGATGCTTAAGTTGCTATTGATTTAAAGGAGAAAATGTCATCTTCTCAACTGCCTTTACTATTTTATCTTTTCCCACTGTATCTTTGTTACAAAAAACCGAATATGACTTTACCTTGTGGTAGAGGAGACCAAGAATGGCAATATGTGTATATCCACTCTTTTCTAGTTTCTATTCCCATATAGGTCATTACAGAGTATTGAGTAGAGTTCCCTGTGCTATACAGTAGGTTCTTATTTTATATATAGTAGTGTGTATATGTCAATCCCAGTCTCCCTATTTATCCCCCCCACCCCGCCTTTCCCCCTTGGTAACCATAAGTTTGTTTTCTACATCTGTGTAACTGACTCACTTTGCTGTACAACAGAAACTAACACAACATTGTAAATCAACTATACTCCAATAAATATTATTTTCAAAAAAAGAATGCCAATATGATACCATCATTCAGGAAGTGTTCTCTAAAGCTCTTGATGAGGTACAAGAAATCAAAGGACTAAGTGACAGAATGCCAACTTAGACTCTATTGGTGAGTCCTAGACGTACTCTGTTTATAAGGTTCTTCTGTGGAAAGTGTACGATCTTTTATACTAAATAATCTCCAAGATTTATGTATTGGTGGGAAAATTTTAGTACAGAATTAGAAATCTATGAAAACTGCTGATTTTAATCTGTTCTAAAAGACTGAGGAGGTCCAATGCCACAGTGACATCAGGGTAACCTCCACATCATTGCTCCTAGAACGTGGTCACTACTTTTCTAGCACATTCTCCTCTTTGACTCCATTCCCAATACAAACAAACTGTCAGCATAATACTATAATGACACATTGCCAAGACATGTATTCAGTGTTTTTCCTAGGTTAAGTATTTAATTCTCAAACCAACCTCATGGAATAGACACTCTCATTATTTCAGATGAAGGAAAGGGGCAAAGACAAAATTGTCTGGAGTACAGCAAGTGGAGAAGTCAACCTTGGACCTGAAATGAGCCAGTCTAACTTCATGCACTCCACTGCCGTGCTCTATAGCTGCTCCCTGCCTTTCCAAGGATAGATCTTTAATTCACGTTGCACTTCTTTCTGACGTACAATGTCTTTCCTCTCTCTTTACTACCCAGCTGTTTCCTTTCTTTTACTCGCTTGTAATTTTTGCTCAGAGCTTTGCTGACACTGTACCTCCCAAATTTCTTCCCTTATCATTATCCACCTTAGCCTGATTGCTGTTGACTTTATTCTGACATTTGAAACAACTTCTCTAGGTCAGCCTCTAATGTCTCCTTCTTGATTGCTTTAACAGTTCATTATACTGCTCTTTCCTCCTTAATACTGCTTTTATTTCTCAATTACTGGCTTCAACCACAAGGATTTCTTGAAGTTTTCTCTTTAATCCTCTTCTTGGTCACCCATTTTAATGGCTACAGCTTTTGTTTCTGTGAGGCTGCTGCTTTATCATCATGTGTCCTGAATTCTTATTGGATGTCAGTTCTAATATTTTGAATCTTCACATGTTCACGTCCACTGGGACATTGATCTCCTCTGTTCCAGGGTTCATCTAGGGGTAAGATCTGACAAGAAGGCAATTGTTGCAACACTACATCGCCAGATGAAAAGGCCTTGAACAGCACTCTCATAATCTCACTGCCCTCTAAAAATAAGAGCAACAACTATTTACTCATTTTTATATGAACTTGTCTGGGTTTTCAGGCCTATCTTAATATGTCATTTTACTTATCACTCCCTCTCCACCAGCCTTCCCTCTGTCTCTTACATTTTAGTGTTCCCCTGTCCCTTATTCTTTCTTCCTCCCTCCTTTTTCTCCTGCCCCACTGTCCAGAAATGACATCAGGTTCTCACCACTGTCCCTGATTCCACCTTTTCTCCCTCTTTGTCAGTGCTCAGTGATCTTCTTACCTATCAAAGTTCTAGTAGATGGTGATGACAAAAATGAAAACCAGTATCCTCCAACAGGACGTCCTTTCATCCTTATCTCCTATGAATTGTTACATTGTCTCGGCACCTGGTGAAAGGGTGTAAAACCTGAGCCTGACAGTGAATGAGTGTTTTCACCAGGTGCAAGGGTTATAATTGTTTAACCCTTAGTGCAACACACAAATGTCGTCTAATAAAATGCACTGTGATACCGTTTGTTTCCATTCCTCACATAATGTAGCACTGCTAAGCACCCAACAGGCATTCAAACAAACACTTATTTTGATGGATCAATTCTTGGTCATAGAATACATGTCCACATTTCTCAGAAAGTTGTGTAAGTTAGCCCCTTTTCTATGTGACCACAATAAGAATTCTCTTTTCTAAAATGATACATATTTTTAATTTTATTGGAGTATAGTTGATTTACAGTGTTGTGTTAGTTTCAGGCATACAGCAAAGTGATTCAGTCAATCTTAATTAAAAAAATGAATACATGTGAATTTGCCCATCTAGCCAGACTTGTATGAAGGTCACTACTTTGGATTTTTCATTTACTTGTGACTTTCACTACCAAGTTTTCTCATAATAGAGGGTACAATGGGGGCTGTGTCTAATTATCATCTTTTAACTTTCATCTACCCTTGATTGCTTGGCACCAGGGTCTTACTGTTACATACCTGCAGTGACATGTTCACATAACTCTGCTACCTCTAGCTTTTTATACTAATCTGTTTGTTCTTGTCATTAGGAGGATCAATTAAGACAAAGATGTAGCTTTATGCTTTCCTTTATGTGAAAGCCCTGTGGTATATTGTGGTCCATCCAAAGATGCCTCTGATTATGTAACTGCATTTACTGAATAGAACCTGAGCCTAATTGTGAATGAGTGTTTTCACCAGGTGCAAGAGGCCATTTGTCAAAACTGACCTTTTCTGTGAAACAGCTACAATTATTAGTTGACTCAAGTGTCAAAGCTCCATCATAAGATAAGGGTGTCAGCCAGGAAATTTTTTCTCATTTGATAATAGGTTTCAGAAAGAGTTACAGATGGATTTGACGTTTCTGTCTAAGGTCGAAAACTTAGCGTGAAACGTGCCCAGAACAATTTAGATGCCTACCTTTGAACCGAGTTACATATCACAGTTTTACTCTTTGTAGATTGCTCATAAAATCATAACTCTTCGAGCAATATCTTGCTTTCACTTAACTTGTTTTAGTGCTAACAAAAGTAAGGAATAACAAATCTTTTATTAAAACCAAATTTCTCTCTATGATACATTATTTTATAGCATCTATACTATCAATACATTAATACACAGTAGATGATGATGCAAACCCTTTAAAAACTTAGATTATTTAGCATAAATGCTTAATTAATGACAACCTACAACTGATTATAAAATCAGGTGCCATGGTTCTGTAAACAAAAGACAGAAGATAACTCAGGAAACATGAGAAGTACAAACCAGTCAGAAAAGCTTCATCAGATAAACTTTCATCAGGATTAAGAGGAAAGTTTCTCAGTGCAGCAGACTGTAGACATCCTTCTACATGTTAGCATAATACTTATTTTAACTTGACAAGGTCCCCGAAATTTGTTAGGCCTTGCAGATTTTATAGAGATGACTAAAGCATCATCACGCAAAATAGAAGTGTTAAAAGAACACACAAGAGATGTTTTTGATTAAAAAATAGAAAGTATAACACTCTCTAGTGCCAAAGGTAGGACAGTGGGAAAATAATGAAGCTGAAGAGATTTATTTAAAGGCAAAGAAAGGTATTTAACATTAAAATCATGGAGTGTGATAGGCCTCAAGCCTACTTCCATGATAGAAAGCATCCTGGCAAGAAACTAATGTGCCTTGTAATGGCTGGAGCAAAGTCGAGTCAGCCATATGGAGAACTAAAAATAAGCTGCTTGTTAAATCCACCTGTGGTGGTGGTGGAGATGTCACCTTGAAGGTAAGGAGAGCAGAAACGTGAACTTTTTAGAAGAAATACATGTTAATTTTGAGTTTATATTCATAAGAGCACCAAGTTCAATTAAATAAAATAAAAGCAGCATGAACAAAACTCAATGCTGAACTCTTGATGCAAATCCCATTCCTTGGAGGCTTTGATTATCCTTAAAAGCATCTCCCTTTAGCCTGTTGTGTGTGTGTAGATACGTCTATTGGCTTTGAATGGTACTGTGGAACCATGAAAATTACTCTGTAGACTGAAACTGCAAAGTGATCTAATAAATGGCAAAAATCATGTTTTTTCCATGACTTTTATAAATTTTGGTCTAAATAATAAACACTCCTTTTTGGTCATTAATAATGTACAGGGAAATGTAAAACAGTAAAATTATTCACTGTAATTGGACACATTGGAAACATTGAGAAGTGTTTTTTGTTTTTTTGTTTTCCAGCCAACAAACAACAGTAGATATTGAACGTTATTCTGACAGTGACTTCATTTTCTTCACGTGAGGATGGAAAGTGGTGGCATCTTAGGTAAGTGTGGATCAGAGAAATCTCTCTGACCTAGTGCTGGTCCGACTGAATGGCTCCTTCCCTGGGTCCTATACTCTGCGTATCCTACACCCGCCTGCCTTGGAGTCAGGATTCCTATTGAGAGAGGACATTTGGTTGCTAAATTTACAGTTGCATGGGATGGCCAATTCTTTGTAAATAGGTACAAGAATAGTTTTCAATACTACTTTTTTCCCTCATTGTACAACTTCTGATATGGGGTGAGCATCTTTTCTGTGCCTACATCCTACACTAATTGTCATATTCTGAGTTGGGATCAGCTATCATTTTATCCTTGTGCCATTGATGTTGTGGAATATTGCCGAGTTGCTTTTAATATGAGCTTCTTACCCACTTCTAATCCTTGGGACATTTTCATCCTTTTCATTAAAACCACTTTCCTTATTGATGTGGATCAGTTTGGTTTCACTAAGTTCTTCTGGCCGCATATCCAGAGTTTCTAGACCAGCAGCAGTGACAATAGGCCCATGGTTGACTTCTCCTATGGCTCCATGTACGTTTTATTCTGATTTGGCTTCTGGCGGTGTTTTTAGGTTTCTTTGCTGTACTTTTTTCTGTATTAGTCACATCCTCTTTGAACTATCGAGTTGTGTAAAAATGTTACTTGGGTTTATCACTGGGAGACAAGGAGACAGCACAACTACGTGCTTTACTGTCTGTGCATGAATTGAATAACAGATGCACGATGAATCACCAGTGAAGTTTGAAATATTTGAATGGGCTCTGATCACAATGCACATCTGATATCTACGTTGGAGTTTGCATACTGGAGAGCTAGCAGCAAAGTTTGTAATTAATGCAATTACTCATAGTTAATATGTAAATAAGTAAAGTGGTAACTTAAATTTGAGCTCTTGTTGGGACTATATTATCTAACTTCACCATAGTAACTGGAATTCAAGCCCATGGGAGCCGTGTGAGCAAAGACAGCTTCTGTGCGTATGTGTGTGGCAGTTTTGTATGCTCTGTTGTACTGTTTGGTGTGAACATGTTTTTGCTATTGTGTAAGCGGAAATGTTCTCTCTCTCAGGATGTGACCTAAAAGTCAGCCTAATTGTTTCAAGAGGTAACTAGAGGTGCTTCAGATGTTGTATGATGATGATAGGACTTTCTTGTTGATAACAGTCTGAAGATATTTTATGCTTTCATTCCCAAGAGTACCTTCCTCTAGAGGGAAGAATGTGGGAAATTGGGGGATTTGGGCACAATGAATTGTTTAAACCTCACAGTTAAGAAAGTCTCAAATTTTTTTATTTACTGTGATTCAGTTGATATCTAACATTGTATAAGTTTAAGGTGTACAAGGTGTTGGCTTGATGAATTCATATATTGCTGTATGGTGCCACTGTAGCGCTAGCTAATACCTCTGTCATGTCACATAATTATTTTTTTTTATGGTGAGAACAATTGTCTCTTAGCAGCTTTGAAGTTTATAATGCAGTATTGTTGGCTATTATCACTATGCTGAGCATTAGCTCTCCAGGACTTATCTGCTTATTTATCTACTGGTTGCAAATTCTACCCTTAAACATCATCTCCCCAACCCTTGACTCCCAGCCCTTGGTAACCACCATTCCACTGTTTCTACCAGTTCTGCTCGAAAAGCCTCAAGTTAAGCCATAACTTTATATTTAGATGACAGTAAGAATACAACCTGAATAACTACTGACAGGATTTAGAAATTTTTTTACTACTTAAATTATTAAGTATGTTTCTTATATTCTTAGCTACTCACAAAAGGAAGAGACTCGAGGCTTCTTAATCTCTGAAAGTTTCTTTAGAGCATATGCCCCTGAAAAATCACAGAAATTCAGAGCTTGAGAGCATGGGCTCCTCTAGTACAAATCTTTTAACAGAGGAGAAAATAAGGAATCAGAGAAAACGAAACAAATAGAAGTAGGCTCATGTTTTTGTCCAATAACCCAGGGCAGATAAAGTATTTCTGTGAAGTTTACAATCTGGAAAGTACACTTCTGTATCTATTATTTGGCTTAATTCTCACAACAGCTCCCTGAAGTTGGCAAGCAGGAATTAAGGTCACTGTGCCAGTGGGAAAGAGATTTAAAGAAATAGAATGTCTTTGTTGAGGTGACCCAGCTCCTGACAGGAACACTCATCTCCTTACCCTGGCACTGAGGCTGTATGTTACCCACCTGTGGCATTGTGTGTGGAAATTGTTTCTATTTCCACTCAAGTGTGTAGACCCTCATTTACAGAAACAATTAAAGCTTTGAGCAGTTTCCCTGCAGAAGTCCTTGGCAAATCTTGATCTCTTTTTTCCAAAGGTTTGCAGGTAGTGTTACTCTAAACTGCAAGATACAGGTTGCTGGAGCTATTAATTCAGGGTCAAGCAGAAAGCTTTTAGTAGCTGTCTACAAAATGAAAATGATGAAATGGTTTACTCTGGGAATGCAGCCTGTATTGCTGTTAAATCATTTGCATACTGTTGATGTTTTGCCTGTGGATCAGTCCAGGTGGACTCAGTGCTCTGTTCTCCTGAGTTTCCCTTCGTTTCTACTGCTGTCTAAGCGGTATGGTAATGACTTCATTAATTGGTCGCCGTCATCAAAGGGCTTCTAGACTTTTCAGACAAGTTTTTATGTCACATACCCATATTCATAATTTCTCTTCTGCCAAAATATTTGGTATTTAGACAAAGTTAAAGATATACAAACACAAATTTCATAGATGTCTAAAGGAGTTAAAACGTTAGGCACATTTGAAGGAGAATGTCCATTGTTATTGAAAGAGTTTGAGTTCTCTATATCTGTGCTTTGTATGGAAAGCAGCCATCCTGAAATAAAATGCTTACTATAGAAATGATGGTGACATTTCCAAAACATTCATAACTAAGTATATAGAATTACACCTGTGATTTCTCCAGTGAATCTTTCATGCTCAACTTCCCTATATAGAAGGTTTAAAGATGGATAAAATTTTCATGCAGAAAATTGCATGTCCACAGCAAACTTGGTGTGATAGATGAATCACAAAAATACCTTTGAATCTTTTGTGTCAGAGTATGGTAAATAAAATGAGTGGTAAATTTAATGGTGTAAACACTTGCAGTGCATTTGTGGGATTAAAACATTTACATTGAAAATACTACTGATGTAATGTCTTACATGGACTTTTTCAATAACATACAATTAATCAATTTCCCCTTTGTCCTTCATGATTATAAAAGGTCAAATAACTTTTTCTGTAAATAGTAATTAACTTTGAATAATTGTTTTAGAATTTGTATGTTTCAATTTTTATAAAACTTAGTCAAATTATAAGGTAAAAGATCCCCTATTTAAAAATTCATTCAAATTTTTCTGAGACTTAAGCTTGGCGAATCATAATTTAGCCCCGTGGGATAATGTACACCTGAGACTGTACTTGGAGTTACCTGCATGTAACAAGCAATTTGTTCAAGGTGAAAATTCTTAAACACATATGAGGTTTGCACATTTCCTAGAGGCTCACATTAAATCCATCCAACAGTCAAATGATCTTGCCACCAGCTTCCCCCCAGAAAACTGACATTTGTAAGGCTAAATAAAATACATCATGGGAAAATCCAGAAAAGGAAGAATGATTATGCATCAAAGGGGAACATATCCTAGGTTTTCCCATCTTGCCTAACAGTTCAAACCTTTGTATAATGATCGTGTCAAGAACAATATCCATTCTTGTGAGTTGTCTATGTTTTGGGCTTGACAACTCAAGTTCAGTGTATGAAACTGAAATAATCTACATATGAGAGAGGCTTTTAAAAATGAAATTATTCTGGGTTATGATCTTAAGGAGTATGCTTGACTGTCCCTACCACCATGGTCTCTTTATCTCATAAAGACATCTGAAACATGCTGTGGTAATAGTGACGCACCAAGTTGGGAAGGTATTTTAGATAATACGTGAACAATAGCAATTCAAATGAAAAAATGATTCACCTATTTTTAGAATTATAAGTAATTTCTGTTTTAGAGAATTACATGTATAATTTAGGAAAGACAGATTGTAAACTTAATTAAACATAATCATTTTGTGCTCTTAATGTTCTTAATTTATTAACGGTTATCCTTGGCAGTTTTAAAAGAATTTCTAAAGGTAATTTTTTCCTGGCTTGACCCCTGCAAACACCCCCATGTATCATAGCTCTGTGCCTGGGCTTGTGTTTCTTTGAATTTTAATAGAACTTTTTATAGACTCTGTTAAAGCATTGGTCATTTTATTTCATTTATTTTATTTATTTATTTTTTTTTTTGCGGTTACGCGGGCCTCTCACTGTTGCGGCCTCGCCGGTTGCGGAGCACAGGCTCCGGACACGCAGGCCCAGCGGCCATGGCTCACGGGCCCAGCCGCTCCGCGGCACGCGGGATCCTCCTGGACCGGGGCACGAACCGTGTCCCCTGCCTCAGCAGGCGGACCCCCAACCACTGCGCCACCAGGGAAGCCCCTTCATTTATCTTTTAAACATCTTTATTGGAGTATAGTTGCTTTACAATGGTGTGTTAGTTTCTGCTGTATAACAAAGTGAATCAGCTATACGTATACATATATCCCCATATCTCCCCCACTCTTGCGTCTCCCTCCCACCCTCCCTATCCCACCCCTCTAGGTGGTCACAAAGCACCGAGCTGATCTCCTTGTGCTATGCGGCTGCTTCCCACTAGCTATCTATTTTACAGTTGGGCATTTTAAATAGGTCTTCGTTCTCTTTCATTTCACTAATTTATATATAGTGCTTACATTTTCTTTTTGAATCATTGTATTCATCTGTCTTGAACAAACGTAAACAGTTTGTGTCCTATTTTGTTTCCTTAGGGGATATTATGCTTCATTTTAACCTTCATCTATTTGTGTTTGTCCTCTGTTTTTCAAGAGCTTGACAGAAAGTTCTGAATTTCTAGACATTGGGTGTTGCTGTCAGGTTAGGCTGTATATTTACTAGCGTGGGGGTTGCTTTGCCCATTCTCAGCTGCTTCACCCACAGGTCCATCTTCCACTCCCTGATCCCCTACAGGGGAGAGTTGACTTGGTTACACAGAAGTCCTGGCAAAATCGGGTGAAAGGGTTGTCCCACGCTGGAACTCGCCATAGAGTAAAGGATAAAGGACAAGTTCTGGGGCCATTTTGTAAATGAGCAGCCTTTAAGTAATCATCTTTTGAGATGAGCATAGTTTACACAAAAGAGAAGATTGCAAAGCTGCATAGTTTGTCTAAATTTCAGTCAATATTGACGGAATGACTCATACGGAATCTCAAAAGATTTAATAAAATTAAGTCTATTCACAGCAAATTGGTGCCTATTATATAAATGGCAAACTTGCTCTACTTTTATCAGGGAGTTGCATTTCCAAGGCAGCAGATTATAAAACCTCAAAAGTGGGGGAAAATCTCCTTCGCACTTGACAGTAGCTCACTATTCCAAGATACAGCAGAAAAGCCAGGGTGACAAATTAGTTCTGTCTTCAAGGGTGTTTATAACTTTCAGTTGTATTACTACCTTTATTTTCTCTCTCATCAGGTATCAGCTTATCTAGCTTCTTAGACTTCTCCTCGTAAATCAGACACTTTTATTCTTCAAGTGATTTTTAAACTCCACAGATGAGTTTGCTTACTTGTTTCTTTAAATTTCAGAAGAAAGTAATTTCCTAATGGCATATTTCTCTAAACACATAGAAAGACCTACCTTTTATAGCCTAGTTATAGCCATGAAAGCATAATTTTCATCAAAAGAATTTGGTTAAAAAACTCATAAGATATTTATGCACTTAAGTATGGATAGACTTGATGGAATGTGAGTTGGCAGTTAAAATATGGTGTCAGTTTAAGAAATTGTGTTGAGTGGTGTCATGAGGATTGGCTTTTTCACCTTTACATTAAATTATTTCTTGATTTAGAATAAGAATGAAGCATATTCTCAAAATATTTGAAATATAAAGGTATATATTGGTATATGGGATGGTGAAAAATTGCATAGATACAGCTGTAGTTTCTTAAAACCTTAGGAGTTTTATTGGAGGACTTACCTCCCTAAAATATATTTTTAGTCACAATTGTCTAGTTGTTAGAAATGTATTGTTTGGAGTCAGACTGCTGGGATTTTTATCCTTGTGTTACCACCAGGCATGATATTGGGTATGTTTATTTTATATCTTTGTACCATAATTTCTTTATCTGTAAAATGGGGATGATCTCACTTTATTTCACAAAGTTGCTGTAAAAACTACATATGGGAACATGTGTGTAAAACAAACTATTACATAGCGTGGGATCAAAACGTTAGCTAATATTCCTTTTATTACTATGTGAGAATCCCTGTGGGGAATGCAAAACTGAAAACAGTATAGCAACAACAACAAAAAGAACTGCTCATCTCTGAAAAGGGAAATGGGCTTGTTTACAAATTCTACAAGGTAGTAAATTGAACAAAATTGACAGTGGTGGAAATCTGAACCTTGTGCTCGTTATAGCAAACTTAGAGACGATTGAAAGCTTTTAGATTAGAACTTTCCAGATTTATTTCCAGTCTGGATATTTAATATTACTTGAGGCAGTTATTTTTGTGACTCATAATTTTCATTAAATCAAACTTTAATTAAAACGTTTCTGCCTGCAGACACTGTCTTTGAAATCCTAGGCAAGGCTCAGTAGGACTGTTTGTCTGTGACAATATTAAATGTCAGGCTGAAAAATGTCAGCTCAGCAGATGGATAATTGTATACTTTAACACTTATAATGGAGAGACGTATTTCAGTATAAACTTTTGGTACGCGGGCCTCTCACTGTTGTGGCCTCTCCCATTGCGGAGCACAGGCTCGGGACGCGCAGGCTCAGCGGCCACGGCTCACTGGCCCAGCCGCTCCGCGGCGTGTGGGATCTTCCCGGACCGGGGCACGAACCTGCGTCCCCTGCATCGGCAGGCGGACTCTCAGCCACTGCGCCACCAGGGAAGCCCTCAGTATAAACTTTAATATCATCAGTGAATAAAACCACGGCTCATACAGGAATAATCTTATTTACATATGCTAATGTACATACACAATGTACACTTATCTAGCACCAGTTCAATAATGCTAATATTACAAATGATAATAAGTATATATGAATCGTTCTTAATATCTAGGAGGTTTCCATGAAACCTAGGTGTCTCCATTCTGTTTCTGAAAGCAGCGTCTGCAATCAGGGCAGCAGCTGATTTGAGACTTGACTCCGGGTAGGAGTGAGGAGGCAGAGGGAGACGGAAGGAGTGACCAGAGTATGTTATCTGTGTCTCTGCCGCAGGCACCAGGGATTGGGTTTTGCAGGGACATCTGAGAAGCATGTAGAAGGCTTCGCAGGCTTGGCCCTGGGCTGCAGCATTTATCCACCAGCTCTCCTTCTGTATCGCTGAGGATTTCCTAGTATCAACTACTCTTCACTTTCGAAACACATTTGTACGGGGCCCATCGGTCAGAATTTTAGACTTGGAAGATGATTCTATGACAGAAATCTGAAAGAACATGGAAAGGAATTAAGGTGGAAGGCTTAGTTGGAGGGTCACCTTGCATGAAATTGCCCAGTCTCACTAGCTCTGAAATGAGAGTCAGGCCAAAGGGATGAAAAGGGGCAGCAACTCTTCCTCTCTTCTGTCTGCATCCTGTCCATCCTTTGTGCTGCTCAGATGCATCATTAGGTCTTTTTTGTGCCCAGCTCAGTATGGTGGTAAGTCAGCCACACCTTTATCTTAGGGAAGTAAGCGTAACAGGATGGGGTCCCCGTTGCTGCAGCCAGTTCGGGGCTGTAATTAATAATCTCCCTTTTCCATCACCCATGCGGGATGTCCCTTATTGGCCCACCTTTTAGCTTGCTGATGGCAGCTGAGGTGCAGAATTTCATCTCTCGGGGGACTTGATCTCCTATCAGTTCAGAATGCTATGATCCCCCTTCATTGTGTCAACAGGCCTAGAAGTACCACGTGATGT
The DNA here is from genome assembly GCF_000442215.2 of Lipotes vexillifer. Lineage (NCBI taxonomy): Eukaryota > Metazoa > Chordata > Mammalia > Artiodactyla > Lipotidae > Lipotes > Lipotes vexillifer. Next base: position 486,723 of record NW_006769585.1, on the reverse strand, counting down.
CTCAGGAGTTCCTCCAGGTCCCAGATGACTTGTCCCAGTAAGTAGCAAGCCCCCTAGATACTCAGGATATTCAGGTCAATTACCACCACGGTGCAATGTACGCTAATGAGGTAAGTATTCAGGAGTGAGATAGGCAGCCCAGCCTTGGTGGGAGGAAAGCCATGCTATGGTGCCCAGGCATGGTCTCTTCCCCACCACCATGCTTATTCCTTATGTGGGCCCATTGGGAGGGGACAGGGGCTGGCTGAAAGCACCAGACAACTCATCTCATCGGCTAGGTTGTTGAACATTTCCTCTGCGTAGGAGCCTTTCTGGTGGACGTGGACATGAGACACCAAGATGCCTACAGTCCATACTTTATCCCAGAGGCCCATTCACGTACTTGTTCCCCAGATCTCCTTGTTCACCATCTTAAACTTGCTATTTTAAGAATCCTGACCCACAGCCAAGATACTTGCCACTGGCTAGGTGTTCACGTATATTCTTCTCTCAGGCTAACTCACCCTCTTTACAGACACAGCTTACTGAATGTGAAGGGGTTTCACAGCAGCGTGAAGCCCTATCGACTGGGAACATCTTCCCTCGCGATGTCTTCAGGGCCACCTGTAAGTGGGTCTGTAGTGGCAGCGCTATTAAGCAAAAGATGTGTTTCCAGCACAAACACATTAAGCTGCCCATCTGTGAACCAGATCTGAGTTTTTTCTTCTTCCATGTATGCTGGTCTTAGGGGACCTCTTGAATATGCCATAGGTTGAGCTGACAAAGGTGCTGGTCCAGGAGTTAGGAGGCAATCCTGTTCATGAAACTTGAGACATTTGGATATGCTTGGACCTGATCACCAAGTTACCATATCCATCACATACAGGGTTTGTGCCAGCTGACCCTATGATGCGGAGATCTGTGGGTATTCGCCTCCTGATGTGCAGCTCTGATCTCAGAGTCACTGATGTTCCATGGTCAGACACTGGCTAATTATCAGGACCCAGTGGTATAGCAGGAGGTGTTGACTCTGCTGTAAATAACATGGCCTTGCTCTGGGACCCTAGGGTCTGTGCTGTGACTCTCTATGGGGGCTTTCCAGACGCTTCTCTGCATCTTTAGCTACTAGGGTTATTTATCATGGCACTGGCTTTCCCAGATCATGCAGGTCGCATGGTAGGCATTTTGCAGCACAGAGTGGGCCTGACATTCCTCTCTCACTCTAAGCCCCACATGAAACTGGGACCCTTTTGATCCAACCAATAGATGAGTCAGAGCAGTATTTGCAAGAGTGACATATGCTGTCTCTAAAATCTCAAGGGGCCATCAAGTGCTGGGACTCTTATTTTGTAGTAGGGAGTTCCAGGTGTACTAATTTGTTTGCGTTGGAAGTGCTCCTGGAGTGTCCCAGATCATAGAACCCCTCTCCCCAAAAAACTACCAATATGAAAGGCCTCTGAATCTCTTGAGGTTGTTGTTTTCACCCTCTAAAGCACTTGCCACTATACCCTGGAGCAATTACCATACACTAAGCCTGCATGACACTTCGTGGCATAAGATATCAACTCCTCACAGACTATAGTTTTGAGAGAAAAGGAGTTAACACCATACTGAAGCCAGACTGTAGATGTGCTGTCACCCTTTCCACATTAGAATGAACTGCTTTCTGATGAGGATTGAAAAGCTTGGATTCGTCAGATCAATAGCCGTGTGCTAAGTTCCAGAGGTGGTGTTAATCTATTTCAGTGCACACATCACTTACAGCATAGGAGCTGTAAAAAGGATTTCCACGTGGTTGTTTCTTCTACTCCCCTCTTATCTTCCACTGTCCTTCTAGTTTATGAAGGGGCCATAAACGTGAATTCAAAGGGATGTATTGGTAATCAAAATCCACACTTACATAATTTAAGTCTGAGGATGTTGCCAAACTTTTCAAATCTACCTGGATGCTGTATTGCTTCTGGTTTATTAATTAGGTTGAAGGGTGGCAGATTCCAGGGTTTCTACTTGGCCCTTCCTACAATGTTGACTCAATCTGGGTCAGTATATTGATTGGGGGTTATGACAGTTGCCATGTTATCTGCCACCCCAGATAATTGGGAACATGTGGTTCATTCAGACTCATTGGACCTAGAGTAAAACAGACTTGGACTACTATTCCATTTATCATCTGGCCTCCAATAGACCCCAATCTACCCAGGAGACCACTATGACTTTTAGGGGGAGAGTGGAATGGTTCCATAATATATTTGTTTCCTATTGCTATGTACCAAACTTCCACAAAGTTAGTGGCTTACAAAGCAGTTGCATTATCTCACCATTCTCTAGAAGTTCAGGAACAGCAAGGCTGGTTTCTCTGCTCAGTTTCACAAGGCTGAAATGAAGGTACTGGTTGGGTGATGATCTCATCTAAGGCTGTGTGGGGAGGGTCTTCTTCCAAGCTCAGTTTGTAGTGGTTGTGCAACTGGGATCTGGCTTCTTGTTAGCTGTCAGCTGGAGACCTCTCAGCCCCCAGAGGACGATCGCAGAGTCTTACGCATTTATTTCCCTTGCTCCAGAGTACAGTTACTCTGATAAGTGGCCACAGGTCCTGTTGAGGCAGGATTTCCCTTCTTAAACTAGGAAGAACAGTTCCATAGTAGCATCTTCTATCAGGCTACATAAGAAAGCCATAAACATTGTCATGATGTTAGTGCCCTTCTCACTTGTATGTTTCTATGCAAATAACACACTGGAAATGATTTTTTTTGAGGGGGGAGTGATATTAATAGCACAGCAGGAAGCATAACGTTGGCATCTCCAGTTCCCAGATGGAGTAACAGAATGAGCAGTGATCTGATTGTGGAAGTTAAGGTGGTTAAGGTGTGTACACATGCGCTCACACACATGCGCTCACACACTATACCGTTTACCAGCTGAATTATGTTTCTTCCTAAGTACAATTCTTTATCTGCAAAATAAATCAGGTCCTTCAAATTCTACTACGGGGCAGGTATTTCAATTGTAGCGGGGCAACTGTCTTATTGTAGCAGATCTAGAGAATATTTACCTACAACGTGTATGAATACAGTGTACATAATTCCAGGTGAGATGGGCTCTAAGGAAGTGTGAAAAACAAAGTCCCAATCACACTAAATGGTGAAAGATGGTGTATCAGGTTTTTGTGGATGGAGACTCGGTGAGCTACTTAGGGTTCAGAAGGGAAGAACATGCATTTGAAAGACAAAGCTTCACAGAACAAAATGTTATCTGACAAGTACAATTATCCAGACACTTAGTTGAGTGAAGAAATATTTATATAATGTCCACAGTTGTAGAGAACTGTGCAAAACAAAACAAAATTTGGAAGGTCACTTAAGTGTGTAATCATTTATGTCTCAGGAAATCAGCTATTAAGCTAAGTTCTAGATTTCAGAATGAAGATTCTCAACTGCATAGCGGTGGCTGGTTACTAGGTGATTTTTTGTAACAGGCCAAATGCAACCAAGACTAGGGGTCATTTTTCTTTGCTTTGTTCTGTGACTAAGAGCTGCCCTTATAAGGTGCAATAGAATCATCCAGACCATTTTCCCAGTGGTTCTGGGAAAATACATCACCATTTACTACAAGTGGGAGAACAAAAGCAAAAGACAAAAGTTCCTGTTTATAAGGGTTAATAGTGTCAGCTCATCAATAAAAATACACAATATTGGGGCTTCCCTGGTGGCGCAGTGGTTGAGAGTCCGCCTGCCGATGCAGGGGACACGGGTTTGTGCCCCGGTCCGGGAAGATCCCACGTGCCGCGGAGCGGCTGGGCCCGTGAGCCATGGCCGCTGAGCCTGCGCGTCCGGAGCCTGTGCTCCGCAACGGGAGAGGCCACAACAGGGAGAGGCCCGCGTACCGCAAAAACAAACAAACAAACAAAAAAAACACACAGTATTTTTCACATTTTTGATAAATAGGATTTTAAATACTATTCATTTTCAAGCCACTCTATACATGCATTGTAATTATATCATGTTTTTTTCCCAGAAAAGTATTTTTATAAGTAGTAGTATTTTTCATCTCTGTAGGTTAAACCATACAAGTAATATCTCAAACTTGATTCATTGCAAAAACGTGTTCTCTATTTTTCATGTAATTCTGTACTGTCACTAAATTTGGACAACTAATTGTACACCTTGGGGATAATTTCACAAAGTAGCTCTAAAGCTCTAACAAGGATATTGGAGATACCTTGTTTCCCCTATTATGCTGTTGTCTTTTACTAAAGACCCATAGTAGTTTCATTCAATTATTATTTTTAGTAAGTTTATTTTTATTTCCAAACTAAGAACCATGGCTTGATAATTCAGTTTTTTACATGAAATTGTATACAGTCGACCCTTGAGCAATGTGGCAGTTTGCCGGGCACTGACCCTCCGAGCAGTAAAAAATCCACCTGTAACTTAGTGTCCTCTGCAGCCGCCAAGCGTTCACTATTGAAAAATATCCACTTATAAGTGGACCTGCGGTCAAATTGATGTTCAAGGATCAACTGTGCTCTTCTTTGATTAAGTTGTTATGATTACTTTTTCTTGAAATACATATATATTACACATAAGTTTTATTAGCCTAGACACCAAAATCACCAGAGTCTAGAGCTATGTTCAGAATCTCTTTCTAAATTACACATTTTCGCAATAATGCAAATGCCCTTTTGCAGCGTCAAGTCCTGGTGCCCGTGGGTCTACAGCTTTACATCTTAAATTCATTCTTCAGTGCTGACGTTGCACTGGGCACCTTCCAGTCTTTGCTAATCTTGCATGCAGAGCTCTGTAGAAGATTTTTGCTGACAGTTATCCAGCCTCCTTTGGTGTTTCTCTTAAATTCTGAAAATTCCAAAATGATATTCTTTTTTTTTTTTTTTTTTTTTTTTGCAGTACGCGGGCCTCTCACTGTTGTGGCCTCTCCCGTTGCGGAGCACAGGCTCCGGACGCACAGGCTCAGTGGCCGTGGCTCACGGGCCCAGCTGCTCTGCGGCATGCGGGATCCTCCCGGACCGGGGCACGAACGCGTGTCCCCTGCATCGGCAGGTGGACTCCCAATCACTGCGCCACCAGGGAAGCCCTAAAATGATATTCTTTTGAGCTGAGGCGATAGGTTCTCTGCATCTACCTAGTCCAGGTGCTCTGTTCAGAACACAGAAGACTGAACATTTAATTTTCTCCCCTCACGTCTGAGGTTTTAGGCAATGACGCCTCTCAAATTTCTCAATTGAGAGTTATGAACTCAATCAGGATATTGAAGAATCATAACCACAGTCACTATCATGTTTGCTGGTGGGCCATGTTTCTCCTCATTGGCTCCAGGGATACTCTGGAACTATGCATGTGTTTGCTGGCCTTCAAGGTTGGACGGGTGTCAGTGGTTTAGCAGAAGCTGGGTGGGAGCAGCCTTCTGGTGAGGCAGCATGCCCGCCATAAGGAACGTGGGACTGGGAATAACACAGACCTCGATTTCATCTGGACTGGGCGATTATTTCCTGGCATTGGGCACTAAGCAGTTAACTTCCTCTAGCTTTCTTTTTCTTGATGCAGTAGGGTGCTGTCCACCTTAATGGCTATTGACAAGATGAAAAGAGATACTGTGCACCTAGCAGATTGTACGCCGCCTACCACATAGTAGGTACGCTAGAAGTGGTTGGCTCCCTGCCCTGTCCAACGCTGTCAACTCATGGAAGAGTTTGGTCACTGATATGGCTGTGGGCTTACTCTGATAGAGGGTAGTTCCACATGTGAATGTGGGCCACTGTGAACAGCAGTCCACAGAGACCACTTCCCAGTTCTACGTTGCAGACTTTCTAGCTGCCACTTCTTCTGGACTCCATGACTGGAGCCTAAGGCTCAATGCTAAGTACATTCATGACCTTTACCCCCCCACCCCCCAGGGATTTTTTTTTTTCCTAGCTCAACTGTAAACAGTGTAAATTTTTCCTAGAATTTGACCCAGGAAATTGGCAGTGGTGACTGGCTACTTTTGGAGGAGAGAAATATGCAGACAGCCGTCCACCCCGTCCACCATCGGAGTGGACGGTGTTCAGGGTCCCTCTGCTTTCCAAATGTATCAATATTTGAGATGCTAGCCCTCCACTGGGAGAAGCGATGAACTTTATTACCTTGAGGCTCTGTCCCTCAGGCCTCTTTTGCAGACACTGCACAGGTGCAGGAGTGTCAGATTGTGATGCCCGTGAGAGTTTATACAAGACATTCAACAGTCTTCCATGTTTGGGGCAGTTAGGCTGATGAGAGTTATGTGATGACTAAAGATGGCCCTTGTTTTCCATATAGGAGGGGCTTCAGAGCAACAGTCTAGGTGGAAGCTGTGAGCTTGGGGATTTGTTGTGAAGCTGTGTTTGCATGTCACTCTCACTGTAATATTTAGGTTGTATATTTATGTGGCACGATAAGTATAAATTTAGAACTTCCCATATCAAGTCTCCACTTGTCTTGGCCGTTTGCTCTATACTGTGTAGATTTAGTTCTTATAGCAAGGTGATTGAGATACTCCTTATTTATGTGTGTAGATATTATTTAGTGGATCAAAACAGACTGAGGGATAATTTATGCAGCACTAGACAGACACAGAATCTTGAAAGCTCGTGCTTTGCTTGCTTTTTGCTATTTGGTAATTAAAATGACTATCAATGCTTATCATGTTGCCTTTGAATTACGTTACTTTAATCTTAAGCTATTTTTAGCTTTACTGTTTATTTCTTCACCTCTCATTCTCTTCTCTGGTCATATAGATATTTAACAAGACACACTGTCCATAATTAAGCTGTGTGTTTTTCATTAATGTGGAGAAGTTGATCCCTCTCACTTATCACTAACACATTTTATATGTACTTTTATTTTGCATAGAAATTCATCTGTGAATATATGCCACTGAGCACCTATGGAAGAACTTAAAGCCCCGAAGTTTCTTATTTTCAGCAGTGATTATCACTAATGCTTACGTTCTTCTGCCTTTTTGATCATTTATTTTTTCTAGAAATTGTGTTCATCTGCTCCATGCCTGTAGAATTACTGAGTTGGAATACAGCACAGGGCCAGCTCTGCAAATACACCTGCAATCTCATTTCCACTTCTTAATGGACTCCAGTCAATGTCTTGGTACTGAAAGCCTTTCATTACTTACTTCACTCTGGCCTTTTTATACTCTTTTTTATTTGCTCATTTTTATAGTCCAGTTGCTCTTTTTTTCATCAAGTGGCTTATAACACATTCTTCCAAGCACAGTAGTTCACCATTTAGAACATCTATAACTTCAGTTCATAATGACTTTCCCCTCCTGTGTTTGTCATATATTCCTTTTTGGAATCGCTAGTAGAAATATGCCTTCAACATAATTCCTGTTTCTTTGCTAAACCAACAGGGACTGAAACATGCCCCCTACCAATGTCATTATTAGCCCTCGAGCTGTCACAGGAAAAAAGTAGCATTTGTGAACAATGGCTGTGACCGAAATTCAAGGAGTAAAACATTTTTTTAAAATCATATCTTACAGCAGTTTTCCCATCTCTCTTTTTCCACTCAGCAGATAGGGTGGAATACATGTTTAAAAACTGCTGTGAGCTTCTGACATGGGGTGGAATGTGGATGCTGTCCTGCAAGCACAGCCTTGGGTTTGGTAGCAGTGAGCTTACATCGAAAGCTTCACAACTTCGGTGGACAGGGATAGGTTCACTCACCTTTGTCTTAGGGCAGGTCCCTGGCAGTCACCCGGAGCCGTCTACCCGGCCTAGTCATCCTTGCTTTGAAACCTCCAGATAGTCGGCCAATTATGCCGTTTACACAGAGGCTGAGTTAGTTCAGTGTCTGGTATATTTCATGAAAGAACTATTAACTCAGAATCTATGTACTAAGTGTATCCTGTGCCCCGGGTTCTAGGTAAATACCAGTAAAAGCCATTAAGCCTTCATGCCAACCAGTTGATGTGCTGAATTCTATGGGGTCACTGAAGATTTTACCCAGTATATTTTTGTTTATTTTTCATTCGTTTTTAAAAATTGAAGTGTAGTTGACTTACAATATTATACTAGTTTCAGGATACAGCATGGTAATTTTATATTTTTATTAGTTCTATTCCATGTGAAGTTATTAAAAAGTATTGGCTACATTCCCTGTGCTACATGTTACATCCTTCCAACTTATTTTTTTGATTCTTTTAATTGAAGTGTAGTTGATTTCCAATGTGTTAATTTCTGCTGTACAGCAAAGTGATTCAGTTATACATATATGTACATTCTTTTTTTTAATATATTTTTTCCATTATGGTTTATCATAGGATACTGAATACAGCTCTCTGTGCTATAAAGTAGGACCTTGTTGTTTATCCATTCTATATGTAATAGCTTACACCTGCTGACCCCAACCTCACATGCCATCCCACCCCCAACCCCTCCCCCTTGGCAACCATAAGTCAGTTCTCTATGTGAGTCTGTTTCTGTTTCGTAGATAGGTTCATTTGTGCCATATTTTAGATTCCACATTTAAGGGATATCATATGGTATTTTTCTTTCTCTTTCTGACTGACTTCATTTAATATGATAATCTCTAGTTGCATCCAGGTTGCTGCAAATGGCATTATTTCATTCATTTTTTGTTCCAAGTAACTGCAACTTATTTTTAAAAGACGATTATTGTTATTATGATGCTATATCTTAAACTAAAATGACTTCCATATGCCACCAATGATTTGTCAGTGCATGTGGAGGCTGCCTTATTGTATGGCAAAAGCTCTAGCACTCAAGGGGGAATGCTACCTTATCTAAGTTCAGCTTCTATCACTAAAATGCTCCATGTCAACAGGGCTTGTCCCTGGTTCCCACTGTGCTTTGGGGACGTTTATTGAACGCATGCACAGCCCTGCCACTGTGGCTTCATTTCAGTTCATTCTAAGCTGCTCAGCTGCCCTGCAGTGATCCCTCACCCCCCGCAGGGTCATGACCTCACTGAATTAACCGCACAGCGTGTGGCTTTGATACCAGTGGCTTGGCCGCACTACCAGACTTGATGGGGTTTATTTTTTCCTGCCATCTCATGCTCTGTCTGCTTTCTAGGAGATACGGCTGAACCCATTCAAAATGGTTCTGTGGATTCCATTGCTCAGTATATGGACTTGGATAAAGCTTTTTAAAAAAATTAACCACAGAAAAACCAATCAAATGGTGCGGTAGTTTTTAGCTTTATACTAAACTGTAACACGAATGTTATTTGAGAGTCAGCAATGAGAGGTGTCTGGATGTCTTTCAATGGAAGATATTTAAGCTACCTTTCAATTTTGCCTGGGTTTACATGCAGGGAGTATATCCAGGCAGAATGTGTTCTTTGAGCTTTTTCCAGCTCCCTCTTCCTTGTTGACACAGTCTAAAGACGGCAGAAGCAGGAGGCACAGTCGTCTTTTCATAGGCAGCGTTGCCTTCATGGCAAAGAGGTTTGGACCTGATTCCTGAGTAGGAGGCCAAAGCAGTTAAAACCCTGGGATTTTCCACATGCAGAAGAACTTTCTTCTGCTAAGGCAGAAGGAAAGGGTGAGAGAGATGCAGATCTAATCTCAGCATGTACCATACGGACAAATCTGTTCCTGGAGGATGCAAATGTTGTTTTGGAAATAGAATTGATTGGCCCATTTTTTTCTGCACTGATGCCTCTTATGCAGATGAAACACCTTTATTTTTAAAATATAAATATATGTATTGTATTGAAATGTTGCAATGTGTTAATAATGCTCTGCTTTCCTCTTAGAAAATGTACCTCTCTGCTTATAAGTTCTTAGCTGCCAAACATCTGCTTAATTGCATTGTGTCTTTTAAGATAGTGAGATTTTTTTCTATAAAATTTCTTTTTTGGGGTACGAGTATTGCCTCTGCATCAAAGTTTTGAGTTCTGTTCATTTAGATTTACATTTTAGGCTTAATTATAGAGAAGTACAACCACCAATTGGGTTTGATATATATATATATTTTTTATCAAGGTCCATTTTAAAATTTGAATTTTTTTCTGAAGCCAGGGTATTTTAGTCATCGCTAAATACTTTGTATAGCCATGAAGATTTCACTGTCACCTGCTGGAGACTTAGAAGAATGAGGGTAGTCAGTTGGCTTAATGAAGAATTGAGTCTAAAGTTTTTCATATGCAGGTTAATTCAGATTTATTCTAAACATAGTGCTGTAAAAGCTAAATAATTCTGTAACACATTGAAGTTGTTACTTAATAGAATTATAGCTTCCCCTGACAATGCTACACAGTTGAAACATTAATAACTATTGAGTCTTAATTTTGCTTCAGTGCACATTATTTTCGCAGCCTATTTCATCAGAACCAGATGAACTTTCTTGTTTTATATGAGACCTGAAACACTTAAATTGTCCCGTTTTTCCAAGTGCTATATATTTAGTCAGGTTTATGGGACCAATGTGTCAAATCACCACCACTGAATGCTTCTTAAAAGCACAGATAAAGTTCTGCAATTCTTTGAGGCAGGAAAAATGCTTGTGTTCCACAGCTTTAAGCAGAAAGAGTTGGGAGGCCTGACATTTGAAGTCAGAATCATTGCTAACCTCTTCCATTTGACTAGAATCAGTCAAATGGACACAGGCTCTTAAAATGAAAAATACTTTCTCCTTCCTCCCATTCTGACAGATGCACATTCCCTTTTAAAATATAGTTGAACAACTAATTGAACAGGTTTCAGAAGTGCTGCATCAATTTCCCCATCTGTGCTTCGTTGTTGGTTCAAAGGAGTGCAATAAATCAGAGTGAAGATGAAAGAATCGCAAAAAGCATTCAGTCATCAAGGACTTATTGAGAGCCTTCAATGTAAAGAATGCTGAACTAGTCATCAGAGGGATAAAAAAGAAATCAAAGGCGTGACTCGGGTCCCAGAGACGTACACGATGGATGATTCAGTATTGAAGCAAGACATCTCTTCCCATAAAACAGTATTTGGTCTCTTTGCCTTCTCCAAGTTGGGCTGCTTAAAAATAAATGGAAGATCATTTCTTTTTAGATAGCATCACTATATATGATTCCCATTTGTGTACCTAGAAGCACTTCAGGCTATCCACACGTTTTCAATCATTCCATACTGCCTATGATATTAAGTGTAAATTTCCAGTTTCAACTTCCAAGAGAATATAACTTCCATTTACATTTTTAACATTGTCTCATTACTCTAAAATATTACTAATAATGGAAGGCTCCATTTATCCAGCGTCTGTTTTGTTCTAGGCTCTGTGATATGGGATGAAACAAACATGCAGGCAGCCCTTCCTTTATACGGCACTGTGTTAACTAAGAGATGCGAACTTTCGAGCCCTGTCCTACCTTTGCACTTTGTACTCTATTTCAAAATGTTGGACTTACAGAAGCATTGCAAAGATAGTACAGAGGTCCCATATAGCCTTTGCAGAGCTTCCTCTAATGGTTTCACTGTATGTAACCGTGATGCATTTATCAAAACTATAAAGTGAACAATGGTACGATAATATTTACGGAACTGCCTGATGTTACTTGAATACCGTTGGCTTTTCCACGAACGCCCTTTTTCTGTTCCCAGATCCAGTCAGGATACCACACTGCATTTCATCTTCATGTCTCCTCGGTCTATTCCAATCTATGAGAGTTTGATGGTCTTTCACCTTTCCTGACCTTGACACTTTTGAAGACGGCTGGTTAGATATTTTTTGTCCACATTCCTCAGTTTCAGTCTGTCTCATATATGTTATGATTAACCTGATGCTACAGATTTAATGGAAGAGTACCCTTGAGGTTTTATCACATCATACTGGGGTGTTATCAACACGATTTACTCCCAGTGAGCTAACCGGGACTATTTGCTTAAAGAAGGGTCTGCCAGGATTCCTCCATGGAAAGTTATTATTCTTCCCTTTTTCCATACTCTGATTACTAAAAGGAAGGTAAGTCCAGCCCACACTTGAGAGGATAGTGGTGGTTAAATTCCATCTCTTGAAGTAAGAGGTATTAAAGATTTGTGGACATGTTAAAATTATCACAATAATGAATATTTTAGGGGTATGCAAAAATCTGTTAAGTTTTGACCGCATTTTAACATTTGTCTATGCATCTTGCCTGCATACATTATTACTACAGTGTTCCCAGAAGTACTGATGCTCCAGTAATGATAAGAAACCAAGATCTTGGTTTTTAAATGCCATTCTACAATAAAAGAAGCCATGCTTCTTGGAGAAATGGCTGATTCTGAGGTTGGAGCAGGAAATACGCAAGATAAACCTGGAGCGTCTTGCAATATCAGAAAGTAAATAAGTGCTAAAAACAAAAGAAAAAGGATGGGGGCACGTTATAAAGGACACAGGAACCGACGCAAAGCTGGAAAAATTTCACCAACAAAATGGTGATAGTAATGGATTATAATCCCCCAAATAAAATTAATATCCATGAGTCCATACTGATGAAACTGACTGAATAAATGGGAGAAAAGGGACAAACGTTGCTTACAGAAAAATTCCAATTACTAAATGTAGAAACAACGAAGAAAATAGAAAGTCATTGAAGATACAACTTAATAATTTCCATGCAATTTAGTATCTGCCCAAAACATACTTCATACAGTTTTAATCAAATACATGAGCCATTTTGCAGTATTCTTAGCATTTAATCCAAATGCTATTTATACCACAATATTATATTCACATTCACTGTTAAATTTTTAAAATGTACATAATTATAAAGGAAAAACATGCAGCCAGGTCATAAGTAAATTTCTTTAGTTTCTAATAGGTGTATTCACAGTATTTGCGTTTCTTTTTTGTGAGTGTTTATAATTTGTGTATCTTACCTACAAAATTTGGTGAAAAAAAACTAGGTGCTGTTTTGCCCCTTGAATTTTCATTTACCATTTTTATTAACCTTTTTCCTCCCCAAGTATTAAAGACTTTTAAAAGCGTGATTTAAATTACTGGATTGTTCTATTAAATAGAAGAATACATTTATCTAAAAAATCTCCTTTAGATATTTTACCTAATGCTATAATATCCTTGTATATAAGTCTTTGCCTACACGTCATTATAGCTAAGGTAGGCTTTTAGCAGGATGAATAATTCAAAGACTATAAACATTTAAAGCTCTTCTCACACACACAAACATGACTGTTTAATACTATCATAAAACTAGTATAATTTAACCATCATAATATTGTAGACACTTAGATAATTCCAGGCATTTTACACTATTACCAGTGGTACCTTTATCTTAACCCAAATTACTAAATTCTCAAGTGTCTTAGTCTACTAATATGAACTGCTAAGTTGATTTCCAAAACAGATTGAAGTATGGCAAATTCCTACCATCTGATTATTTGTTTCCTGTACCATTGCTAATATTAACTATAGCCATTTTGTTTAAATTCTTAACTTTTTTGTAGCATAGATATCTTTTAACACTTGAATTAAAAAATATTTTTTTTAGTGAGTTTGAATATGGAACACTGAAAAGGAATATAACCTTTGAAAATTTTATAGCATGAATACCTGTTAATTCTTTCACATAATTTAGCACATTTTAATCTACTGGTTAGTCAACAGTAACTAAATACTTGCAGTAATTCAACATAACTTCAAAATGGAGTCTTATTCAAATTTTTAAAATAGAAATATACTTGACAAATAAAAATCATATATTTAGGTTCTAAGTGAAGTATGCTTATTTTGATGAAAAGGGGAACCTGGAAAACAAAACAAATTTGAAACAGACAATGAAGACTAAGCTGGAAGATACACCCCACAAGATATTTGAAAATACTTGTTTTCGCATCTGCCCACATTTTAGTTCAAAAATTTAGTTTTTCATAGAATTCAAATTAATATGCAAATATCAAGAATAATGTTCTTAGAGCAGATAATGAAAATTCAAAATTACTTTGTCGTTTTAATTCTATAGAATCCTAATAGTAAATGTAGTCATAATTTCAATAAAAGATGCTCAAGTAGCTTTTGAAATGTGGTAAACTATGTGTATATCACTAATATGTTGGTGGCTGGTAGGCATGTAACTTAATGCCATTGCTATAAGTTCATGATCATTAACCTATTTAAATTTAGCAGATTTCTATAATCTAGTAAAATATGTACTTGGATAGGTTCTACTGTCTTGTCTGCCAAGAAAAAAAAATACACGTTAAAATAAAATCTTTACTGTCGAAACACCTGAAGAGGCCAGAGGGATTTTAAGTTCTCTTACTGAAGTGCAAGAAAATGCAAAAATTAAGGCAGAAAATACACATTTTCATTATGTTAAATTTCTTTTATCAGCAAAAGTAGAAAAGACATCCATCTGTTGAATTAAAGATCATGTTTGCCAAGCACTTTATTCCTTTTAATTTTAATCCTTGTGTATTTTAAGAGACGTGAAATCCATGTTTGCTATTGTTACTTCTAGAGTCTACCAAAGTTAAGCAAGTTTATTCAAGTTCATTGTATTTCCTCTCAATCTATTCTTTACCAATTTCAGGTTAAAATTTTTGAATACCAAGAAAGAAAATAGAGCCTTGATTAGTTACACGGATTCTATCACTTTTTCATTAATCTATTCCTTTATTCAATGAAAAATTGAAGTAACAAGTTACATCACACACTGCATTAAATCCATGTGAAAATTTGAATAAGTCATAGCACCTACTATCAGGTTGTTTACACTCTAGTTGCAGTAAGGTGACCATAGCCTTGTGAATTACATTAAGAAAACAAACACAAAGATTGTCTATTTTCTTGATGAAATGTAAGTAAAAGGATGGTTGACTTGCAGTAACCAAAGGCATCCTTTGAATTCTGGTTTAGAACCTTGTCTGGTTAGCAATCCTGGAAGTCTCTCCTAATTGCAAAGAGATACACGTGACAGCAAATTAAAAACTATGACCAATGATACGTTCACTGAATAAAGAACTGGGCTGATTTGGAGAGATTTTTTTACCCAATAGTAATGACAGCTAACACTGCTATGGGGTTTGGACACGATAGGCACTACTGTGTATTATCTATAGTAGTTTGTTTTATCCTTACAGTAACTCAGTGAGGTAGTTATTCTCCCTATTTTACAAACAGACTTTGAGGCAAGTTTGACATCTGATTCCAGAATCCATCCTCTTAACCTCTGTGTTTTATCACCTTTCAGAAGCATGGAGGTTAATGAGATTAAATTGGAAAACTGAACCAGTGATGTACACTGGTTCACACTCCCTTTCTTGTGAAACAAAATAGCCATTACCCCGGAGTAATGTAGGAAGAAATATCAGCCTTCCTCTCATTATGGCTGTTGGCTGATGTATGATACTTTGACCAGATAAAATATGTAGTTATAACAGGAAGTCTAAGATCCACAAAGGGCTGCTGTTAGCTCTACAACTTAAAGCTCATGACCTGTGTTGTTAGCACACCATGTGATGTAATTCACCACTGTGCCCTTTCAGTGCCCATCAGTGTGGTTTACTGGACTTTGGGGTCTATGACAGGATGGAAAAAAAAAATGAAATTGGTGACAGTGAAAAGGACATGCAAACAAAAGTCTAGCTGCTTTAAAGAATCTAATAAACAAAAAATGTGAATCTGTCATGTTGACAAATAACATTCTTCATGACACACTTGAATGTCTGCTTAGGCTTCTGTTGGAAAGGACAGTATAACAAAACCAGAAATGCTGTAGAAAAAAAAAGAAATAACTTTCAACATAAATTTTATATTTTAATTCTTCTAGAAGGTGTACAGGTTAGCACGAACTCTAATATATAAATAATAAAGGAATTTGAAGAAAGGAAATTTTAATATAGGCCATATACAGTGTATTAATAAAATTATCAAAGAAACAAATGTTAGAATACTTATCTTTTTTGCAATTAAAATTAAGGGAAAATATACTAGATATTTTAAGGGTGAAAAGAGAATGGAATAAGAATTTGCTATAATCTATCATCCATGTGTGAAGGCAGCAGAAGAATATTGTAAATGGAGAGGCTCAGAAATTATACCAGTATCGAACTGCAGAAAAAAGAGAATAGAACTTAAATATCAAACTATTTCCTTTAAACATAAATACAACTTTTATCTTTATAAGACACATTTAGAAGGGAACAGTTGAATAGAGATAGTGTGCTGATCCCTCATTTTATTTTATTGTTTTCTCATAAGAGAACCATTTTATTAACATTTTTATTGGAGTATAACTGCTTCACAGTGTTGTGTTAGTTTCTGCTGTATAACAGAGTGAATCATCTATATGTATACATATATCCCCATATCCCCTCCCTCTTGTGTCTCCCCCCCCATCCCACCCCTCTAGGTGGTCACAAAGCACCCAGCTGATCTCCCTGTGCTATGCGGCTGCTTCCCACTAGTTATCTATTTTACATTTGGTAGTGTATATATGTCCATGCCACTCTCTCTCTTCGTCCCAGCTTACCCCTCCCCATCCCCGTGTCCTCAAGTGCATTCTCTATGTCTGTGTCTTTATTCCTGTCCTGCCCCTAGGTTCATCAGAACCATTATCATTATTACTATTTTTTATATTCCATATATATGTGTTAGCATACAGTATTTTATTTCCCTTTTTGATTTACTTCACTCTGTATGACAGTCTCTAGGTCCATCCACTTCACTACAAATAACTCAATTTCGTTTCTTTTTATGGCTGAAAAATATTCCATTGTATATATGTGTCACATCTTCTTTATCCATTCATCTGTCGATGGACACGTAGGTTGCTTTCATGTCCTGGCGATGGTAAATAGAGCTGCAATATACATTGTGGTACATGACTCTTTTTGAATTACGGCTTTCTCGGGGTATATGCCCAGTAGTGGGATTGCTGGGTTGTGTGGTAGTTCTATTTTTAGTTTCTTAAGGAACCTCCATACTGTTCTCCATAGTGGCTGTATCAATTTACATTCCCACCAACAGTGCAAGAGGGTTCCCTTTTCTCCACACCCTCTCCAGCATTTATTGTTTGTAGATGTTTTGATGATGCCCATTCTGACTGGTGTGAGGTGATACCTCATTGTCCTTTTGATTTGCGTTTCTGTAATGATTACTGATGTTGAGCATCCTTTCATGTGTTCGTTAGCAATCTATACCTTCTCTGGAGAAATGTCTATTTACGTCTTCTGCCCATTTTTCGATTGGGTTGTCTGTTTTTTTGATATTGAGCTGCATGTGCTGCCTGTATATTTTGGAGATTAATCCTTTGTCAGTTGCTTCGTGTGCAAATATTTTCTCCCATTCTGAGGGTTGTCTTTTCATCTTGTTTATGATTTCCTTTGCTGTGCAAGAGCTTTTAAGTTTCATTAGGTTCCATTTGTTTATTTTTGTTTTCATTTCCATTTCTCTAGGAGATGGATCAAAAAGGTTCTTGCTGAGATTGATGTCATAGAGTGTTCTGCCTATGTTTTCTGCTAAGAGTATTATAGTTTCTGTCCTTACATTTAGGTCTTTAATTCATTTTGAGTTTATTTTTGTATATGGTGTTAGGGAGTGTTCTAATTTCATTCTTTTACATGTAGCTGTCCAGTTTTCCCAGCATCACTTATTGAAGAGAATTTCTTTTCTCCATTGTATATTCTTGTATCCTTTATCATAGATAAGGTGACTATATGTACATGGGTTTATCTCTGGGCTTTCTATCCTTTTCCATTGCTGTATATTTCTGTTTTTGTGTTGGTACCATACTGTCTTGATTACCATAGCTTTGTAGTATAGTCTGAAGTCAGGGAGCCTGAGTCCTTCAGCTCAGTGTTTCTTTCTCAAGATTGCTTTGGCTATCCGGGATCCTTCGTGTTTCCATACAAATTGTGAAAAAAATTTTGTTTTAGTTCTGTGAAAAATGCCATTGGTAGTTTGATAGGGATTGCATTTAATCTGTAGATTGCTTTGGGTAGTATAGTCATTTTCACAGTGTTGATTCTTCCAATCCAAGAACATGGTATATCTTTCCATCTGTTTGTATCATCTTAAATTTCTTTCATCAGTGTCTTATAGTTTTCTGCATACAGGTCTTTTGTGTCCTTGGTTAGGTTTATCCCTAGGTATTTTATTCTTTTTGTTGCAGTGGTAAATGGGAGTGTTTCCTTTATTTCTCTTTCAGATTTTTCATCATTAGTGTATAGGAATGCAAGAGATTTCTGTGCATTAATTTTGTATCCTGCTACTTTACCAAATTCAATGATTAGCTCTAGTAGTTTTCTGGTGTCATCTTTAGGATTCTCTATGTATAGTATCATGTCATCTGCAAACAGTCACAGTTTTACCTCTTCTTTTCTAATTTGTATTCCTTTTATTTCTTTTTCTTCTCTGATTGCTGTGACTAAAACTTCCAAAATTATGTTGAATAATGGTGAGAGTGGGCAAACTTGTCTTGTTCCTGATCTTAGTGGAAATGGTTTCGGTTTTTCACCATTGAGAATGATGCTGGCTGTGGGTTTGTCATATATGGCCTTTATTCTGTTGAGGTAAGTTCCCTCTGTGCCTCCATTCTGGAGGGTTTTTATCATAAATCGGTGTTGAATTTTGTCTAAAGCTTTTTCTGCATCTACTGAGATGATCATATGGTTTTTCTCCTTCAAGTTGTTAATATGGTGTATCACATTGATTGATTTGCATATATGGAAGAATCCTTGCATTCCTGGGATAAACCCCACTTGATCATGGTGTGTGATCCTTTTAATGTGCTGTTGGATTCTGTTTGCTAGTATTTTGTTGAGGATTTTTGCATCTATGTTCATCAGTGATATTGGCCTGTAGTTTTCTTTCCTGTGACATCTTTGTCTGGTTTTGGTATCGGGGTGATGGTGGCCTCATAGAATGACTTTGGGAGTGTTCTTCCCTCTCATATTTTGGAAGAGTTTGAGAAGGATAGGTATTAGCTTTTCTCTAAATGTTTGATAGAATTCACCTGTGAAGCCATCTGGTCCTGGGCTTTTGTTTGTTGGAAGAATTTTAATCACAGTTTCAGTTTCAGTGCTTCTGATTGGTCTGTTTATATTTTCTATTTCTTCTTGGTTTAGTCTCGGAAGGTTGTGCTTTTCTAAGAATTTGTCCTTTTCTTCCAGGTTGTCTCTTTATTGGCATATAGTTGCTTGTAGTAATCTCCCATGATCTTTGCATTTCTGCAGTGTCAGTTGTTCCTTCTCCTTTTGCAATTCTAATTCTGTTGATTTGAGTCTTCTCCCTTTTCTTCTTGATGAGTCTGGCTAATGGTTTATCAACTTTGTTTATTTTCTAAAGAACCAGCTTTTAGTTTTATTGATCTTTGCAGTTCCCTTCATTTCTTTTTCATTTATTTCTGATCTGATCTTTATGATTTCTCTCCTTCTGCTAACTTTGGGTTATTTTTGTTCTTTCTCTAATTGCTTTAGGTGCAAGGTTAGGTTGTTTATTTGAGATGTTTCCTGTTTCTTAAGGTAGGTTTGTATTGCTATATACTTCCCACTTAGAACTGCTCTTGCTGCATCCCATAGGTTTTGGGATGTTGTGTTTTCATTGTCATTTATTTCTAGGTATTTTTTGATTTCCTCGTTAATTTCTTCGGTGACCTCTTGGTTATTTAGTAGTGTATTGTTTTCCCTCCATGTGTTTGTATTTTTAACAGATTTTTTCCTGTAAATGACATCTAGTGTTTTAGCATTGTGGTCGGAAAAGATACTTGATTCAATTTCAGTTTTCTTAAATTTACCAAGGCTTGATTTGTGACCCAAGATATGATCTGTCTTGGAGAATGTTCCATGAGCACTTGAGAAGAAAGTGTATTCTGTTTTTTTTTGTATGGAATGTCCTTTAAATATCAGTTAAGTTCATTTTGTTTAATGTGTCATTTAAAGCTTGTGTTTCCGTATTTATTTTCATTTTGGATCATCTGTCCATTGGTGAAAGTGGGGTGTTAAAGTCCCCTACTATTATTTTGTTACTGTCGATTTCCCCTTTTATGGCTGTCAGCATTTGCCCTATGTATTGAGGTGCTCTATGTTGGGTGCATAAATGTTTACAATTGTTATATCTTCTTCTTGGATCGATCCCTTGATCATTATGTAGTGTCCTTCTTTGTCTCTTGTAATAGTCTTTATTTTAAAGTCTATTTTGTCTGATAGGAGAATTGTTATTCCAGCTTCCTTTTGATTTCCATTTGCATGGAATATCTTTTTCCATTCCCTCACTTTCAGGCTGTATATGTCCCTACGTCTGAAGTGGGTCTCTTATAGACAGCATATATACAGGTCTTTTTTTTTTATCCATTCAGCCAGTGTATGTCTTTTGGTTGGAGCATTTAATCCATTTACATTTAAGGTAATTATGGATATGTATGTTCCTATTACCATTTTCTTAATTGTTTTGGGTTTTTTTTATTGTAGGTCTTTTCCTTCTCTTGTGTTTCCTGCCTAGAGAAGTTCCTTTTGCATTTGTTGTAAAGCTGGTTTGGTGGTGCTGAATTCTTTTAACTTTTGCTTGTCTGTAAAGGTTTTAATTTGTCTGTTGAATCTGGATGAGATCCTTGCTGGGTAGAGTAATCTTGGTTGTAGGTTTTTCCCTTTCATCAGTTTAAATATGTCCTGCCACTCCCTCCTGGCTTGCAGAGTTTCTGCTGAAAGATCAGCTGTTAACCTTATGGGGATTCCCTTGTATGTTATTTGTTACTTTTCCCTTGCTGCGTTTAATATCTTTAATTTTTGATAGTTTGATTAATATGTGTCTTGGCATGTGTCTCCTAGGATTTATCCTGTATGGGACTCTCTGCACTTCCTGGACTGGCTTAACTGTTTCCTTTCCCATGTTAGGGAAGTTTTCAACTATAATCTCTTCAAATATTTTCTCAGACCCTTTCTTTTCATCTTCTTCATCTGGGACCCCTATAATTCGAATGTTGATGTATTTACTGTTGTCCCAGAGGTCTCTGAGACTGTCTTCAATCCTTTTCATTCTTTTTTCTTTATTCTTCTCTGAGGTAGTTATTTCCCCTATTTTATCTTCCAGGTCTCTTACCCATTTTTCTGCATGTGTTATTCTGCTCTTGATTTCTTCTAGAGAATTTATAATTTCATTTATCGTGTTGTTCATCAGTTTGTTTGCTCTTTAGTTCTTCCAGGTCCTTGTTAAACGTTTCTTGTATTTTCTCCATTCTATTTCCAAGATTTGGGATCACCTTTACTCTCATTACTCTGAATTCTTTTTCAGGTAGGCTGCCTGTTTCCTCTTCATTTGTTTGCTCTGGGGGGGTTTTACCTTGTTCCTTCATCTGCTGTGTATTCCTCTGTCTTCTCATTTTGCTTAACTTACTGTGTTTGGGGTCTCCCTTCTGTAGGCTGCAGGTTCATAGTTCCTGTTGTTTTTGGTGTCTGCCCCTAGTGGTTGAGGTTTGTTCAATGACTTGTGGAAGGGCTTGTGCCTGTGTTCTGGTGGGTGGGGCTATATCTTATCTTCTGGTGGGCAGGGCCGCATCCAGAGATATTTTGGGGTGTCTGTGAACTCACTGTGATTTTTGGTAGCTTCTCTGCTAATGGGTGGGGTTGTGCCCTGTCTTGCTAGTAGTTTGGCATGGGGCGTCCATTGCTGGAGTCTGCTGGCCGTTGGGTGGAGCTGGGTCTTAGCATTGAGCTGGAGATCAATGGGAGGACTCTTGCCGCTTAATATTATGTGGGGCTGGGAGGTTTCCGGTGGTCCAGTGTTCTGAACTCACCTCTCCCCCGTTCAGAGGCTCAGGCCTGACACCAGGTTGGAGCACCAGGATGCTGTCAGCCACACGGCTCAGAAGAAAAGGGAGAAAAAAGAAAAAATAATACAATAAAAAATAATTAGTAAAATAAACAAATAATTTACAAAGGAGGAGAGCAAGCAAACCAACAAACAAGTCCTCCAGGTGCTAAACACTAAACTAAGGTAAACATAAAACCAGAAACAAATTAGAAGCAGAAAGCAAACCCCAAGTCTACAGTTGCTCCCAAAGTCCGCCTCCTCAATTTGAGAGGATTCGCTGTCTATTCAGGTATTGCACAGATGCAGGTACATCACGTTGATTGTGGAGCTTTAATCCGCTGCTCCTGAGGCTGCTGGGAGGGATTTCCCTTTCTCTTCCTTGTTCGCACAGCTGCCGGGGCTCAGCTTTGGATTTGGCCCCGCCTCTGCGTGTAGGTCGCCGGAGGGCGTCTGTTCTTCGCTCAGACAGGACCGGGTTAAAGGAGCCTGACTCGGGGACTCTGGCGCTCTGCGGGTCACGCAGTGTGGGGCGGTCCCCCAGCGGCAGACGCCGGCGTGACGTTGCACCAGCCTGAGGCGCGCCGTGCGTTCTCCCGGGGGAGTTGTCCCTGGATCCCGGGGCCCTGGCGGTGGCGGGCTGCACAGGCTCCCCGGAAGGGCGTGTGGATGGTGACCTGTGCTCGCACACAGGCTTCTTGGTGGCGGCAGCAGCGGCCTTAGCGTCTCATGCCCGTCTCTGGCGTCCGCGCTTTTAGCCGCGGCTCGCGCCCGCCTCTGGGGCTCCTTTAAGCGGCTCTGAATCCCGTCTCCTCGCGCACCAGGAAACAAAGAGGGAAGAAAAAGTCTCTTGCGTCTTCGGCAGCTGCAGACTTTTCCCCGGACTCCCTCCCGGCCAGCCGTGGCGCACTAACCCCTTCGGGCTGTGTTCAAGCCGCCAACCCCAGTCCTCTCCCTGAGCTCCGACCGAAACCGAAGCCCGAGCCCCAGCTCCCAGCCCCGCCCGCCCCGGCGGGTGAGCAGACGAGCCTCTCGGGCTGGTGAGCGCCGGTCGGCCCCGATCCTCTGTGCGGGAGTCTCTCCGCTTTGCCCTCCGCACCCCTGCGGCTGCGCTGTCCTCCGCGGCCCCGAAGCTCCCCCTCCGCCACCCGCAGTCTCCGCCCGCGAAGGGGCTTCCTAGTGTGTGGACACCTTTCCTCCTTCACGGCTCCCTCCCGCTGGTGCAGGTGCCGTCCCTATTCTTTTGTCTCTGTTTATTCTTTTTTCTTTTGCCCTACCCAGGTACGTGGGGAGTTTCTTGCCTTTTGGGGGGTCTGAGGCCTTCTGCCAGCGTTCAGTAGGCGTTCTGTAGGAGGTGTTCCACGTGTAGATGTGTTTCTGATGTATCTGTGCGGAGGAAGTTGATCTCCAAGTCTTACTCCTCCGCCATCTTGAAGGTCCCCCCTCCATCTCTCATTTTAAAGTAAAAACGTACTGATGCTTGAATCTAATAAACAATAATGCATGTTAAAATGCTCTTTTGTAAAATGCTCTAGTAAAATTAAAAGCACGATATGTACCTCAAAATAACTGAAAATATCAACACAAAGCAAACATAATTGAGCTTATAACGTGTGAAAGAAAGGATGAGCAAAGTTAGAAAGCATAAAACCCCAAAAACATAGAACAAAGGAACAGAAGACCAGCTACTACTCTGAGAACAAAATGTGTTGAAAGTTAGACAATGAAGTTCATTTAAAAATACAGCTATTTGTGAGATACCCCAGAAGCAGAATTACTTGTAAAAAGTTAAAAATGAGAGATTAGGCAACAATTTATTAAGGAATAAAAATAAAGCTAGACATTATTTTCAGACAAATTTAAATTCAAGGTAAAGGTATTAGATGTGTAAAAGTGTTTTATTTACTGTGTTTGGAGTAGATTTCAGTGAAGGTACAGTGATCATGAATCTGAACTTGTAACAGAGACAGTCATTTTATGGAGTAAGGAGATGCTAACTTTGTAATTTCCAAAAAGCAATTTAAAATGTAGATATTCTGTTGCATTTATATAGAATTAATATGTAGGAGGAAACTGACAATTTTAATAAGACTCTATATTGCATGTTTGACAGATTGACCAAAGTGGAAGAAAGTTGTCACAGATAGCAGGTTGTTGGTTGCCTAGTCAGTATGCCTCTTCTCTTACTTGGTAACAGAATCTTGACAGCTTATATATTTTGCTGTCAATGAAGCTGCCTGTAGTGTATTTCTCAGCCTACCTTGCAGCTGGTGTGAACATAGAACTAGGTTCTGACCAATGAGGTGGGCTTGTAAGATAATCTGCAGTTTAGTTTGGATCTCCTTGAAAGTGGTGGTCAGAGAAGATTCTTCAAGGAAGCTTCAAGGAAGCTGTTCAAGCCAGAAGTTGTGGTCCTTGCTTTATTCTCTTCCTCCCTGTAGCTGGCTAGACCACAGATGTGTAGCTGGAAACTCAGTGGCCATCTTAGACCAGGAAGCAATTTTGTGGACAAAGCCGTGCACTAGAACAACAGAGACAAAGAAGACATTTGGCTTGTTGATGGCAATGAACTGCCATTTTGGCCCTGGAGTTCATAGCTTCAGAATTGTTTTATGTGAGAGAGAACTCTCATCTCATTTAATTCACTGTTATTTTGGACATTTTATCTAATTCAGTCAAATACAGTTTCTAACTAAGAGCCATTTAAAGTGTTTTAGTGCATATAACTGATGTCAAGTTCGTTTTTATAATATGCAATCAGAGGCTACATTTTTCTTTGCAATATCCATAGAAAAGATTTTTTATGGAGGTATAACTGACACATTAGTTTCAGATGTATACCATAATGATTTGATACATGTATATTTTGCAAAAGGATCACCACCATAAGTCTAGTTAAAATCCATCACTGTACACAGTTACAATTTTTTTCTTGTGATGAGCACTTTTAAGATCTAATTAGCAACTCTGAAATATGCAGTACAATATTATAGTCACCTTGCTTTATATCACATGCCCAGGACTTACTTTAAAACTGGAAGTTTGCACCTTTGCCCACACTTACCCATTATGTGCCTCCCCCTCCCCCGAAACCACCAATCTCTTCTGTATCTATGAGCTTTTTTTTTAGATTCCACATATAAATGAGATCATATAGTATTTGTCTTTGTCTGACTTATTTTACATAGCATAATGACCTCAAGGTCCATCCATGTCACAAATGGCAGGATTTCCTTTTCTAGGGCTGAGAAATATTCTATTGTATATATACCACACCTTTATCCATTCATCCAACAGTGGACACTTACATTGCTTCCATGTTCTGGTATCGTAAATAAATAATGCTGCGGTGAACATGGTGGTGCCACTATCTTTTCAAGTAACTGTTTTCTTTTTCTTTGGATAAACACCTGGAAGTGGAATGGCTGAAGCATATGGTAGTTCTATTTTTAATTTTTTTGAGGAACCTCCATACTGTTACCATAGGGGCTGAACCAATTTACATTCCCATCAATGGTACACAAGTGTTCTCTTTACATCCTCACCAGCACTTTTCTCTTGTCTTTTTGATAATAGCAATTTTAATAGGTGTGAGGTGTTATTTCATTACAGTTTTGATTTGCATTTTCCTAATGAGTGATGTTGAGCAATTTCTCATGTGCCTCTTGGCCGTCTGTGTGTTTTCTTTGGAAACAGTCTACATTCTCTGCCCAGTTTTTAATTGGATTGTTTTTGTGCTATTGAGTTGTAGAGGTGCTTTATATATTTTAGATATTAACCCCTTATCACATACGATTTGAAAATATTTTCTCCCGTTAGGTAGGTTGCTTTTTCATTTTGCTGATCGTTTCTTCTCCTGTGCAGCTTTTTTAGTGTGATGTAGTCCCCCTTGTTTTTGCTTTTGTTGCCTTTGCTTTTTGTGTCAGATTCAAATCATCCCCACTAAGACGGATGTCATGGAGCTTACCACCTAAATTTTCTTTGGTTTAAGTCTTACATTCAGATCTTTAATCTGTTTTGAGTTCATTTTTGTGTATGATGTAAGAGTGGTCCAGTTTCATTCTTTTGCATGTGGCTGTTCAGTTTTCCCACCACCATTTATTGAAGAGACTGTCCTTTCCCCAGTGTATATTCTTGGCTCATTTGTCATAACTTAATTGACCATGTACCTGTGGTTTGTTTCTGGGCTCTCTGTTCTGTTCCACTGAACTGCGTGTCTGATTTTATGCCAGTACAATACTGTTTTGATTACTGAAGCTATATAATATAGTTTGAAATCTGGAAACATGATACCTCCAGCTTTGTTGTTCTTTTTTTTTTTTTTTTGCGGTACGCGGGGCCTCTCACGGTTGTGGCCTCTCCCGTTGCGGAGCACAGGCTCCAGACACGCAGGCTCAGCGGCCATGGCTCACAGGCCCAGCCGCTCCGCGGCATGTGGGATCTTCCCGGACCGGGGCACGAACTCGCGTCCCCTGCACCGGCAGGCGGACTCTCAACCACTGCGCCACCAGGGAAGCCCAAGCTTTGTTGTTCTTGAAGATGGCTTTGGCTCTTCAAGGTCTTTAGTGATTCCACACAAATTATAGAATTTTTTGCTCTGTTTCTGTGAAAAATGACATTGGAATTTTGATAGGGATTGCCCTGAATGGATCTGTAGATGACTTTGGGTAGTATGGACATTTTAACAATATTCTTCCAATTCATGAGCATGGAATATCTTTCATTAATGTGTTACAGTTTTCAGTGTACAGGTCTTTCACCTTCTTGGTTATTTATATATACTCCCAGGTATTTTATTCTTTTTGATGCAGTTTTAAATGGGATTATTTTCTTAATCTCTCTCTGATATTTTCTTATTAGTGTATAGAAAAACAACTGATTTCTATATATTGGTTTCATATCCTGCAACTTTACTGAATGTATTAGTACTAACAGTTTTCTGGTGGAGAATTTAGGGATTTTATGTATAATATCGTGGCATCTGCAAGTGGTGACAGTTTGACTTCTTCCTGATTTGGATGTCTTTTATTTCTTGGCTAATAGCTCTGGCTAGGACTTTCAGTATTATGTTGAACAAAGTGTGAAAGTAGGCATCCTTGTCTTGTTCCTTATATTAGAGGAAAAGCCTTCAGCTTTTCACCATTGAGTATGATGTTAGTTGGGGGCTTATGTTTATTACGTT
>NW_006769585.1:446196-459828 GCF_000442215.2 Lipotes vexillifer | reverse complement strand
ATTCCTGCGATACTTGCTTTGTTGAGACTTTTTGTCGTAATGAATGTTGGGAGGATTTTTAAAAAATCTATACTGGAGTGCAGAAAAAGTTCTGAACTTAACGTTTAAGGAAGCAGAAAACAGAGTGCAACCCTGGATAATATCTATAAACTAATAATACTTAAACAGAGCTTCAAAAAGTTGCAGATATGAAGCCAAAGAAATGGCAAAGTGAAAATTAGACTACATTAAATAAAAAAGGAAATGAGAGCTGCACTGGTGACCACAAGCTTCTAGGTTCAAAGGTCTTTACCTGTCTTGACCCTCTAGGGGGAAGCGGGTTCAAGACCTTATATTCATGACTCCCCTGGGAATGGGTCACGATCACCGTCAGTGATATGCTGTGGGTCACATTCTCAGCGGTGATTTATAGTATAAGCCTCAGTAATTCTACTTCTGGATACATGATGTAAGAGAATAATCCAAAATATAGACTAGAAATTATGCAGAATTATATTTATATATTAGACTTTTAAAAAAAATTAACAAAAACATAGGCAATAACCAAAATGTCTAGCAATAAGAAAATGTTAAATTATGGTAAGTAGATTGTTAGCCAATCATAATGAACAATTTTAATTTCATTCAGTATTGTGATAAAGATTAAATATATATGGGCTTCCCAGGTGGCGCAGTGGTTGGGAGTCCGCCTGCTGATGCGGGGGACACGGGTTCGTGCCCCGGTCCGGGAAGATCCCACATGCCGCGGAGCGGCTGGGCCCGTGAGCCATGGCTTCTGGGCCTGCGCGTCCGGAGCCTGTGCTCCTCAACGGGAGAGGCCACAACAGGGAGAGGCCTGCATACAGCAAAAAAAAAAAAAAAAAAAAAAAAAAAAAAAAAAAAAAAAGATTAAATATATGGAAATCTGCATATAGACCATAATATCTACACAATAGAATGATTTATAAAAAAGGAAGGACAACAGAAATATTATTAATGGTGATTTCTATTTAGTAGGAAAATCTTGCTCTGTTTATGATTCTGTTTTTCTAGTTCTCTGTGAGCTTGAATTATTTTTAGATTCATAGAAAAATTAGAAGTTTTGAAACAGAGCTATATATAAAACAAAAATTAAGATACATGACCATGTTTGAAAAAAGGTAAAGTATTAGCTAAATAAGAAATTATAATTATTCAGAATATTTGATTCTTTGAACTGATTCTTTTATTAACTGTATGCTATTAAACATATGCTCTCAGAATCAGAATTGTTTTGCTATATTCTTTCAGTGTGTTCAGAAGAAATAAAACGTGGTTTTTGTATGTAGTTGCCCTTGAGCTGAGAAAGGTGTTTGATATAAGGCTTAAAAGAATACTCTCTTATACAGAGCAAAGATTTGTACAAATTTCAGTGTCTTATTATGGGAAAAGAACCAGACTCAGGAAACATTAACGCAAGTCAAAAGGCAAATGGAATTTTCTGTTGAACTGTGCTGTCTGACAGATACCCACCTCAGCCTTCTAAGAAGACCGAGGTTTGAATAAAAGTGTCCTATTCAGTCTCAAAGTTTTCTTTAAAATTCTATAAATTTTCTCTGAAATTACTGAAATATGGAAAACCTCTCAAAAGTGATCTGAATGATTTACTTGCTTCAGCAAACATTGGAGGTAAGATAATTGGAGTTTAATAGATTGCCTTCCCAGGTGGGGCAGAGTATAGAATATTAGGCTGTTTGATTTCTGTGAACTAAAGTGAATGGAACTTTTTCGGTTGTATTTGTAAATGAGTGTGATTTAGAATACTAGAAGCTGTCCTGCTGGAAGATGCAAATAGTAAAGGAAAAGAGGGATAGCAAAAGTTTTTTTTAATATCAACCTGTATTAGGATATTATCTGAAGTTATTCACTAACGGGGGTTTTTCTTCTAGTATTTTCAGTTCTTTTGGTACCTCTCCCGTTTGGGTTTCAGCACAGGAGCATTTATTAGCTCATGGGAGGTTTGCTAGATCCGAATCTAAAAATAATGGGATCAAAATTTTGGATTTTTTTCTGAATTACACAAATTTTTAGGTGTAAGAAGAAAAAAACATTTGGGGGAATTTATGAGACATTTCCCCATCTTCACTTTGCTGGTTGAGGTTGGGGTTAGAGTAAAGAGGAGAATCAGATGGAACTCCAAAGGGGGGATATACTAGTGGGTGTTATTTGCAGGGTTTGAGGGAACCTGGGATAAGATACTGGGAAGTTTGAGAGCAGGGGTGATCTGTTGTTGTTTTTGTTTAGCCTTGGGAAGTGATAAGATCCCACTTTTCTGGGAAAGGTTCTCAAGTGCCCGGAGCAAAATCCTTTTGGAAACGTATTATGGGGTTTCTTTGACTTGTGTAGGGTTTGTGTATTAAGCTGCTGAGACATTGAGGTTTGTTGGTACAGAATAACTTTGCAAATGCGCATGGAAAAGAATGTTAGGTCTTTACCTCTCAATCCTCCTCTTCCTCCTCCCCCTCCCCTCCCCCTCCCCTCCCCCCCCCCTCCCCCTCTTCCTCCCCCTCTTCCTCCTCCTCCTCCCCTCCCCCCTCCTCTTCCTCCTCAACGTGGGGGTGGGTGGGGGAAAACTTTGGGAGGTTGATGGATATGTGTGTGATCCTCCTGATGGTAGTGATGGTTTCATGGTGGATATGCATCCCCAAACTCATCAAGCTATGTCCATGAAATATGTACAGATTTTTATGTATCGATCATATCTAAAGTGGTTTAAAAAATAAGAAATGTCTACTGTGTCTGTAGATTTTAGGATTGTTGAGGGAAACCACTAGAAGGATGGGTAGAAGCTTGATAAATGAACTAAAAGAGGAAGGTGTATTTCAGGTAGAAAAATAACAAGCATTAAGACAATTACAGAAAAGTAGGAGTGGAGCATGTTTAGAGACCAGCAGTTATTTCAGAATTATTCTCTCCTCCACTTTCCCAGTCCACTCTCTCTCCACCATGGCTTTTTCCACATTACCTTGTTAGAATTAATTTTGCATATATCCTTGCTAAGTTATGATCTCCTTGTGAGCAGAGATACTTTTCTTGTCCTCTGTATGATCTGATCTACTTTGTATAAACTAGCTGTCCAATAAACATTTGTATGTTTCAGTAATGTAGAACTAGGGATTTATCAATTTTATTTTCTCTAAACATTTCACTCCGTTATTTAACACATCCTCTTTCAGAAATACACTCCCAGGAAAGAAAAACCTGACTCGGAGAAAGGCACGCAGGATTGCCATGTGCCTTGTGTAAACAAAGGGACTTCAAGCTATATTTTTCTAACAAGACACATTTGGATTTCCTAGTAATTACAAACATTTGTTAAAAATATCCCTGGGTAAAGTCCTGAAAAATGCTTATAACATTAACAGCTTTCTGTCACATGCATAAATACACACATTAGTAAAATATCACAGGTTAGAATTCTTAAAAATGCTTAAAGCATAACAGTTCACACAGTAGTATGCATAAATACATTAGGAAAACATCACAGGATACAATTGCTAAAAACTGCTTATAACGTTAACAGGTCTTACTGTGAAGTGTAGGTAATATGAAATTATCTTAATCAATAAAAGCATCCATGCACAGGACCTTGGTTTCACTACAGTAATGTTGGAATTTGCAGCAATACGCATACTCAAAGAATTCATGGTGCCATGAATAATTACACTCTTTTCAGTTAACTGTCATCTGACCTGAAACCAATATTAAGAAATTATTGCTATAAAATTCTTTAGTCCTGGAATATGCTATTTTTTCCTTCATCTTCTATATTGATTGGATCCTTTACATGGTTTTGAAGGGGGCACATTTATTTTCTATCGAAAGGCTTCTCTTCTCCTTTTCTGAAGTTCCTCTGACTCACAGTGGCAATGCATATGTATACAAATGCCTCTGCCGTTTATATTGCCAAAGAAGGACTTTCCAATGATTCTGTTTATCCCAGGCATAGGGCATATGTGTGTCAGCGAACCAGGAACTCAAATTTATCAGCTCTTAAATCTATGTACATGGGACTGTAAAACTCAAGATATGCTGAAAGAAGATTGACATCTGGGCCAGTCCTTCAAGGCTCAAGACTGAGCTGTCCAGTTCCAAGGACGTCAATAGGACAGGAAGCACATTTTCTCCCATGGAGGAAGCCAGATGTTTCTAACTCTTCTGAGATGGTTTCTAGCCAAGAGCCCCTCACACTTTAGTTCCTGGGCTATTTGGCTGGATCTCTTAATATGGGCTGGTTTTCTTCTTACATTCTTCTTTTTAATCCAAATGTTTCTTTACAGTAAAGTGTAATAAAATAACTTCTCTCTAGGACAAGAGGCGCTAGCGTACCTGGATGGGAAAATCTGGGTATAAAATGCCAGAACTGGAGTTGGGAGACAATTGAAAATGTTTTAAATTAGCGATAGATTAGTTGGAAACCAGATGGCCTGTTAAAAGTAAGAAGGCACTACAATAAGGCCTTAGCAGAGGTAACGGAAAAATCCAGACAGGTGGAAGATCAGTGTTGGTCCTCTCTGATCAGCAAATCATGTTCACACTGTAGGAACCTGGCGGTAAGAAAAGGGTGGTCTTAATAAGAGAGAGTCTGGGCTTCCCTCTGATCAAGATCCTTCAATATTTCACACTCAGGTTAATGACAGTAATGATTCTACCTTCCCCAAAAGACAAGCCTGATAATAGGATGTTGCTATGATCCAAACATTCATTGTCACCCCCAAATTCATATATTGAAATCTAACCCTTAAGGTGATGTTATTAGGAGGGTGGGGCCTTTGAGAGGTGGGAAGCTCTGCTCTCATGAGTAGGACCACTGACTTTATAGAAGTGACTAGAGAAAACTCCTGTGTTCTTTCCACTCTGTGAGGACACAACAAAAAGTCAGTCTATGACTCAGGAAGCAAGCTTTCACCAAACTGAATCTGCCAGCATCTTGAGTTTGGACTTCCTAACCCTAGAACTGTGAGAAATATATTTGTTTGTAAACCACGTAGTTTCTGTTATTTTGTTACAGCAGCCTGGGCAAACTAAGACAGATACTCGGCGCCAGGAGTTTCTGATGGCCTCTCATTGACTACAGAAAAACTCCAAACTTAGCACGGTAAACTAGATCCTTCACGATTCGATCCTGTTACTTTCTTAGAAGATTTCCATCCAACATCTGCCTTCCAACCACTCAGATCTTCTCACATTTCTAGACAGATGTATTTTTTAAATCTCTCTTCTGTACATGTTATGTTTTCTTGCTAGGAACGCCCTTGTCTTGATTAGGTAAACTCTTGCTTACCTTCAAGATACGTGTTTTTAGTCCTGCCTTCTCAGATCACCAGATAGTTAAAGCACAATTCAGAATGTTGCAATTGTATTCAGGTGTCTCGAGGAATAATTAGACTTCTAGATCCTTGAGGAAAGTGACTATCTCTTATAGAAGCCCAGTATGTGACTGCTGAATAAATTAATGAAGAAACTAATATATTCGTTATCACCACATCACTCTGGAGACATAAGCTTGTTACACGTTTAGGAACAACTTTCCTCTCTGTAATAGCTGTACCAGATTTAGTGGAATTTAGTGGAGCTCCTTCCTTTGTTTACTTTTTCTTCAGCAGATTTGGATTATAACTCTTCATGTGTGTATATTTCAAAATTAAGTAAGTGCCGATAAATATGACTAGAACTGAATGACACCTGAAAAATGTGAAATGATTAATGATATAAGAATATTTTCTTATTTCTGGACTTTCTAAGATCAACTTTCCTTTGGAGAATGAATATGTTCCGTTCTATTTCTAAATGTTATTTCCTTAGCACATAGTTTTACCTTACCACGTAATTTCCATTGTGACTTTTAAATAACACAACGTGGAATTAGGACAGTGATTAGATTTGATTAGAAATTTGGAGACTAAGCTATAAAAGAGGTCGATGACTTTTTAAAGTCTTTAAAGTCTTTTAAAAGTCTTTTAGGCTACTCTCGCCTTCTGAGATGGCCCACACTCTGTCTGTGGAGTGTGTTTCTCTCTAAATCCACTTCTTACCTATCACTTTGTCTCTCACTGAATTCTTTCTGTGGTGAGACATCAAGAACCTGAGCTTCATTAAGTCCTGAGACTAGGTGTGTGATCTCAGTTAAAAGAAGGTGGATTCGAGACTTCCGTAGTGGTCCAGTGGTTGAGAATCCATGCTTCCAATGCAGGAGGTGCAGGTTCAATCCATGGTCAGGGAGCTGAGATCCCACATCCTGCGTGGTGCAGCCAAAAAAAGAAAAAGAACGTGAGTTCAAGTCCCAATCTGGGTTTTGGCTTGCTTCAAGTCCAAGCACGTGGGTTCAAGTCCCAATCTGAGTTGCACGGTTTCACAATCCCCTCTAATCTTATGATTAGTTCCTCTGGCAACCAGCCCAACATCCTTCAGAAGTCATCTTATTAGCATAAATTCAGGTGTGGTTGAAAGGGGCTTATGATGAATAACAAAAGACCTTCTCTCACCCCTATGACTCTGGAACTTCCAAGGGTTATAGGAGCTCTGTGCAAATAAATGGAGGAAAACCAAATACATATTTCTTATTATATCCCAGTATTGATGCCAAAAACTCGGCCTCCGTGCTGAATCGAATCTTGGAGACAGAGTTTTGGGTGATGTAGAAAAGGATAACTTCATTGCTTTGCCAGGCAAAGGGGGACACAGCAGGCTTGTGTCCCTCAAAACTGTGTGTCCCAGCCTAGGAGGATTCGGTGAGGAGTTTTATAGCAATGGTTCAAGGGCAGGTTGCTGATAAGGATTAGGCTGTGTTCAGGGTCTGCACTCATTTAATCTGGCCTCAGGTGGTCTCCTTCTAATGAGCTTCTCTGGTTCCTTTAATCTGGCCTCAAGTAGTCTCTTGATGAAGTTCTCAAGGTTATTAAACTATGATTTTCTCCAGAATGAAGAACGCTAACATTTTCCATTTGTTCGGGGTTTTAGTTCTGTAAAGAGCTCAAAGAGGTGGGGTGGTGGTGTGATGAATTGGGAGATTGGGGTTGACATATATACACTAATATATATAAAATGGATAACTAATAAGAACCTGCTGTATAAAAAAAATAAATTAAATAAAATTCAAAAAACAAAAAATAGAAAATAATCCCAAAATACAAAGATGGTTGTACAAGAGTTAAATGTAGCTTTAAATGATAAAAAAAAAAAGCACTCAAAAACATTGTTATGTATAACCCTTGAAGCAGAAACAGGACCCTGCCCCCAAGGCTGCACTACTGTTTCTTGGCTGCTCCTCCCTTGTCTCTTCATCCCCTCCCTTCCCTGATTAGTAACTATTTGAGAGACTTCCATGCCCAGGTGCCCCACAGGGTCCTGCTTGGTTTCAGTATCGCAGTAGGAAGCTGTGAAGCTCACAGTGATGAATACAAGTTTTCCAAAATTCTAACTTTTGCTTGAAAGTTCAAATTTTACTGTAAGCAACAAATAGTGTCCATCGTTTTCCATGAAGTGACAGGTTCACTACATTCATTTTCAAGAAAATGTCTGTCAAATTATCAGAGTCTGAATCATCAGTGTTTGTCACTCTTTTTTTCAAGTAAAAATGGTATTCCATGAAAACAGCTAGTTTGGCTGGCAACTCAAAGAATCACACAAGTGCGTTTCCTTGAGACAACCAACATACTTTGGATGTTGAAGTGCTTCATGCATACTTTCCCCTTTCTCACACAGAATATTAAAAAGACAGACATGTACTACTCACAGATTGAGATTTAATAAAATTAATATTTTTTACTGCTCCATCAAGGGCATTCATATGGC
The DNA here is from genome assembly GCF_000442215.2 of Lipotes vexillifer. Classification (NCBI taxonomy): domain Eukaryota; kingdom Metazoa; phylum Chordata; class Mammalia; order Artiodactyla; family Lipotidae; genus Lipotes; species Lipotes vexillifer. The sequence goes on along the minus strand of NW_006769585.1, from coordinate 452,016 downwards.
AAATACACAGCAATGAAGCCTACAATGACTACCAGTATAGTTTGGTGTGGTGGGGAGGAAAAACTTTTCCTCTACCCTCTTAGGTTCAGAATCTGGGGGCCTGTGAATTAAACAAACAAAAGACAGATTTACAGGAGAAAAGCATACAATTTTTATTAATATTTACATGTATGGGAGTTTACAGAAAAGAACTGAACCTCAAATAAGTTATTAGGGTTGGGGGCTTATATATCAGTCTAACAAAGGAAAGGGGGTTTGGGCTTTGAGGAATAGTAAACCATGGGAAAGTGGCTAGGAAATATATAAAGGAACTGATGGAAGATAAGGGTTATTCTAGTAAGGTCTGTCTACATAGACTCATCTTTGTGTTCACTCTTCATCTCCAGTGATGAGTCTCTCCTCCCTTCCTGGTACTGAGGGAAACACCTCCGCAAAGGGAAATCAATGCCCTACTTTTAGGTAGATAAAGCGAGGATAAAGAACTCTTCCTGCATCTGTTGATTCTCAATTGCCTTCAGGTCACAATAATCCTTATGCCAAAATGGTATACTTTGGGGTGGCATATCCTGATCCCTTCATGTGCCACTGCCTTAATTTGTGCTAAGGCATTAACAGATTTACCCACCATTCTTTTGAGTGATCAGTCAAATGATACCATAATGAAAAGGGTAAATAATGTCTTAGTATTATTGTAACCAAGCAGGACCCTGTGGGGCCCTCCTGGGCACAAAAGCCTTTCTGTGATCTGCCCCCCACCCTCACTCCTTGTTTCTTATTTGCAGGATAAAGGCTTCAGCCTCCTAGATTTCCCTGAGTTCCAGGGAACAGATTGCTAATCAGGGAAGTAAGGGAATGCAAAAAAAAAAAAAAGTCTTTTAAGACTTCCTTAAAATGCGTAATTTAGAGTTTTTGGTGCAGTAAACTTTAGCAATCGAATAACTGTTTGGCTGCCTTCTAAAGAGGCATTATTATCATTAATACTTTCATTATTTGTCGTGTGACCATATTTCCCATGTTACTTTGTTACAGGCTACTTTTATTCCGTAGGAAAGAGGATTAGGCTTGTTATACGACTTGAACATGTTTAAGATTTTCAGAAAGCCTGTATTGTGTGACTAAAGTAGCTAATTTGTTCCATGATCTCAAAGCTCCTATTTAGTGATAATCATATAGATAATGTTGTCCCCAAAGTGAGATTTTTCTTGTTAGTATGCCCAGTGTACAAAACTTGGTTTGAATATAGCCATAACTAGCTTTGTTATTCCCTATGTGGGAGAGGGGGATGGGGTATAATAATAAGAGATTTCATGATTTTCCCAAAGCCTCTGTGAACATACCAGAAGCACAACCATGTTTGATAGTGTCAATTCCACACACAGGCTAAAGAATATTGGGGGTGGGCAAGTGAGAGACAAAGGAAGAGAGATGGAGAATATATTCCAAGAATTCTGTTCCTGAAGATTCTATTCTAATGTCGAGTTATTCAATAAATAACTATTTTGTTCCTAGAACCATGAGTTCATGAGTTTTGGGGGTATACCGTAAACATGATGGTTGGACTAGTGGTTTTTGCTCTTAAGAATCTTTTCAGCTGGATGCAAAGCTAAATAACTTTGAAATGTGATATGTGTTTGGTTGAATCCATGGATGCTGAACCATAGACACTGAGGGCTGCCTGTATTCACCTTACCACTCCATTCTTATATGAGGAACTTGAGCATCAGGGGTTTGGGGATGTATGGGGGCCCTGGAACCAATTCCCCGTGGGCACTGGGGTAACTGTATACTATGACCTCATAGAGAAGGATTCAGGAAACTTTTGAGATACATAATGCTATCTTAAAGTATATTAATATTTGTACTATGCAGTCCAATTTTCTTTAAGGAGCTCCCCCATTCTAGGAGATATTCATGGTTCTTCATGAAATAGATTCCTCACATTTGAAAATTTAGGTCCAGAGCATCTTGGTCTCAGCATTTTGGTATTTATTTCATTTTCTTTAGCTCCACCGCTGATGAGATCTCTGTGTACTGTCCCTTTAGGCTCTCAATTCAACTATCTGGCTTGATGTCAGCTCCAGCACTTCCCAGCCTCTGGTCTCTGTTTCCCTTCCAACTAAACTTTGATTTTTACTTCTTAGTTCTAATTTCTCTGCTCCCTAGGATTTTTTCCTTAACTGAAGGCTTAGAAGCATTCTTTTCATTCTGGGTTATTTGCGGGGGGGTGGGGGGGTGGGTCGGTTCTAGATAATTATTCTAAACAAAAATATTTAATGGATTTTCTAATTGCCTAAAAAAACCCACACTCATTATGTATGACATACAAAATCATATTCTTGCCTCAGTCTATTTTATTAATATTTTTGCTTTTCAGAAACATTAAATAATTTACCCATTTTCATGCGTAACCTTCTGCATTTAGTGCAGTCAATTCTCATTGTTTGTGGTAATGTTCTGTAAAGTTGCCATGAACTCTGAATGGAGGAATACTGAACGTTTGCTCCTAGAGAACTTACAGAGTTGGTTTCTGCAAACCTCTGGTCACAACAATTTTAATACATACTTTTTAATGTGGGTTTCTGTTTAAAAACATCTTATTTCGTATATATTGTTGGTTCATTAACATTAAATTTACAAACAACAGCGCTTTAACTCAGCCTGAACAAAGCTTATCTAATAGTGTAGTTTTTCTGTGAGGCACATCACAGCCTTCTTGTTCTGAGAAACCCTAAAAGGCACTTGAGCCGTCTGTTTGGGGGCCGTTTTACAGGGTGGAATCACCAACAAAAATCATAAATTTGAGCAACATGTGACATTAAAGTGTCCCTGAGAAAAGAACATTGTTTACAGTATGAGAGCGGAAAGGAGAAGGCAGAACACCACCTGGTTGGACCTCAGCTGGGAATGTGTGTGCCCAGCAACTCATATTTGTCACATCTGCATGTGTCTGTGAATGACTATGAAAGCACGGCTAGTATTAATCTTGGAGGTTAGAAATTTCTACAAGTAAGTAAATTTTCAAATCCGGAATCCACAAATAATGAGAATTGACTATACTTGCTTCATATGGAAATGGACTAAAAAATGATTGCGTTTCGTTAGAAGTTGTGGAATTCGCACACATTGGAGTATTCAAATATATATTCTCACTTAGGGTCAAGATAATGGCCAACATATATTGAATTCTTACATACCAGGTTCTGTACCAAGTCCTTCTGTATGTTAATTCATTGACACCTAACCCCAATCACGGACTGGGTAAGGAATGTCACATCCTTTACTATTAGATAGTCTGTATACACATGAAGGATGGATAATTTGCAACCCAAGCAGCCATCATGAAGGTGAACCGAAGGACAATGTGATGGCAGCAGGATGAACAGGCATCGTATGTCAGGGAAGATGGAAGTACAGTCTCAGCGTGTACTTTTTATCAGACAGTTAAAAAGAACCTGCTAACAAAGCCACACATTCTCATATTTTCAACCGAAGAATTGTGACTAGAACCTTGAATCGAAGGTGGCAAAAATGTTACCTTCTTTGCAAAAGAATCACACAGTCTGAGCTTTCAGGAGAATACTGTGTTACATACTCACTAAAGCTCGGCTTCCAAGAAAAAGTTAATCTCCTGTAGGTTTGTTTTCTGTCCTTTATTTTCACATTGTCCTCCGTTTTTTCAGGAACTGCATGTGGTAAGTATGACATCCTTTCCTACCAAGTGCGGATGGGTGACATGGGAGGCATTCATCTACGTGGAACAAAAGGAGTGTAGAACTTTCCATTATATCTTGGCTAGAATTTTCTGGAAAAGTTTTATATGTGGGCCTGACCTTTACACCTTTACCCAGCATTCAAGGAAAATTAAATAGGTTACCAACACTTTTAAGGACAACTCTAAATAGAATATTTTTATATATATCAACTAGATATAGCCTGGTAGTTGAGAACTTTCCACCTAGAAACTCACCTTTTTGCTGCTTTACTGTAGACTGTGTTTCTTTTGACCCCTGATGTGTAATAGTTTCACATCTTAAACTCCCACTCAGATCGTGCTCTCTTACTATGAGCTTGCTGTTTCATCTTCACACCATTGCTGCTTCCCTTAAAGAGTCATTATACTCGTGACACTATTTTATCAGGTGAACTATTGTAAACCACCTAATTCCATTAACAAATCTGTGATAAAAAAAGGGATGAGGAGGGCAGTTCTGTTAATTAACAAGTTGCTTTTCCACCACAAATAATGGAACTATTTTGAAAGGAAATAAACAGCTCAAATTAACAGCTCTAAGTGGGTTATAGCTATAAAATGCTCAAATGCAAAGAGGAAAAGAGTGAAATAGTGAAAAAAGAAAAATAAAAAGGAATAAATATCTTCTTCAAAGGAAGGTTCTGTGTGTGTCTATCACTGGTAGTGAAGTTCTCAGTATACTAAAATATTTCATCCGGCATGGCAACTAGAGGTAAGGTCTTAAAGAGAAAAAGAGGGACATTTTTTAAAAAAGCATTAAGAAAATCCAAACGTGATCCATGCCTGTCCCATGCTTTACTAAACTCTGAAATGTGGGCTTATTTCATCCATTAGTCTCTTGGACTTTTCCTCACCTTTTTCCTACCCTGCGTTTTGTGTGATACTTTATTTCCTCTCCTGCTGTCCCATTCTAGGTAGAAAGTAACGTGTGGTTACCAATATTAGTGCCTTCCAGTACCTAATAGGCTCTCCACTCCTTTTCATTTAATTAATTGATTTGAGGCTCTGTTTTGAGGACTTCTGCTCATCTTACACTTTTTCTAATTAATCACAAAAACATCTGCTTTATTAACTATAAAATATTAGCATATCTCAGACTACATGTACATTGTAACAGCTGATTCATTCTTGCACTCATGAGTAAATACTTAAGGGATGCCTAAAATGCTTCAGGAACTCTGAGTTGGAATTAGGCACTGCAGAGGAGAGAAAACGGGCAGGTGCCTGGCTCTCATGCAGGAGACATACTTCATAGGAGAATCACACAAAGGGGAGTATCTTTACAAACTGAGTTGCGCAAGTGCTGTGAAGGAAGAAATGAGGTTGTATAAACACATAATTAAAGGGGAACAACCGACCAGTTATAAGTTACAGAGCTATAATGTGTAGCTTAGGGCATATACTTTAGCCAATATTTTATAATAACTTTGTATAGTGCGTAATCTATAAATATCAAACCACTATGTTGTACACCTGAAACTAATATAATATTTTAAGTTAACTAGACTTCAATAATTTTTTTAAATTACAGTGAAAACCCCTGGGGTCAGGAATGGTTTCCCCAAGGAAGTAAAACTTGAACTGAAATCTGAACACAGGGAGAGGATATGGGAGGCTTCATATTATTAAGGAAGGATCTTATTCAAAGATCCCACAAAGGGAATGAGTGAGAAAGTGTGAGGAAGTGACAGATGACCAGGAGGCTCATGGGAGTGTAAAGGAAGGTGGGGCTGACAGGGCTGTGAAGCAGTCAGGGTGTCAGACACTCTTTGAGCCCCACTTGGGTGCCATCCTGGTGCAAAGCCAAGCTGTGGAGTGTCAAGCTAAGAGTGGATGGAGGGACTGAGTGGCAGAACCGTATTTGCCCTTTGAAAAGTCTCTTCTCACAAAAAATCACTTGATTTTTTTTAAATCGGTAAATATAAAATTACAAATTTTAGGATATAAGAATAGTTTTTTTAATATTTGATATATCATGATGAATACACCTTACTACATCTTTTTTTTTTTTTTTTTTTTTTTTTTTTTTTTTTCGCGGACCGGGCCCCCCCCTTTTTTGGCCCTCCCCG
>NW_006769585.1:432323-446185 GCF_000442215.2 Lipotes vexillifer | reverse complement strand
CCTCACTGTTGTGGCCTCTCCCGTTGCGGAGCACAGGCTCTGGACGCGCAGGCTCAGCGGCCATGGCTCACGGGCCCAGCCGCTCCGCGGCATGTGGGATCTTCCCGGACCGGGGCACGAACCCGTGCCCCCTGCATCGGCAGGCGGACTCTCAACCACTGTGCCACCAGGGGAGCCCCTTACTACATCTTTTAATATTCATTTGACTCCTAAATGAAACACTATTTGCTGTCATTTTTGAAGTGTACTGTTCAATATGTTTCATGTATAGTTCAAATAATTATTATAGATTGTTTCCCCTATATATAGGATAAATCATGATTATCTGTTAAAATAATATTCTTTTACTTAAAATTATTTGTCTATTAAAGATCATATAGCAATTTCCCAAGAGGTCTGGGTGTAACAAGTTTGGACATCATTGTCTTAGTTTATCAGGTGGTTTCTCTTTATTCAGGAAGAGAGGACCATGCACTTTGCTTGTATTCTTTCTTTGTTCCACTGACTTTCTGTATTGGCTTGTTTATTCTTTCTATGCTATGTCCTTGAGCTGTTTTTCAAGCCTGTAATAGCTCCTTATGCATTTTCCTGCTCAGAAGTTCTTACTACATCTTGGGTCATTCCTTTGAAACAGTTGCATCTTATTTTCAAATGATTTACCTTTTTGAGTAGCATACAGATTAGGACTCAAACACTGGCATATGTGATACTTTGAAAAATAATTTTGGGAAAGTAATATTCTTGATAGGAAAATAAGCATATGATACCTTCTCTATAAATACATAGTTTCTCTCAGTAGCCATTTGGGTTTGTGACCCCTGCTGTAGTTAGTATTAGCATACATTTGGCTATCTCTGGAACAACCCACATCCACTTTACCATCCACAAGTAAAATGCCATAAACAGGATTTTATCCCCATCCTATTCTTGCTGTGGTTACCTTTCATACATACATCTTAATCGTAGACCCCCTACTATATTCTATGTTATTCAGTTGTAAGATTAATAATTAATTAACAATTAATTGATAATTAATCAAACAACTAGCCCTGTGCCAAGCAGTGGTGTTACAAAAGAGAAAAAATATGGTTCGTGCCTCCAGAGACCTCTCTGCGCTGTAGGGGAGAATTGTATTTAAACAATTAATCACTACAGCATGATAAATCTCTAATGAGAGTTGTGTCCAAAATGCCACTGGAGTAGGGAAATACTATATTTGGGAGACTATGAATTATAGAATGAATCTAATTTTGCCAGGTTAGACAGGGCACTACCTATCTTTATATATTTCCAGAGGTAATTTAACCATGATGGGAGCAATGTTTTATGAGACAGATGATGGTTTACATTTTCTCAAGGCTCACAGCAGTTAATTATAACTTTTATTGTGCCATTGTGCTCTCACACTCCCTTTTATCAGAGTCATAATGAATCCTCCTGTTACCTGAAAATACCCCATGGCTTACCCTTTTCTGAAATGAATCATTTCTGGAGCCCCAGAATTCAGTGCCTTATCATTGGGGCATATTATGTTCAGTAATGACAAATGTGAGGATTTTTTTTTTTTTTAAATGGGTCACATCACTTAGAGCCTGATTAGGTATCCTTATCAAAATACATACTGATAAGACAGCTGTCTTCTTTTGTTTTTACCCAACTTAGCAAGTATTTGATTTGCAATAAAGAAACTTAAGGGCCATCAAAGTTGTCTGGAGCCATCTGCCTCCTAAATTAGTTTCACAGAGAGGATTTAATCCTCAATAACTCATCTACTTATCCTGGAAATGCATTGTGTATTTTAAGCCTGTAGTTGAGTTCCCTACACACATCTAATTCTAATCTATCACCTTACTTCAGGTGTGTGAGCACCATTTTCCAAATGGCGAAGATGTGGTAATAACCCAGGACTTATACATGATAATCAGATCACAGGGCTCAGTCTGTCTAAAAAAGTACTAAGAACTCTCTATGCCTGCTAAGAAGCATATGGAGAAACATGATATATGGTCCAGTTTATAAAAGCACAGCTTAAAAACTTAATGCAGTTAAGAGCAGGTGGGGATTCTATAATAAGCCCGACTTGATTTCATCAACATCTCAATTGAGGTCCAGTCACATTTGACCGTTCCTGAATTTTCCTAGTCTCTTGGACTGTGGGAAAACCCACTAACTGTATTTTACTCACCCATGTGTTTCTAGAGGCATCTTTGACCTATTTGTCAACAAGTATATGTGATTCATGTGCAAAGTTGAATTATGTGTGTGTTAAAACCAAATGTGTTTTACGACGTTAAGGTTAAGTTCATTTTAACAGGAGGCAGTCAACTGGGAATAGACACTCCCTTAACTCCCTTCTCATCTGTGTCTACCTTTATTCATTTCTGTAGGGTATTTTCTCATATGATCCGTAAATAGTCTATCTGTTTGTCTGGCTTTTACCCCAGACAAGGCTGAAATGCTGCTGCTTTTAAGCATCGACACATTTTAACGTGTTCTGACCCAAACAATGAGCAGAGTTTCTGGTTCACTAACAGAATTGCATTTTGCAAGACTGTGGCTAAATAGACACCATGAGATATGAATGTTCTTTCGCTTGAGTTTAGTAGAGTCCAAAAAAGAAAATTCATAGAGTACAATGAAACATATATTAAATTTTTGAGAACAAAAACTACATTGCTTTAGATGGCAGAAAAAGGTCAAATATGCTATAGTCAGTATTTTGTGATACTTGTAGCACTTTTGGTCTTTGATAGTATTTTGTAATAAATTTCCTTCAATGAACAAATGTATATAAAGTGGATCTTTTCACTTAGAAGCAAGTTCATTTGTCATTCTGTGAGATTTATCTATTCACATATATTCTCTATATATTTACACACAAAGAAATCAACATGTACACTATTGAATATCCTTTGAAATGTAATATAATTTCTTCACATATCTAGAGACATAAAATTAACTCATTTTCCACACATTTAGGAGACTAAAAGACGGCTGGCAATCACTGGTATAAAATAGAATGGTTCAAATATTACATAAAATACATACTTTTTGATTTAAAATTACTACATCAGACTGAGAAAAGCCTATCATTTTTTTTAACATCTTTATTGGAGTATAATTGCTTTATAATGGTGTGTTAGTTTCTGCTGTATAGCAAAGTGAATCAGATATACATATACATATATCTCCATATCTCTTCCCTCTTGCATCTCCCTCCCACCCTCCCTATCCCACCCCCCTACGTGGCCACAGAGCACTGAGCTGATCTCCCTGTGCTATGCGGCTGCTTCCCACATTCTTTCCTTGATTTTCTGGTTCAGAAAACATTATCTATTACAAATAAAAATAGTAAATATCACATTACATTTAAATATATACTAATAAAAATAAATATGTGCTGATAAAATAAAATGTACTCAATCTATACTAAATAGATAACATTGGTATAGAACTCTTCTCATTTTATTACTGCTGCTTCTCAGAGACTTAAATATTAAGCACATGATTTAGGGACTTAATGTGATAGATTCTCAGTAAGTTTAAACACTCCTACAGTGTTTCTCTGAAGGTAACTAATTAACAGATGGACATGGAAATGTGCTCTTGGCGGTCTCATTTTCTTAGATCATCATTTTATTTAAAATGTATTATTCATGGAATAATAAACTTATCCATGTAAGATGTAATCTTCTTAGTAAGGCATGAAAACATACTGGACACTGACTTTAGGAATATTTGGAATGTATTTAAGAGCCCAGAGTTATGCAGTTAGATACAAGTTTTAAAAATAGTTTATCTAATGCACTTGTATTTCATCCTTCATCTAATTTGAATACACATACAATTTTTCTGTCTTATTTAATTTATCTCAACTTGTACTTGAGTAGGAATTTGTCGGACAAAATTTAGAGTACCAATTTAGTTTTGAGATAAACATGCAGGACCAGGAGTCTTAATTTCCTCCGGTGATAGTCAGATTGCGATCCAAGACACAGGAGCAGCTCACACTGGGCTGCTCCTGCACTTCACAGCCACGAGAAAGGCACCAAGTGTCTTAATGACTCCACTCTTCATCTCTGTGAGGAAGCCTACACTTCAAGAGAATGCTCCCTTTTCCATCCCGATGCTCGTGTTGAGACTAAAAACAGGTTGAGAAGAAAGGAAGTATGTAGTATGCAGCTACATAAAACCCTCTCGAGATGAACTTATCTAGTTCTCAGTTATATGAGTAAAACCATTTCTGAGAGCCCATCCAGCTCCAAATTCAGTATCAATATTGAGTCATTTTAGTAGTCTAATAATACTGAGATCCATGATTAAAATTGTGCTGGCTCATTGCTGGAACAATTTTACAAATCATGTTGATAATAGAATAGAAAGATAAAAATGGAGACTAGAATAAAATTCAGTCTAATTTAAAAAACACATTGTTAAGCTTTTCCTTAAATGCCATCTCCCTTTTCATTCTGACTGCTTTGGGGGGTAAATTGAATATTAAAAAAATCGTAAATAGAACGTCCCACTTCAAGACCTGCTTAAACAAATGATTGTTTCCTTTGGGCTTCTTCTCGTTCTTGAAACTTTTTTTTTTTTTTTTGTAATTGGTAAAAGAGGAAGGGAAAGGGCACGGAGAAAAGGAGAAATGGAGAAGCAGTAATAACATGGAAGGACCCCAGTGTGGGAACGAATTTCCTCTCGGAGTTATCGTGCTGTAGGTGTCACCTGCTACCTCAGCTTTAGCACAGGGTAGCAGTTAATTAACATAATTGATTTTGTCCCTCAGCAGAAAACTGCATTCTCTGTATGTACAATTGTATCATAGGGGAGTGTTCAGTTTAGGCAATTTGAACAAGATGTAATTATCAGTTATAGGCACCTTTGGGTCCATGGACGTGAGTATCTTTGAATGACTTTGTTCTTTTTCATGTGATTCTTTGGAAATTACATAGTCATTGTTCCTCCTAGTGAATTACAAATTATATTCTAACACAATGATGATATTGTAATTAAGGGGAGAAAAAAAAAACCCAGTCAGATACTCAGATCATCCTTAGTATATTTTGGTCAAGGTAAAACTTAAAACAAAGTAATTCTGTGGGGAACAGTGAAACAAAACGACAAAAAATGTCCCACAAAAATATTTCCTTTTTGATATCTCTTGTTAATATTTTTATGGACGTTTTAAGTTTCTTTAAGAGATTTTTAATGCAACAGGCTTTGCTATTAGGTCTACTTATCTAGAAAGATAGATGGATAGATACAGATATCTTTTTTCCCCTACAGTATCATACATTTCAGCTTTTATCACAGTGGGAGCAATAAAGTAACAGACTGCAATGCATTAGCATCATAAAGAAAGCGCAATAAATGACTTTATAACTGTCGTAAAAGTTGCATGGGCACCAGCAGGTGTACCAGAGATGTTGCGGCAGCAGCGCTTTATGACCTAATGGTACTCAGTGGGCTGATACTATTATGTGTGTGTGTGATGCCAGCAGTTTCCAAGGCCTAGATTTCAATTCGATAAAGAGTCGAAAGCACTTTTAGACTTTTCCATAAAATGTTTAATAAGAGATCAAACCCTCCCTCCCTGTAGTGGAAAATTAAATAGATTTTACGGTAGTATTTTATGATGAAATTCTAACTTCTAACTGCGGGGAAAATGGTGTTTTTAAGCACAGCCCTTGAAAATAAAGATGCTTCAAAGAGCTTGTATAGTCTTGAATTTGATTAACAGGGTTTTTTTTAGACTTAGTTTTTCCTTCTTTGCTTAAGTTTCTGGCTTTTGGATTTTGAAGCCTGCCTGAAATATCATGATTTATTGAAATAAATGTGGAAAGAATGGCATAGTCATGAAGCAATGTGGTTGTGAGTCTACAATGCAAAGAAGTGCAGTGAGTTGATATCCTGAAAATGACAGACTGGATAATCCTAGATTGTAAATATGCAATTCACCATGGATTCTTTATGCTATTAAAGTAAAAACAAGTGAAAATGATTTTCGCATCTCATTCACAGGATAGATGAGATGTGAAATGAATGCTCTCTGAGTGGATGAAAATTTCATATCATGTACAATCTGGGAGATTGGATTTATTTAAACAGAGAAAACAAAATATATTTTTTCCCCTGGGAGAAATTTTAATGGTAATTTTTGCAATCACATATGACTTTTTCCCCCTCTGTTTTAAGAGGAATGATCACACAACTTTTGCTCATTTGTTAAATGCCTTCTTTTTTCCTTTTATTTGGCTGTTTAGAGCCTAAAGGGAATTAATGTATATACTACATCAATTGAAGTGAGGTTACTAATCAATTATCACAAATGTTGGCTGTCAATTACTCCATATGGCACATGTTCTTAGTTAATCAAATATATAGCAGCATTAGGCTGTCTTCTTAATGTGATATGAGAAAGATAAAGCTATATAAAATAGTGGAATCCCTTTAAAATAAGCATGTCTAAAACTGTCTCTTAAGAATGATTTAACAGAAAATAGCAACAACTCAACTAAAACATAATAAAAACATTTCAAATAATGGTTAGACTGCATCTGTTAAATGTCACCTCCTCAACTGGGGGACAGCAACAAGTGCCACTGATCTAGGTACAAATTTACACCTTATTGAACAAAGTTATACAGTCTCAAGTAGACAACTCTTCATCTCTTTTGCTTTATGTTTATAATAGCTTATTTGCTCTGATGATATCATATACTCTGGGAAACAAAGCTGTTGTAAATGGCAAGTAAGTATTCTCATCCTAAGATACCCTGAAAAAATGGTCAAGAAGTATAAGAGAGCATGAGATGGTCCTACCATTTGCATTAGATAATGGAAGATCATGACTCCAGGTTTGAATGTTAACACTGCCACTCAGTAGCTGTGATTTTTAAATTTTAAAACAAGTTTGATGGGTTGATATTTTAAATATATTTAACCATGGGACTGAAGTGGTGCTTGTGGGAGTTGAGTTGATGGCACATAGCTTAGGAAAGAACAAGTCCCAGTCTTTCATGAATGTTGCTTGCTTTTCCCTCTTTCTTTACCTTTGTCTAATAGCTCAAAATGATTCAAAACCCCAGAAGGTATGAGATGACGTTTCCATTGGCATTCAGTTTTGTAACATCTGTTTTGCCCATATTTGCCTATCTCTATTGTATAAACGTCAAGATTGTCAGTTACGCCACCCCAAATTTTCTCCTGTACAGAGATGACAACAGAATTGTTAGAAGAAAAGAAAATCTATAATTCTTTCTCTCTTTAAAAAAAATATATATTTACTTTATTTTTGGCTGCATTGGGTCTTTGTTGCTGTGCGTGGGCTTTGTCTAGTTGTGGCGAGCTGGGGCTGCTCTTCACTGTGGTGCGTGGGCTTCTCATTGCGACAGCTTCTCTTGTTGCAGAGCATGGGCTCTAGGTATGTGGGCTCAGTAGTTGTGGCTCATGGGCTCTAGAGCGCAGGCTGAGTAGTTGTGGTGCATGGGCTTAGTAGTGGCTCCATGGCATGTGGGATCTTCCTGGACCAGGGCTTGAACCTGTGTCCCCTGTATCGACAGGTGGATTCTTAACCACTGCACCACCAGGGAAGCCCGAAAATCTATAATTCTTTCAAATTGTCTGGGTGAAGGCAGTCTGCATAACTGAGCACAGTGACCTCATAGTCTATCCTGATTAAATCTACTGTTGCTCCCAGGCTTCCTCGTACACAACTGTGGAAAGGCTTGATGGGGCTGATAAATCAATGTGTCTCTTCACCACCCATGTTTAGAACCCAAGGAGAAATGGAAATGGGAGTCACGTAGATGGAAAAAATATTACCTTCATACCTGATAATGTTAGGTTGGCTAATGTATCTTGAGTGAATGGCAGCAACAGGTTGCAAAGAGGCAACATCAAAATAAGATAGACTTTCCCAACTAGTCAGAGGTTGGATACAAGATTTTCCTGAGATGGCAGGTCCCATGGCTACAAAACTTCAAGTAAGAGAGAGCATAGGGGGCTTCCCTGCTGGCGCAGTGGTTGAGAGTCCGCCTGCCGATGCAGGGGACACGGGTTCATGCCCCGGTCCGGGAAGATCCCACATGCCGTGGGGCGGCTGGGCCCGTGAGCCATGGCCGCTGAGCCTGCGCGTCCGGAGCCTGTGCTCCGCAACAGGAGAGGCCACAACAGTGAGAGGCCCGCGTACCGCAAAAACAAAACAAAACAAAAAAATTATGTAGCCAAACCCTGCTGCTTGGGATTGCTGAAGACCACAGCAGAGAGGGTTCGTGAAGAAGGCAGGGTAGAAATAAAAGTCTTTTTGGCTAGAATGCTGGTCAGTCTGTACCATATGTCCAGAAGCCATGAACTGAGAAGTCAAAGAATTCTTCATTTAATGTTTGCCTTTAATACTTATTGTATCTGGAATAAAACCCATCTATTGCATACTGTCTCCTCTCTCAAAGAATGGCATTTGAGATGCTGCCAAGTTTATAAACTCTTGCAAAGCTTATAAACTTGAAATGCTGGCCACCCAAACCTGGGACTTATTTCAGGTTGTCCTCTCTCTCATGGAGCATAGTTAAACCTCACAATTTCCATATCCTTTTCGAGCTCCTCATTTCTGGACCCGAGAACCATGACAGCTTGATGCCATTGCTTCTTTCTGTGGAATTACTGGGTTCTTGAAAATCTAACTTCTAGACAAAGATGTCTCCTTGTCCCTGTATGTGTGTCAACCACCAAATTCTCATCAGTAGACTCCCAAAGCTTCCAGGGATTTTTCTGGAACTAAAGTACCTCGGCCACAGCTGTATCGGGATGGTCTTTCCTTGGCGGTTTTCTCCGATGTTCCGTTACTTCTTTCTACAGCATGTCACTAACCTGCTTCTGAACTTGGTCCAGTGACTCTTCTGTTCAGTATGAGGTTGATGGGACTTCTGGACTGGAGTGCTACCTTTTCTGTTCCTTTTCCTTCTCTTTCTGGCATAGTAACATACTTTACACTATTACATTTTATGGGGACACCTTCATTCACTGATCTCAACATCAGTGAGTTCTGGGTCTGCTAAGATCATCTACTGTTCAAACCACTCTTTCACCTATTCATCCTAGAGATCTATAACTTACAGTTGGTCCTCCTTATACATGGTTCTGCATCTTGGGTTCAACCAACCATGGACCATCTATGGTAGTATTTACTGTTGAAAAAGATTCGGCATGAATGGACCCTCGCAGTTCAAACTTGTATTGTTAAAGGGTCAACTGGATAGAGTATTTCCATCATCCCAGGACATCACTGTGCCCTTTCTGGTCAATCTCCAACCCTCTAAAGTGAACTAGCTCTGATTTAAATACCAAACCATAGCTTTACCTTTTCCTAAACTTCAAATAAAAGGAATCAAGCAATTATGTATTCTTTCAGGTCTACCTTTCTTTGCTCAGTGTAATATTTATAAGTTTCATCCATGTTTCTTCTTTCTTCCATTCCTTTCTATTTTTTTTTTTTCTGAGCACTGTTCTCTCAGGTTTGCTCTGTTTCATTATGTGTAAATCTACCCATAGCTTTTTTGAAGATTTTCTTTACAATTCTGATGAAATTCTGTTCCAGTGCTGGTTTACTGTGTTTTTTTTAATTGTTAACGATGGTTGAATTTCATCAAATATTTTCCTTTATCTATTGAAATGACCATACGGTTTTCTTCCATATAATGTGGTACATTGCTTTGAACGATATATAATCATTTCATGATGTATGTTTTTGCATTGGACTTGGTAATATTGTAGGTAGGATTTTTGCTTGTGAATTTTTTTTATTATAATGTCCTTGTCAGATTTCGGTATAAGAGTTACACTGATCTCATAAAATGAGTTGGAAATATTCTCTATTTTTGAAGAAGATTTTATAGGACTGGTGTCCTTTCTTCATTAACTGTTTGCTAAACTTAAACAGTAAACCTATCTGCATATGTAATTTTCTTTGTTGGAAGCTATTTATATTGTAAATATAGGATGATTAAGATTTTATAATTATTCTGGTCAGTTTTGGTAATTTGTGCCTTTCTTTGACTTTGTTCTTTTTATCAAGGTTGCTGAATTTACAGACAAAAAGTTTGCTTATATATTGTTTTCATGTACATAGCGCTTGAAATGATATATTTTCTTACATTACCAGTACTGGTAATTTGTGTTTTCTCTGTATTGTCCATTCTTGGTAAGCACTCATCAGTTTAAAAAAATTCGTCAATTTTATTTTTTAAAGAATAAAATTTTGCTCTGTCATTTTGTTTTTATTTTTGTTTTCTATTTCATTGATATGTTTATCTTTCCCTTCCTTCTCCAAACTTTAGTTTTCTTCAGTTTTAAGGTAGAAACTTTGGTTTTTTGATTTTTGTAATGTAAGCATTCAAAGTTATAAATTTCTCTCTAAGACCAGCTTTACTTACATCCCACAAATTCTGACACTGTGTTTTCATTATCTTTCAGTTGGAATTCTTTTTCTTTGCCTTTTGAGTTCTTTGATCAAATAGATTATTTAGAAGATTGTGGTCACCTTTTTAATTTAGGGGGTCAGATTTTTAATTTATTTTTTGCTATTGATTTCTAATTGTCATCAGAGAACATACTCAGTATGCTTTCAGTTCTTCTCATTTTTGACATTTATTTGTGACCTGACATTTTTTTCTCTGTGAATACCATGCATATTTGGTAAGTATATTTTGCAGTTGTGGTTACAGATTTCAATAAAAGTCAGTAGATGAGATTGGTTAATAGTATTGTTCAAATCATCTTCTTCCTTTTTTTAATAATGTGAGAAGAGTCAAAATCTAGAGCTGTAACTGTGGATTTGTCGATTTGTCTCTAATTCTCAAGCTTTTTTCATTTAAAACCTTGTTATAGTAACATACTTAGGATATTTAATATTAGTATTTTTATCTTTTTGAAATGTCCTTCATGTATAGTAAAAATGTCTCTCTCCTGCCTTAGAAACTACTTTATCTCAGTATATTCCCCTCCCTCCTTTTTTTTTTTTTTTTTCTCTCTGTGCTTATGCAAAGTTTATAACTTCTATGCAGCATTCAGTGGGTTTTTCCATTTTCTGAATCGAGTTTGCAGTGTTGTTCTGCTGGTCCCAATTTCTCTGTTTTCACTTACCTTCACTTTTGTGTGTTGCAGTTTTATTGGATATAGAATTTTATTCTGACAGGTTTTCCTCTCTCTTTTTCTTTTTGCTTTTTGGTTTTTGATGGTGCTTATTGCTACCCAGGACATTAATGATTTAGTTCCATTGTTTTTCAACTTGATTGTTTTTCAATGAGAAGCCTTCCACTGTTTTACTTGTTCCATTAAATGTATTGTGTTTCCTATTTTGCTGCTTTAAAAATACCTGATTATCTTTCACGTTCATCAATTTAATTGTGATATAGATTTGCATACTTTTATTTTTACTTGTTCTTTTAGAGTTGTCTATGTTTCTAGGATATGTGGTTTCCTATTTTCTTCAGAAAAGTTTTGCCACTTTTTTTCCAAATGTATTTTCTGCCCACTCTTTTACTCCTGACATACTAGGACTACAAATATACATGTTAGTTGATATTTCTCACAGGTTGCACATACTCTATACATTTTTTCCGTCTTATTTTCCTCTGTGATTAAATTAGACTAATTTCTATTGACCTGTTATCAAGTTACTTCACCTTGGTTCTGCAATGTCTAATTTGAAATTAATCCAATAAATTTTTATTAATATATTGTATTTTTAATTTCTAGCAAATCCTTCTGGTTCTTGTTAGGTCTTCCATTTCTATTTTGGAATGAACATTTCCTCGTCACCCTTTTATATCTCTCTTTTTTTGTAAATTAAAAAAAGGTTTTTTTTTTTAGTTGTCTGCTAATTCCAGTAATTTTTTTTTTTTCTTGCGGTACACGGGCCTCTCACTGTTGTGGCCTCTCCCGTTGCGGAGCACACGCTCCAGACGCGCAGGCTCAGCGGCCATGGCTTACGGGCCCAGCTGCTCTGCGGCATGTGGGATCTTCCTGGACTGGGGCATGAACCCGTGTCCCCTGCATCGGCAGGCGGACTCTCAACCACTGTGCCACCAGGGAAGCCCCTAATTCCAGTAATTTTATCTTCAGTAGTTCTGCTTCTATTGACTATGATTTCTTCATTATGGGACACACTGTACTGCTTCTCTGCATAGCTTTTATTTATTTTTATTCTAGACATTGTATATAAGAAATAAGTGTAATATTTTTGTGTCATTTTTTTATTTTTCAAGAGAACAATTATTATTTTCTGTATACTGTCTGGTGCTTATAGTGAATACAGTAGGTCTTATGTATGTCTTTAATTACATTGAGTTCACCTATGACTAGCTCATCATCCTCTTTTCCAAGCCTTCATCTTAATAAATTTGTTGATATTTAAGCAGGGATGGGTTGGCTACTATTTCAGATATTTGGGTTCGCTTTTGGATTTTATTCTGACAGGGCCCCTGGTTCAACCATTGTGGGAAAGTTCATGTTAACATTTCTCTCTACCCAGCATTGTTTCTCACTGCTGCTTTCTTACCATTTCAGCCTGTGTGTGTGTGTATGTGTGTGTGTCTTGTTGGGCTAAGACAATTTTTGTGTTTATATCTCTTCCAAATTCCAATCCATCCAGCTATCCCATAGTGTCTTCTAAGACTTGGTTGATTTTATATTATTGCTGTTATCTGTGTACTGTGTTATTGCTATTATCTGTGTACTACTAAAGGTACACCCATTCCCAGATGTGTACACCTACCCCCAGGTTTAAAAACTTCCCTGGTTATCTGCTTACCAATGAAGGGATTTTTCCCTCTGGATTTCAGTGCATCAAGGCTTATTTTTATCTATCACCTTTTACTAGCTCCATAAAAACTATGAATTTTATTTTGTCTGGGGTTTACTTTTGTGGGAATGGTGTTCTTTCAGATACATCTATAGCCTAAATAGAACTAGATAACTCCCATTTCTTTATTTGGCCACTATTTTGGATGTATACATAGATTGGCCTTTGAAATATTAACCCATGGGCAGAACTTAACGAATTAATAAATTGAAAGCTGTTTTAAGACCACATGTAAGACGGTGACTAAATCTCATCACACTTGAATTCAGTTTGTCCTTCAGTGTTGCTGTGTATCAGCCCTGAAGGCAATTCTGAACTTCACTTAAAAAAATAATGGTAGTAGTTCTGTACAATCTAGAATGTACAATCTGTACAATCTAGAATCTAGCATGAGTGGAAAAGTAATAATTGGTGCTTACTAAGGCTTTCCTATTCATCACTTTTAAAAATGCATATGTGGCTTAACTGAAAGCAGTCTAAGAGGAACTTAATATTGTCATCATTCCTCTTTTATAGATAAGGAAAATAACCTACAGAAGTCTTACTCATTTGCCCAAGGACACAGGTCAAAATAACAGAACTAGAATTTGAACTCAGGCATCTCTTTCCATGTCTGCCACTTAAAAAGCTCTACTCTGCTGTCTATCCAGATTTTATCCTCTTGGGTAAAATGATTAACACAGTGAAATAAGCACACATTGTCATTGTCTGCTTTTCAGGGAGGGTCTTTAATGGGACAGAAATGTTTCCTTTTAGATGTAATCTTTCTAAAGCTGCACTCTTTAATTTTTTTTTTAATTTTTTTTTTTTTGCGGTACGCGGGCTTCTCACTGTTGCGGCCTCTCCCGTTGCGGAGCACAGGCTCCGGACGCGCAGGCTCAGCGGCCGTGGCTCACAGGCCCAGCCGCTCCACCGCATGTGGGATCTTCCCGGACCGGGGCACGAACCCGTGTCCCCTGCATCGGCAGGCGGACTCTCAACCACTGCGCCACCAGGGAAGCCC
>NW_006769585.1:396042-432258 GCF_000442215.2 Lipotes vexillifer | reverse complement strand
GGGGGGCAACCCTTCATTCCTGCTTACATGGAAGGAGCCACTCACCTGTGAAACACAGGCTTTTCCTTGGAGAAGCTGGCCACGGGCTGCAGTGACGTTGCGTTCAAACATCCGCCGCTAAAGCTAATCCTGGGTCCACCTAAAGCCTCTCCGTAGGTTATTTGATCCCAAATTTCACTCGTTGCCTAATACTGAAGCATCCCAGCCTATGCGTGTTGCGTGGGTTTGACACCCATGTTTCCTACCCAAATTTGGATCAACTGAGAAATGGACAAGAATCCAACAAATCACCATATTGCAGATAAAATCCGGGTGGAAAGACAATTCTTATGTGTTTGGAATTAATGGCTTTTCTAGTCCATAATCATGGCAATGCAGGGAACTGCCCATCCAGTCTCAGGATGGCCTGGAAAATGACAAGGCTCCCTCACCCCATTCTATATGCAATGCCTGTACATGGAGAGCATGCAGAAAATACCAGTAGCAGGACCATCACAAATAGATGACCTAAGTCATTCCTCTGCTCATGAGAAAAGGAAAAGCTGGGGGCAGGAAGAATGGGTATGTTCCTTTCACGGCAATTCCTCCTCAATGACAATAAAATTGAGGAATAAGTATAATTCATGGTAAACTTGATTATGTCTGCTTGAATTTCAGCCCGGCTGATTCTCTAAAAGCTTTCTTTAGGAAAAAGAAGATGTATGCATTTATTCCACGGTATAATCCAGATACATAGTTATACATATCTCCTATAAGATACAGATAATACTTGTGAATTATGTCTTACTTAAGAACTTTGGGAGAGATTCTTTTCTCAAATCCTTTAAGATCTTCATATCTTTGATATTCCTACCTAGCTTCAAAATTAAACCTCAGAAATACTAAGCAAAATCACTAAGTGCTGAATTTCATGGTGAATCTGTAGACATCCTAATCTGAACACTTAGGACTTCTGTATTCCCTGAGGTTACAGGATCCCTTATGGTCCTGTCTCCTCCCCCAATTATTTTCTTTTAGGAAAGGATTAAAAAATCACATTGGGTTTAATGGCTAATGTCATCTTAATGTGTTAATCATCTTAGGTTTATTTGAATTTTGAAAGAAGTGTGACTCATAGGAAATGGCACTCATTTTGAATATTCATACTCAACGACTGAATGAGGAGAATAGGGTCTTCTTGCTTTTGTAATATGTATATGTTTTATTTTAAATGATTTTAGGCTTAAATAAGAATTGTAAAGTTAGTAAATTCCCTTCATCTTTTCACCCAGCTTCCCCTAATGTTGACATCTTACTTTTGACAGCAGCACTATAATTATGTAAGAAATTCACATTGATACAATGCAGTTAACTAAACCATAGATGTTATTCATATTTCCCTAGTGTTTCCATTAATGTTCTTTTTCTATTCTAGAATGCAATGAGAATGGGGTCTTCTTGATCTCATTTGAATCAGTCATCTTTTCTGTCCTCTTGTAGCGTTTGCTTTGCCTGCCAGGTGATACCAATTTCAGGAAAGCCATCAAAGCATTATCCCTCTTGAGGTTCAAAGTTTAGTCTTAATAAAACTTCTTATGCAGTGTTACTAGGGTCATTTATTAGCAGATGAGATTATTAGTTAAATCATGTGTTAAGTTTCAAGAGATCACATATTTGGAGGCAATAATCTAATGTATAGCAAATCCTAGTTAATTATTAAAAGAACTCAAAATGTAAATTGCCAGAGTCAAACCACTTGCACCACTTTGCGCCTTTTCTCATTTTAGAAATGATCAGTGTAATTGCTGTCTGGATGGAACAGTGTTTCTGTTTTTGTTGCTGTTACAGTTTTAAATACTTTATAACAGTGTTTGCGGTAGGATCATCTGATTCTCATATAACTACCCATCGATAATTTCCTGCTAGAGTTTAGCTAAAATGTATTTTTGGAGATCAAAATATATGATTTCTCTTGATGGAAAATACTGTGTAATCCAATTTGGCTATTTCTTTAATAATGCCAGAAAATTATATCTACATTTATTACTTAAACATTCCAATAAGCTTTGGCATGTTGGGTGTGTCTGTGGGTCCATGACATGGACTTTGTTCTATTTTACATATTTAAACACACATTGCTTTCATCTGTATACTACATTCCACCTTTTCAAAAGACCTTTGGGTACAAATTAGAGAAAATAATTAAACAAGAAAGACAAAGTACAAAAATTTATTTTCTGAAAATTTTGTATTTACAAAATTTCTAACAACTTGTGAGTTGTTATTAGATAAACTTAGTGATGCAATTCATAATACACTGATGATCACTTCGAGAATCAGGCCATTTTCCCACCACTAAATCTTGAGACTATCAGATTTAAGTGAATGTCTCTTAGAGACAATTATATGTAACCCTTCAAAATGATTTCTTTTCCCTGAATTAACTCTATCTGGATCTATAAACAGGCAATACATTTAGTTTGAAAAGAAATATTACAGCTTCCCTCTGATACTCAACCCTTTTCCCCACAGCTGATTTCAAAATCAAAAATTTTTTTCTGTCTCACATGACTCTACTTTCTATATAAGTGGTGATATGTATGCTTGTAGATTTTTGAGTAATTTTTGTCATAGGTTTCTTTTTCAATAGATACTCCAGGGAAATTCAGATGGTGGTTGTTTTGACTTTAATTTTCAAGGCCTCCAGTGTTCACTTTGACATTTCCTAGAACACGGCACAGATGTTGTGGAGAACACTTTCCTCTCTGGGCTTCGGAATAAATCCACGAAGGCTTTGTCCAGGTTTCAAGCCTATTCTTAGTCCTTGCCCTCCAGCACCTGTAGATTTTAAAACATCTCCTCCATTGCTTTGTTTCTTAGGAACCTGAACTAAAGTTAAATGTTTCTGCATAATTCAGAGGTGATTAAATGGAATGTAATGAGCTAAAAACATGAGCATCTATTGGATTCTGTGATTCCTTGACCTGGATTTATGTTTAGATCCATCAGACAAATTGTTGAAAGATTGATATAACCACAAGCATACAAGGCATCATCCCTTGTTTATTACTTACCTAAAAGATTAAGGATGGTGGAGGTGTAGAGAGTTCTGCATCTTTAGAGCTTTTTCTTTAGATTTGAGACAAAATTTCCTTGTTCTTGTTTCCTCTTTTTAAAAATCTCTTGTACAGTGCTTTATAAACTATGGTTTGAGAAACATTTATGCATTGTAAAATCATAATATTGAAAGAACATTTTAAAAATGTAATGAAACCAAAAATAGAGTAGAATAGAATACAGTGTAGTAGAAAAGCTGGACATCCATTACACGTGGAATCAGTGTTTGCTAAGCTTTCATTTCAATGATGTGTGTTTATTCAGACTCATGCATAAATTTTCTTGTGCCGGTAAAGCAAATTTCTGCCATAGAATAGACTCAAAAGAGCTTGAAACTTACTGATTTAATATATGATGACCCATCACTGTATTATATATTTAACCAGGAGTTTCAATGGCCAGAGAAGATACGATCTATGTAATACATTAACAATCTCAGGACTATTTATCCGTAGTACCAGAAACGCATCAAGTTTTATGTAAGAGATCAACCATGTTCTTAGCACTAACTCTAAGCTGTAACTTTAAATAGTTCAGATTTGAAAACTAGCCAGGCTACATCTTTAAGTCTTGCCACCTGAAGCTCTAGCAAGATACCTGAAGGGAACCATCAATCTTGTGTTGATGTTCCTTTCAAAAATATTGATTGAAAATACCCTCTATGCCAAAAAGCACTAATTTAGATCCTGGGGAAGCAGCTGTGAACAATCTGTTGAATTCTAGTGGAGAAGACAGACGAATAAGAGTGAATTTTGATATATATATAGTGATATAAAGAATAAAGGTAATGTATAAATATGATAACAAAGCAAGGTAATAGAGACACTGAAACCCTGGGCAGGTATTTTAGATAGGATGCTCTCTGAATGCTTCTCTGAACAGGTAACATTGAGGAAATAAGGTATCAGACAGAAGAAACCATATGTGCACAGTTCGAGGCGAAAGTGAGCTTTGTGTGTTTAGGGGACAGTGAAAAAGCCAGTGTAACTGAAATCCTGAGACTGAGGATGAGTTTGTTACATTACACGGATAAAAATGTAGACAGAACCCAGGGCAAGTAGAGTTTCTTCTACCTTGGTAAGAAATCTGGGTACTGTTTGGCAAGCAATGGAAAGATTTGGGAGGTTTTGAGCAGGGTAATGATGTGGTCTACGAATTTAAAAGATCTTTGTGACTCTGTGTAAAGAACGGACCATAGGAGGGCAAGAGGTGAAGCAGAAAGCCTAGGAAGGAATCTAGATAAATTGTCCAAGTACAAGTTGAAAATGCCTTAGACCGAGGCATTGGTAAGAAATTGTCAGATGGAAGCTGTGGAAGCTGGGCATCGATTTTGCAGGTAGAACTAATAGAACTGCTCGATTTGGAATGAGAAAGAAGGAAAGGAGACAATATTTCCTAGATATTCGGCCTGATTAAATGGTGGTAACGTGTAAAGATGGAGAAGAGGTTTGTCGTATCTTGTGATACTATATGGTGAAGAACACACAATGTTAGAGTCAAGAGTTCTAGTTTAAACTTGACAGGTTGGAGATGTCTGGTACACTTCCAAGTAGAGATGTTTAATTAGGCAGTTACGTACGTGAACAGAAGTGATTTCAAACTTGGGAGTCAAGATGATATGCATATGATCATTTGACTCCTAAATTTCGAATTTCTATTTCTGAATGAATCATGGAGAACTTCTTAAACCTGCCTTTCTTCCTAGGATCTTAACCTACGGCAGAGACACAAAGTGACTCAATTAATTCTACCATAATTTCTTATCTTTTTCACTCATTCATCAAATACGTATTGAAACGATATTTTAAGATGTGAGACTCAGAAACTGAGAATGAGAGAGAGAGGATGGTGAAGCACTGAACCCTAGAACACTTGGATATTTAGGACATTTAAAGGTCCAAAGAGAAGATTGACAAGGAGAAGCCAGTGTTTTAGGCAGAAAACCAGAATAGGGTAGAAAATATTTTAAGGAGGAGTGGTGGTTAACTGCCTCAGGTAACTACCTGATGGAGGTCACTGGTGATGTTTTCAAGATGAATTTCAGTGGGATGGTCTTGATGAAAGTCTGATTGAGGTGGGTTAAGGAGTCAGTGGGACATGAGCCTGTAGGGATTACTAGCACAGACATATTTTTTTAAAGGAATATTACTCTTAACATGAATGAAATCAGGCTGTCCCCATCTGTAGAAAATTATGAGAGCAAGGTTTGTTTGTTTTTTTAAATGGGAGATACTTACAGGTTGATGGGAGTATTGTAGAAAATTAAAAAGTTAATCATGTGGGGAGAAATATAGGAGCAAAGTCCTTGTTTAGGTGAGATTACACAAATGCAGGATTGTATTTAATTAGGAGCAAGGAAAGTTTATCCAACATTATGTTAAGGAAAACAAAGAATGTAAGTGAAGAGACAGTGAAAATAGTTTTTAAAATGAACAGTTGAATAAGAGGAAAGGGTAAGTATGTTAGGTTTATAAGTAAAAGCAAAGCTATGAAGCAATCATCTTGGAAGGAAGGAGAGAAAATTGGCCGGGAAAATATAGCTTGAGGTTGCTGAGTAGCATTGGAAGATTGCTTGAAAGTTTTGGACTTATACCTGTATTAAAATCAGCCAGCATGACTCGTTTTTCTCCAGTCACTTTTGGCACAAAGTATAAAGAGAACTGGGCTGAACCAGATTTGGGGGTGTTGCCAGGTGAGAATGAGAGGGGGAGAGGGGCAGAAGAAAGTTGAAACTCCATGACAGGGAATAATTTTGCAGTGTTCATTATACCATGGAATCTGAATAGTTTAAGAAGGCAAATACTTTAGGAAGGAAGTGCGGACAATCAAAGAGAGGATGGAATCAATGTAAGGGGAGTTTCAAGAGTAAAATGGGGAGGTTTGGGTTCCTATCATAACTGAAAAAAATGAGAGGCACACATCTGAGAACTGCATGAATGAAGCTGAGATTTTTATCCAGTTGAATTATTGATGATGCTAAAATGTAGTTATTGATAAAGATAAGAATAGGACGTTTAGTAACTGAGTTGAGACTGAAAAAAAATGAAGATCTCTGGACACAAGGTCAAGGAACTTAGAGGCCAGAATATTGGGTAGATTATTCTTCTGGATGGTGACCTCACCAGGAATGCTGAAAGAAATAGAGCTGGCAAGAAAGGCAGTGATCTCCATCTCCTACTCAGTGAATGAGGGGACATGACCAGGAGGTCCATCCGTTACTACTGCACCAAGGAAGGGTTAACGTGGTACCCATGGAAACTTCAGTATGGAAGAGGCACCCTCCTCCTTTCCTTTCCTCCTGTCTTCCTTTCTCTAGAGGGAGATGAGTGGGAAAATGGTCTGTAAATAATAAGGGAAAGTAGGAAACCTATCTACCACTTGGTTTTTTAATGAATGGAGTTTAGGAGAAAAACCAAATAAAGCAAACAACAGCAAAACCAGCCATCAAAGGAAATGACTTGTGGAGAATTACTGCCCCAGGGAAATTCAGTTAGACTGACTTTTTTTTTCACCTTTAGAGATTTAATTGACAAAATTTTAAGATATTTAAGTATACATCTTGGCGATCTGGTATACACACACACACACACACACGCACATATTGTGAAATATTTCCCACCATCTAATTAACAGATCCATCACTTCAGGTATTTTTTTGTGTGTGTGAGAACATTTAAGTTAGTAAATATAACTCTTAGCAAATTCCAGTTATATAATACAGTGTTATCAACTTTAATCACAATATTTTACATTATATCTTCAGACCTTATTCATCATATAGTTGAAAGTTTGTACGCTTTTACTAAAGTCTCCTATACTCTCCCCTGACCCCCAGGCCATGGCAACCACCTTTCTACTGTTTCTATGAAATACTATATTATATTTTCTTAGAAATATTGCATTTGTTTCTAATTGGGGGCAGGATTTTTAAAAAATGTTCCTCAAACGTTAGTAAAGATGAATTCAGTAGAAGGTGCAGAAGTTTCCTGGCAAGAAATGCTGATTTGGTGAGGCTAAGGCAGGGCTCAAGAATGTGTATTTTAATGAGTTCTTTTGAAGGAGATGCCTATTATCTGAGGACCAAATTTTGAGAAATACCGCCTCAGAGATAGAAAAATAACATTATTTTCCCTGGGAATAAAGATTTAATTAAATCTTAGTCATCAAAGCAATTCAGCTTCTCTCTGGGAGAGGCAGGTAGGAAAATGTGTTGCTTCACAGGTAAGACCCTCAAAGGAAAAACACTGCGACTCCAAGGTACTGTTCTTGCTAGAGCAGCGCATGAAACAAAACACAGGTCACAGCTTTAGGAGGACATACCAGTGGCTAAGGTATGCAGCAAGAAAGTCTTGATCTCAAACATAAGCACACTGACTTGTAATGAACGTGACTCCATATGACAGAAAGCAAGGTTGAGGGAAGCAAAATGCTTATGTATTAGGCCCAGGACCGACCTCGCATTTCTGATATTAATGGCCAAGCCTCAGTACGTGTTTCCAGGCCTCCAGCTGCCTTCCCCTCGTGGATCCAGGCTGTAATGCTTGCGTCAGGCTTCTCGTCTTGACTCAGACCCCCGTTCTTTCTGCACTGCCCTAAGGCATTTACTTCTTCAGCTATTGCTGTTCTATACTAGCTTGCTTGTCAGATGTTCTCTCTCTCCCTGCCTTGCCTGGGACCTGCGTCTCTCTGAGGATGCTAATTCCCCTGACGTCCTTTCCTGTGAACTCTTTGATTCTTTCAAACCTAAGCCCTCGGGGTCTAGAGCTGGGCTTGTCAACTAGTCCTCCCATTGTCACTTCTAGGCTGTCAGTTCCCTCGTCCTGTTTTCAAAACTCTTGTTCCTTTGAGACTCACCATCTCCGGCACCTCGCATGTTACTAAACCCACCCCATTCTGATTTTATTTTTACCCTCACTTTTCTGAAATAATAACAGCTAATATTACTCATGTCTCTAGTAATCTGTGTCTTTAATGGCCCTGGTGATGTCCGTGGTCTATTCCCTTTCCTTGGCCTCATTTCAGAGTTAGATACTGGTGACCTTTTCTTCCTATTGGAAGTTGACTCCTCCAGACCTATCGGCCACAGAGCTATTGCCTAGACATGATTCCAAATGAACCCCACTTGGGATTGATATTCAAATTTTACAGATGAAGAAAAAAACTTGGTCAAGTTAAGTGGTTTCCTGAAGTTCACAGTGCCGATAAGGGGCATATCAGAAAGTTAAACGTGTTACTGTCTGTTTCCAGTCACAGGATCTTAATCGGTACTTTCACAACCTCGGTATTTTTAAGGAGATCCCAGTTCAGCTTTACACGGTGAGAAATCTTAGAAATGTCGGCGGTTAAACATGATTCCGGGAACTGGGAAATGACAGTTGGATATTGAAAGAAGCTAGCATTTTAGAGGATAAAGCTCACTGACATCCTTCCTACTACCACCCCTGGTCCTCAAAGGGCACTCTGCTGCTTACCCAGAATTTCAGTCAGAGACCTGAAATGATTCTTTTTGTTAAAGGAATAAACAAACCAAAAGTTATAAGCACAAAAAATAATGTTGCAGTTAGGAAGCTCACCTCCTTATTTCAGAATCACTTCTCTTTGGCCAACAAGTGCCACCATCTCTGTTGTTTCTTGGAGTCCTATTCATCTCACCTTGAAGACTCATGCTTGACCTCCCTACAAAAAAAAATTCACCATTATTTTTCTACTATATGGTTACTTCTAGGAAAAATTATCTTGGCTGTTGTGAGTTCTCTGATTCGAATTTATTATATAATAAGTTTGTCTCCCTAAAGGATTGACAGTCATACAATCACTTTAAAATGTGGATGTGTAAGTCATAATCCTCTTTTATATTAAATAATGTCACAGGTATGGTTTACCTCTTTAATTTCCAATTGTTCAAATTATGTTTCTTTCTCACCACAGGAAAATATTAGTCAATTAAAAACAGAAATTTGGCCCTATGCTGAGTAGAAACTTACCTAATAGTAACCGACTTAGTGCCCTTGTGAATACAGCTTTCTAATACACCACCAGGGAATAGATTCAACTGTGTGATAATTTGGTGTACTAGGTATTTAAAAAAATAAAACCTCAGCTAGAATTGCACTTCTAATACAAACAACATGACATTCTGTTGTCAGCTCCCTTAGGAGAGATACCGTTTCTTTATTGAAAGTACCTTTTCCTCTTATACAATAGATCTTCCAAAAAAGAATTTTAGTTGATGATGATAATAATAGTGTCATAAAAGAAAAGGTTAATATCTATATCTAGGTAAAAATAAATATATGATTTGAGGAACATCAAAATGAAACTCTGTGATGGTGTAAGGAATTGCATTTGAATGGATGAAGTGTTTTTCATTATTTTCTTGAATAGCCCAACTATGGTTTGGAAACATTTCTGCAAGAAGACAGGTGCATGGAGATACTTATCAGATAAGAGTCCATTCAAATTGGAGGTTTATTTATATACTTTTATATTGCTATTCTAGAAATTCAGTTAAGTGCAAGGTCTAGTGATGGAGACAAGATGGAATGATAGGACATATATATTTTCTTTTACTCTTATCTTTTTATACAAACACACATAAAATATAATTGCAAAAGGAAATGGACTTTTCCCCACTTTTAAGTCTGTATCAAAAGTGTCTTCATCATAAAGCACACCTGGTCCATGCAATTTGACACCCACATGCAAATCCCTATCAGCAACATATTTTTCTATCTTTGGGTCCCTGACTCTCTTACTAGCAAAGACATAATCTCTCACTGAAAAATACTTATAAATATGCCTTAGTTGAGTGTTAATTTTCTTTTTTCTAATCTCTGAGATATTAGAAAAGAAAACCACAACATAATCAAAGGTATGATTATTTTTTGTTCATCTGAGATTTTTTCTATTTTCTGCAATGTTTAAAGGAAAACATGGCATCCTAAGACAAAGAAAAATTCAAATACTCTCCCATGATTTAAGGGAGAGTTAAAATGGATCCATAGAAAGAAAGGTGAATAAATTAGTAGTTTTATTAAAATAATTTACAACCATTTATGTAAGCTGAGTTGTACCTTTTACACAAGCTTTTCCCTATAAATTTCAACGAATCCTCATACATATCCTGAAAGGTAAAAAGAGAAAGTGTTAGTATTGCCATTTACATAGAAGGCAACGAAGCCCAGAGCTGTTGGGATGAGTTTCCCGAGGTCGCACAGATGGTCTGTGGGGAACAACCTAGGTCTTCCGATTCCAGCACTAAGTGCTGTTTTTATTAACCACAGCTGCCTCCTCACCATCTACGTTTGGGAGAATAATTGGAAATAACTGGCATTATTCTTAGAGTATCTAGATGTACGTGAAATGTTAACTCTGCGTGTTTCCCCACCATTAAAACCAAACAGTAACATATGTTCACCCTTCCTGGGGGTATTTTTGGGCTTAAGGAAATTTAAGCTAACAAGTAACCTAAAAAGTATTATAACAGGAATTGCTGGTTGACTTTTACTCTTGTCAGAGGCAGCAGCTTGGTAGGTGCAAATGTCTTGGTGAGACTGTCTTATGAAATTTTAGGCCCAATTAGTGCACCCATATATATTTTGACTGGTTTTGTACCTATGGTAACTATAACTTGTAATTGGTTGATGGATGGTTATTACTTTACTGTATCTGGGACTGATAACCATACATTGTCATTTCACATAAACAGTAAAAGTAATTATAACCCAACAATCACGGTGATTGATTCAGCAGTAGTTCTTAGAAGTACCAAAGTGACCTACCCCCAAAGATTACAGTGACCTTGACTTCATTCAATATGGTCTTGTAAGTAGTTCAAGAAAATGCATTCATTTATATTCTGCTCATTATGTCTAGAACAAGGAATCCATTTTCTGTCGATGAGTTTTTGGTGATACAGATTCAGTCATGGAATTACAGACTGGATTTTTACGATCACTGAGAAAATAGGCAATAAGAAATCTGTTAATTCCCAAGAAATAGACAAATCTTCTAAGCTTTTATCAATGATTAGAGGGTGGTAGTGGTTCAGTCTTCCAGTTTAAGAGGTCTAGATAGTTCCTCACAGATAGTGTTAAAAACAGCATAGAAATTCTACATTGACATGCTACTTTAGAATGAGTTGTCACATTGGCCTTCTCTCTGGTGAGTTACTCTTGAAAAATCCGTTGTCGGCAGCCACCACGTGTGGCTTTCTGACTCCACAACTTACAAGAACACCAGGTCTCATTGTCCAGGCCCTCTGTTTCTAGTCTTCTTGATTGAAAGTCATGTGCACATTGCATTTTAAAGAACCTGGATGGATGGTGTGTAGAGCATTGGCTGTCAAACTCAAGCATCCACCAGACTTGGTGGACGATCTTGCTGAAATAGTTGGCATTGGTTTCCCCCCGCCACAAGTTTCTGATTCATAGAGTTGGAATTAGGCCTGATGATTTACATTTCCACCAAGTTCCTTGAGGATTTTGATGTTGCTGGTCCGCAGGCCGCACTTTGATAACCATTGGACTAGAGTTATAGTAAATAGCGGGATATCTAGCCACTAGTGGCCTGAAATCGAGTTGAATTCCATCACTTACTGGCTGAGGCAACTTCTGTGAGTTTCTTTTAACTCGCTTGTGGTCTAGTTCCCTGATCTGCACGGTGGGAATTCATCCTGGGAAAGTAGAGAGATTTACAATTTGGTCACATGAGGGATATTGGAGACATTTCTAGAGAAGGAAATCCTTATTAGAGGCAACTTAACTATGAAAGAAGATCCAAACAACTGTCATACAGAACAGAGATGCCCTGTTATGTGCATTCCAAGTTTGGTCTATACATAAAGAACTTTCTACTAATCACACTTTTACAAAAGAATGGATTACTCTGTGTGTTTGTAAATCCCTCATTACTGATGGTGTTGAAGAAAGAAATGAGTGATTATTACAGTTTTTGGAGAATAATATGCTATCTTATGTAGAAGTATGGGGAGGCAATCTTTCAGTCTTTTCTGTATCTAAACCACTGACTGGTTCTTGGTCTATGAACTTCCCTTTACCTTGGACCCTATAGATCATGTTTCCAAATGACAGACTATATTTGACGTCTAGGCAGTTATGGTGGGATTAGAAGTACCTACAACATTTGTTGATTTTATTCAGTAAAATCTGCCTACACAGCCCCACAAGAAGGCTAATATTGATTATGTCAGTTGTGCCGTTAAAATACCAGTCTGGGACTATTGTACTGAGCTGTGACAAATTGGACTGTCCCTAATTTTCAATCATGCTTGATTCTGCTATTGTTGTGTGAACACGGACTGCATTATCTTAGTGAAACCACCTGGCTGACCACAAGGCAAAGCTGCTGTTACAGCAAAGAGGATGAGAAGGCTTGCTGGTGTTTTTTGAAACAGACAGTAAGGGGAGAAGCAAGAAGTAATGATTATGGAGGTCGCTATCCTTAGGGAATATTATCTCTCACCAAAGGTTGCTATTAAAAGTACACTTCCCCCTCTGAAGCATCTGTCTGTGAACATTTGGTGCATAACTCATTCCGTGTATTTCATGCCTTTGCCAAATCACGTGCTCATGTTTTCCTGTTTCCCTCCAGACAAGTGAATATATGTTAAATGACAAGACGTAGGGTGATGTGTAGTGTGGATAGAGAGTAAGCAATAAACTACAGCAAAGGAAAATATTTCAAAGAATCTCTAGCAAATACAGTGCTATAAGAGAAAGCAATGGAGTCATATCTGGTTTCATACCAGTTCTTTTACTTATTGCTGTTTTCACTTGAGCCAGTTCAAATTAACCATGGTTTCTTGCTCATACAATGGTGGGTAAGTGTTTCTTGACCTGGTGGTTTTTTGTTTGTTTACTGTTGGGGAAGGAAAATTCCCCCACCCCCTAGCCCTACTGAGTTCTTTTGACAGGCCTAATAATTGACACAGGACAGAGTAACAGGAAGGGGAAAAAAACAAAACAAAACAATTTAATTTGCACACATGGAGGTCTGCCAGAAATGGAACCCGGTAAGTGACCAAAGCAGTCTTGTGCTTGGGTTAGCAAATCAGTGAATATGTAACAAAGTTTTTATACAAACGTTCTCTCTTAGTCTTGAATTCCCTAACTGTTGATTAGGATGCTTTCTACTCTCCTTGTATAGGGAGGATGACTTCACATGGGAGGTTTATTTCCTGCTTTTAGGGGAAAAGAAGGTGGTCAGAATTTTTTTTTTTTAATATCATTTTCCCCCCATAGGCTGTTTCTCAAGTAACTTTACTTCAAAATAATCAATATGCCATTGAGGCATATTTTGGGGCAGCCTGCCCTGGACCCCAAGAGTATTCCAGGGAAAGATCTCCTTGAGCTAAGGAATGAGGTGTGCCCTCTCCGATAGGTAGACTTTTACAAGTCGGACTGTCCGTAATTTTATATCATACAAAGTATAACTTGACAGATACATGCATTAAGAGACAGAATGGCTCCTGGATGTGCGAGGCTTGCTTGAAACCTGACTGAATGTATTGAACATCTGAGGAAAGAACATGCCTGTCAAAGGAAAACTTGATAAGCAAGGGAACCCTAGAAAGATGTGCACCCAGGAAACCTGGAGCAAAGTACAATCATCAACCACTATGTTGCTATTTTATTTTATTTTTAATTTGTTTGACCCATTTTAGTGTTCGTATTTTTATTTTTTTAACTTTTTATTTTATATTGGGCTATAGTTGATTAACAGTGTTGTGATAGTTTCATCTGTACAGCAAAGGGATTCAATTATGTATACACCTGTATCTGTCCTTTTTCAAATTCTTCCGTTTAGGTTGTTACATAATATTGAGCAGAGTTCTCTGTGCTATGCAGTAGGTCCTTGTTGGTTATCCATTTTAAGTATAGCAGTGTGTACCTGTCAGTGTTGCCACTTTAAAGCAATGACGTTTGTGGAGATGGCTTTCAACGTTAGAAGAATTTTGCTTTGATTCATCCAACACCATTCTGTTGAAAATTATCTTTCCTGTGTGGATCTGGTTATCTGAGAGTTTCTTGTCTGGTTATGTTTGTCATTATGAATTGAAACTTGTGGGTTTGGTTAATGAAAGGCAACCTGAGAGACTAATCCGCAGGCAGCACGCTGTTACGATTTCCAGGCCTGCAAGGATGAGAACCAAAGCTTGTATAAATTCACCAACATGATACGTGTTACCCTATGGAACCTTTTGGAAGAGAACCTGCCAGCTTCTTTCAAAGGAAATATGCCCCTGGGCACCAACTTGACTTCCCGCTGAAAGTCTGGAACGTCCTAATCTATCTTGTGCAGTTGTGTGAATTAGAGGCAATGTAAGTGTATCAACTGGCACTTAATGGGCATTCTGCAGTGAACTTAAGTACTAAATGTAGATTTCTGAACTTAACCTAGGTATCCTCTCAGTGTTGTATTTAGGGCAGGTTACTGAATGAGCAAATATGATAAGGGGAGTCACAAAAGGACCCTCAAAGTAAATGTGTTAAGTCATGTCCATATTATGACAATGGAAAGAGTCTACCGTATCTGGGGAGTGTGCAGGTCGTGTGAGGACCTGCTCAGAGAGCTTTGCGTAGATGAACTCGGTCCTCAAAGCAGTCCTCTGATGTAAGTGATTGTGGTCTCCCCTTCAGGGAGCTTAGTCATGTTACGGTGAAAATAACTCACACAAGTGTTTAGTCCTGACCATCTGGCACAGACCCTGTCTTATAAGCCCTCCTGAACACGTGGCATGTTTGGCAGCATGTCGGATTACGAATTGCCCTCCCAACATCTACGTTACCACTCCTCTGTGTGCTATCGGAGCATTTCTGTTTCTGAGAATGTAATATGCCCAGCTCAAGGAGAACTTTTGTAATCCCCCTTTCTTTTTAGGTCTTATCTTCCTTCTTAGGTGTGACCAAATGCTGACCAGTGATAACAGAAGTTAAGTTGGAGGTCAAGAATGGGATGATAAAAGTGGGATAGGTAGTCAGGTAATCGTGTGTTTGCACACGTGCTGGTTGTATGTGTGTGTCTTTTATTGCTCTCTATCCTTTCGGCCTTTTGGCTGCAATGCAAGTGGGAAGACAAGCTTGAGCAGTCACTTTGGATCTCAAAGGGATGTCACGGGTGGAAACTGTGCTAGTATCGTCACTCAGGTAGAGCTTGGCTTCTGCTGTAATAGAAGCTGTAATGTCAAACCTAGACGTTCTTTGCTGAACCCCTTTTTACTTGATAGAATAAACACTTGTATATTTAAACCAGTTATATTTTGAGTTTTGTGTTCTAGGCAGCCAAATCTAATCCTAACAGCTAATGGGGTGGGTTGGGGAGAGGTAGAATATTTTAAACCATCTTTACATTAGAAATGGAAATGAGGGCAGCAATGCTGTTATTTCTCCACTTGAGTCATCTTTATCATCTTTCACCACTACCCTTGTCTTAATGGAACTTGAGCTTGGTAGCATTTCAGGATGCTTTCATAAAGATAAGATCAACCTCTTGGGCTCAAATAAAGTAATCATATAATGTCCCCAACCTGGAAAACTTGTAAGAATAAAAGGAGGCTCTATTAATAATGATATAATAGTATATAATTGTTGGGTATGATGGGTGTAAGCCAAGGCTGCCCTGGGTAAAACAGGATGTAAGGTCTCTCTAGGCTTAAAAATAGGAAGACTGAAGAAAAAGAAGGAAAGATACTGTAATAGAGATAAAGATGTGGAGTAGAGAAATGAAGGACTGATGTCTTTAATAGGTCTAATTTCTATTCCATAATGCCTCACAGTTTTAGGAATCATAAGCACAATACCGATTAGATGCCGATAATGTTTCTCACTGTGGTGGTTATTATTATTACAATAATAGCACCAATTATGATCTATGAAGGCTATTCAGTGTGAACATCAGGTTTCAAAGGGAGCTGATGGATAAACAAACCCTAAAAGGACTTTCCAAATTCTGCCAATCCTTTGCTGAAACAATGCATCTGGGGCCGATAGGAATGAGTAAATCTGCTAGTTATCATTTCTTTTCCCAGAAAACCATATGGGGTCTAGGTAAGCTTTAAATAGACATGCAATTTTAGCTTATGATTAGACTACTGATGATCAGATTACAGCTGGAATTCTGAGCTTCGTGGTTTTATGGCTAAAATGTGGGTTTTTCTCAGTGGTTCACGATATTGTGTACTCAAACAGCAAAATGAACAAATATGTCTACTTTTCTCTAAAGTCTCCTAAACTAATGCTGAACAAAACCACTGAAGCAGAAAATAAGACGAGGTCTACATGAAGGATTCCTAGCTTAGGTTATTAGGAGCATGTGGTAATACTGTAGTTTCTGGACGATGGGCTTTGCTACGGGAAGTGATGGACCCAGTGGGAATGAAAGAGAACAGACACGAGTGATGGATGGTAGAGCCAACTGAAGAAAAAAAATGGTAGCCATTGTATCAAAGGAAAAAGAACCATGATACAAAAGCTGAAAGAGGGCAAAATGACAAGAATATTTTTCCTTTCTGGTGGGCAGACACTCGAGAGAGAAAAGTCAATATTTCTGAGTATACCTTAATTCATATTTCAGAATAAGAAAACATACTTTTTTTACACTGCTAAATGAACTTCACCATGATCCCCAAACAAAGGCCAAAAGAAAGGGAGAAGCCGTGCGCACATAACATCCACAGGAGAACAGGTACCCAGCGATGAAGAAAAACAATGCAACTCTGAGAACTGCAGTATTTTCAGGATGAACAGCTGCCTAGAAATTCAATTTCCAAAGAGAAAAAGTTTCACTCATTAAATTGTGCACAGGATGGCACAGCATGCAATATTTAGATGGTCTTTCATCCTGGGGAATTAGCCATGGATTTAAAATTTTGATCTTCCTCCCTGTCACAATATACTTTCTGGCTTAATTTGTTTTGCTTTAAGTGTGATAGAAATATTCTGTTTATAAATAACATGTCAATGGCAGATGACTGAACTCCAGCCTGGGTATACATTGCCTAGAGAAGTGAACAGAAACTGTATATTTTGAGTAGCAAACTGGTGAAAGGTGAGAAGCAGAACTGAAGTTTACTGTCTTATATCTTGCTTTTTCAAACTTTGATTTCTTAGCCGAAATGATGAATATATATATATATATACATACATATATATACACACACACATGGGCACACATATATATAACAAGAGATAAAATTAGAGGGAAATTAGGAAATTAGGGAGATGGGAAATTAAAGAAATTAATTTGCTACTTCCTTTATTTTTTCTTGGGGGATACACACACACACCCAAACTCACAGCTTTTGTCCTGCTCAGGACAATGAAAGGAGGCTGGTTCGATTCACTTTACGGAAAGAATAGAAACACATCTTACATCTTTAGACCCTTATCATATATATATATATATATATATATATATATATATATATATATATATATATATACTTTCAAAGTAAGAAAGAATAGCAGTTAATGTCCCACATCATTTCCTTTTAAATGTTTAAGTTTTGAACTCTTTGGGTGGTAGAACTAGATAATTTTTTTCTTTTCTTTTTTTTTTTTTTAAGGGCGTAGTCTTCGCAAGCAGTATTTCTCCTCCTACATATATAATGTTTGGCCTAGCACATATTTCTGTGTCTCCCTTGTGGGTAGAGTTGTTTATTTACGGCATTATCTAATTAAAAATTTTTTAATGAATATATTGCTTTTATAAATAGCTTGAATACACTAAAACATTACCATTAAATCCAAGGAACAAGGGATATATGTATACGCGCGGCTGATTCACCCTGCCATACAGCAGAAACCAACACGACGTTGCAAAGCAACCACACTCCGACAAACATTTTTTCTTAATTAAAAAATGTTACCATTAACTCTCTTCATGTGTAAGAACTATGGAATTTATATATATATACACATATATGTGTGTATATATACACATGTGTGCATATATATACGTGTGTGTGTGTATATATATATATATATATATGTATATATATATATTTTTTTTTTGGCCATGCCACGTGGCATGTGGGATCCTATTTCCCCGACTGGGATCGAACCCGTGCCCCCTGCATTGAAAGCTCAGAGTCTTACCCACTGGACTGCCAGGGAAGTCCAATTATGGAAATTATGGTTCATTAATTAACTGTGTAAATTATAACCAGCTATTTAATTGATCTCTTCTATGAAATTCTGAAAGCAGGACTTGGCCTGTCTTATTTACTCTTTTCTTTTTCTATGTAGTTATTTATTTTTTATTAAATTTTTCCATTGAAGCATATTTCATTAGTTTCAGGTATACAGCTTAGTGATTCAGTATTTCTATAGGTTATACTCCATTAAAAGTTATTACTCAATAATGGCTATAATTCCCTGTGCTATACAATATATCCTTGTTGCTTATCTATCTTACACATAGTAGTTTGTGTCTCTTTTTTTTTTTTTTTAACATATTTACTGGAGTATAATTGTTTCACAATGCTGTGCCAGCCTCTGCCACACGGCAGAGTGAATCAGCCAAACGTATACCTACATCCCCATATCCCCTCCCTCTTGCGTCTCCCTCCCACCCTCCCTATCCCACCCCTCTAGGTGGTCACAAAGCACCAAGCTGATCTCCCTGTGCCATGCAGCTGCTTCCCACTAGCTATCTATTTTACATTTGGTAGTGTATATATGTCCATGCCACTCTCTCACTTCGTCCCAGCTTACCCTTCCCCCTTCCCTGTGTCCTCAAGTCCATCCTCCATGTCTTCATCTTTATTGCTGTCCTGCCCCTAGGTTTGTCAGAACCACTTTTCTTTTTTTAGATTCCATATATATGTGTTAGCGTATGGTATTTGTTTTTCTCTTTCTGACTTATTTCACTCTGCATGACAGACTCTATCTAGGTCCATCCACTTCACTACAAATAACTCAATTTCATTTCTTTTTATGGTTGAGTAATATTCTATTGTATGTATGTGCCACATCTTCTTTATGCATTCATCTGTCGATGGACACTTAGGTTGCTTCCATGTCCTGGCTATTGTAAATAGAGCTGCAATATACATTGTGGTACATGACTCTTTTTGAATTACGGTTTTCTCGGGGTATATGCCCAGTAGTGGGATTGCTGGGTTGTGTGGTAGTTCTATTTTTAGTTTCTTAAGGAACCTGCATACTGTTCTCCATAGTGGCTGTATCAATTTACATTCCCACCAACAGTGCAAGAGGGTTCCCTTTTTTCCACACCCTCTCCAGCATTTGTTGTTTGTAGATTTTTTGATGATGGCCATTCTGACTGGTGTGAGGTGATACCTCACTGCAGTTTTGATTTGCATTTCTCTAATGATTAGTGATGTTGAGCATCCTTTCATGTGTTTGTTGGCCATCTGTATATCTTCTTTGGAGAAAAGTCTATTTAGGTCTTCTGCCCATTTTTGGATTGGGTTGTTTGTTTTTTTGATATTGAGCTGCATGAGCTGCTTGTAAATTTTGGAGATTAATCCTTTGTCAGTTTCTTCATTTGCCAATATTTTCTCCCATTCTGAGGGTTGTCTTTTTGTCTTGTATCTGGTTTCCTTTGCTGTACAAAAGCTTTTAAGTTTCATTAGGTCCCATTTGTTTATTTTTGTTTTTATTTCCACTTCTCTAAGAGGTTGGTCAAAAAGGATCTTGCTGTAATTTATGTCATAGAGTGTTCTGCCTATGTTTTCCTCTAAGAGTTTTAGAGTGTCTGGCCTTACATTTAGGTCTTTAATCCATTTTGAGTTTACTTTTGTGTGTGGTGTTAGGGAGTGTTCTGATTTACTCTTTACATGTAGCTGTCCAGTTTTCCCAGCACCACTTAGTGAAGAGACTGTCTTTTCTCCATTGTATATTCTTGCCTCCTTTATCAAAGATAAGGTGACCATATGTGTGTGGGTTTATCTCTGGGCTTTCTATCCTGTTCCATTGATTGATATTGTGGGTAGAGTTTGTTTTGTTTTGTTTTCGTTTTTTTGCTTGTGTTCCTCTCCCTAAGCTTCAGTGGCCTACTACTAGTGCCCTCAAGCTGCAGTTTTTTTTTCTTTAGACGTGAGTTCATTTTATTTTATTTTATTTTATACAGCAGGTTTTAATTAGTTACCTGTTTTATACGTATTAGTGTATATATGTCAATCCCAATCTCCCAGTTCATCCCAGCCCCGCTTTCCCCCCTTGGTGTCCATATGTTTGTTCTCGATAATTGATTTCTTTTTAACTATCTCACGTATAGGTGTAATCCTTTTTTGTTACAACCAATAAATCTACACCCGACCAATTTCTCCCAGTAAATTATTTGTCTTCTTATTTTGTGAATTAGCTTCTTTTTATTTTTGGTGCTATTCGATACATGCAAAAGAGAGTTAAGTAAGATACATATGTAATAGAACACAGTTGAGGGATGAGCATGATGAAATCAGTGGTCAGTCTGAGAGCCAGAATTACTGCATTTTTGTGTTTTTCATTCCCTAGCTCCCCCCAAAAGTTAGCGCTGCCCTGAGTTTCGCGTTTCTTCTTGCACTACTGAAAAAACATTTAATTACATAAGTATATATATATATTCCTACATAAAGATTATTAGTTTCACTTGCTTTTAATCAGTATAATAATTGAATCACACTCTGTTTCATGTCCTAG
Organism: Lipotes vexillifer; assembly: GCF_000442215.2. Lineage (NCBI taxonomy): Eukaryota > Metazoa > Chordata > Mammalia > Artiodactyla > Lipotidae > Lipotes > Lipotes vexillifer. Next base: position 411,496 of record NW_006769585.1, on the reverse strand, counting down.
GTTATACTCTTTGCACTATATTACGTATCAGAGTCCCCCACGTTGCTATGTAGAGCATTCATTTCTCCTCCCGTGAAATTGCATCACATGCATATAGCTCAGTGTATTAACTTTTCTGTTGAATGATATTTTTGTCCCTGGTTGGCTTTTGTTTTTCATTATGAACAATGCTGCTTTAATCATTTTGGAGTAGATCTTCTATTTCACATGTTTCTTAGGGAATAAATCTAGCTTTGGAAATTTGTTATAACAGTATGTGGTTATTCAACTTTATAATTCTGTATTGATTTCCAACATGGTTCTATCAATTTACACCGTCACTATGAGAGTTTAGGACTTCCAGTTCACTTATATCATGTCCAACAGTTTGTATCTTCACATTTCTTAGTACTGGGAATTTGATATGTGTAAAATTATGTCTCTGTTTTAATTTGTGTTTTCTGATGGCTAATGAAAGGGAGCAAACAGTTGTGTTCTTTGTGATCTCTCTTTTATATGTCTGTTCATGTCTTTGCAAATTTTACATTAGGTTGCTTTTTTTCAAATTATTGGTTTTATTTTTACCAAAAAAAAAAAACCAATCGACTGGAAAGTACAGAGAACTCCCATTACCCCTTTAAATCCTAACACATTAAGATTAACACCTTGCATTAATGTGGTAAATTCCCTACAATCGATGAGGCACTATGACATAAGGTTGTTAGCTTATATTTTTATATATATATATATATATATATATATATATATATATATATATATATATATATATATATATATATATATATATATATATGGAATGGTTTATTACACACCTAATGAGCAGGGTGACTTCTGTGCAGGTCCAAAAAGATCTGGACAGAAGCAGAAAGGAGAGGTTTTTATGTCAGGGCTTTTATGTTGGTTAGGGTATGGGGCTGAGCTGTGGATTCCCTTGCACAGACTCTGTGTATGTGAACTTCCTGCTCACTTTGGGGCAAGAGGAAAAGGAGGAATGATGTGGTTGAAAGTTGTCAGCAGTGAAACATCAAAAGTAGTCAAACTCATTATTACAGGTTGTGAGGTAGGACTCCAGCCTCATTTGTCCATGTAGTGAAACAATGTCACAGTGCCCTTCACGGGGCAGCCTTTCCACTGATGCCACCTCTGTCCTATGTCAAATTCCTTAGAAGAATGGGTCTGTCTCTTGTAACTTACTTTGTTTCCATTGGTCAGTTTGTCCATCTGTGTACCATAGTTTTCACTGTTTTCTCAATAAGTATAGACATTGGGTAGGGCAGGTTCCCGCCAACATTTTTCTGTCTGCATCAGCATCTTGTTTACTGTTTGTCTATACTATTTCATATACATTTTAGAATCAGTTTGTCAAGTTGTATTGAAAAAAGTGTTTTTTAAAAAATTGCATCAAATCTGTGAGTCAGTTTTAGGGAAATTGACATATGTACAATATTAAGAGATCTGATTTATTAACATGGCATCGTTCTCCATCTAAGTTTGCTTTAAGGTCTTTGAACTTACACCATTTTTGCCTACCAATTGTGCACAAATTTTAATTGGCTTATTCCTAAGTGTCTTTTCTGTTACTACTGTAAAGCACCTTTTAATAAACCTCATCTGGACTACCTACTAGAGTGTTTAGATTTCTTTATTTCTGTATGTTTTCCTTAAGACATTTATGACAAATTTTCAGTTAGCACCTCAGCAATATCACCTCATCCGTTTTATGCTCATCTCTGTTTGATAGGTGTTCGAAACTGCTAATGAGACCCACTGGGCTTCGTGTGGAAGGGGCAAGAAAAACAGAAGTCTTATTATGCTCCCTGGTAGCAGTGATCTGGTGTGGACTTTTCTAGTTAGATTTTGTCCAATGGCATTTTTCACAGAAATAGAAAAAGTCCTAAAATTTGTATGGAACCACAGAAGATCCAAATAGTCAAAACAGTCTTGAGAAAAAGGAACAGAGCTGGAGGCATCCCACTTCCTGATTTTAAATTATATTTTAAAAAGGTATGGTAACCAAGACAGTTTGGTATTGCCATAAAAACTGGTACACAGATAATTGGAACAGAATTGAGAGCCCAGAGGTAAACTCACAAATCTATGGTCAGCTAATATTTGACCAGGGGCCAAGAATACTCAATAGGAAAAGGCTAGTCTTTTCAATAAATAGTAGTGGGAAAACAGGATATCCACATGCAAAACGATGAAACTGTACTCCTGTCTTACTCCAAAACCAAAAACATCACCTCAAAATGGATTAAAGATTTGAATGTAAGAAATGAAACCCTAAAACCCCTATAAGAAGACTTAGAGGGTAGGCTTCTTGTTTTGGTTCTTGGCAATGATTTTTTGGATCTGACACCAGAAGCAAAGGCAACAAAAGCAAAAATAAATAAGTGGGACGACATTAAACTAAAAAGATTCTGCACAGCAAAGGAAACCATCAACAAAATAAAAAGGCAGTCTGTGACATGGGAGAAAATATTTTCAAACCACATATCTGATGAGGGATTAACATCCAAAGAACTCATAAAACTCAGAAGCAAAAAATCAATAGCCCAGTTAAAAAATTGGCAAAGGTCCTGAATAGACATTTTTCCAAAGGGGACATACCAATGGCCAACAGGTACATGAAAGGATGCTCAGTATCACTAGTCTTCAGGAAAAATGCAAATCAAAACCACAGTATCACACTCCATACCTGCTAGGGTGTCTACTATCAAAAAGAAAAGAGATAAGTAGTGCTGACAAGGATTTGGAGAAAAGGGAACACTTGTGCATTGTTCGTGGGAATATAAACCATTACAGCACTATGGAAAAGAATGTGGAGGGTCCTCAACATTTAAAAATAAAGCTACCATATGATCCAGCAATCCTACTTCTGGATGTACATCCAAAGAAATCAAAATCACTATCTTGAAAAGATATCTGCACTTCTTTGTTCATTGCAGCTTTATTCACAATAGTCAAGGTATGAAAACAACGAAATGGCCATCAATGGATGAAGGAAGAAAGAAAATGTGGCATATACATATAATGGAATACTATTCAGCCTTTAAAAAACAAGAGAAAATTCTGCCATTTGCAACAGCATGGATGAACTTGGAGGGTGTTAGGCTAAGTGAAATAAGCCAGAGAAAGACAAATACTGCATGGTGTCTCTAACACATGTGGAATCCAAAAAAATGGCAAACTCTCATAGAAACAGGGTACAGTAGTGGTTGCCAGGGGCTGGGGAGTGGGGGAAATAGGGAGGGGTTGGTAAAGTTTTAAGGTGAATGACGTCTGAGGATCTGATGTATAACACGGAGACTATAGTTGATATCACTCTTCTGTATAATTAAAATTGACTAACAGTAGAACTCAAGTGTTCTCAAACACACGAAAAGTAAATATGTGATATGATGGATGTGTTAACTAAATGGTGGGAATCTTTGCACAATGTATATGTGCATCAAACCATCACAATGTGGACTCTAAATATATTCCCATTTTAATTGTCAATTATACCTCAATAAAACTAAAAAAAATTATTTAATTTCCTTAGAGTTATTGGTCAACTTAACCTAAAATTCAATAGCCTGATTTGACCTATCACAGAGAAATTAAATAGCAGTTTATTTTCTAGAAATGTTTTTATTTCATTTAAATCTCATCTTTATTGGCAAAAAGTAGTTAATAATATTCCCATTATCTTTTAAATTTCTGCTGTGGTTTTATTTTGTCTCTTTTCGGGTCTATTTGTGACTTTTTTTTTTTTTTTTTTGGAATAATAAAGTGTGTAGCCATTTCATTTTTTTCACTTAGTTATATGCATTTAAGATTTCTCCAGGTCTTTTTGTGGCTTTTTTTTTTTTTTTTCTTAATCTAATGGTGGCGGGTTGAGTCTGCAAGAGGACTGCAAAGACCACACAGGCAAATTTAAGGCTCCTGGTAGTACCTGCCATGTATTATATCTGTTCTCCTGTACTAGCCAAGGCAAATCACACAAGCAGGTTCAGTATCAGTGGGGAGAGAAGCAACTGCTTTCCCCAGTGGGGGAAACGTTGTAAAGTCCCACAGTAAAGGGTGTGATTGCGCAATTGCATTACAGAGATGGGATCAAGAATTCAGAGCAATGATTCAGTCTCCATGATTAGCTGAGATCAACAATATTTAATTCATGAGTCGAGTGGAAGACCTAACTCCCAGAAGTGTTATCATTACTTTATATGGACACAGAATAAGGGTTATGTTAAGAAAGAATCAAAGAATCGGTGCCGGTTTATTCTTCCAACCATAATGCCTACCTGCCGTTGCGGGATCTCCAGCAAACTGAGGAAACACAAGGGGATGGTTTTAACAATATCACAATATAAGTGGCCTTAGAGTAGGAAAATAGGTACAAAATACTCAAAATCTTTCTGCACTAAATAACATATATTGATAACAAAGCTCTCTTAAATATGTTATGCTACTACTGTTTCCTCCAACAGAAGCCTATCATACTGATCTCATCCCTCAGTTCTTGCCAGTTACAAATAGTCATTTAAATATTTTCAGCATGATTCCCGACACTCTTCTATCCTCTTATTGCGGTCGTCATTCTTATGTAAAATGACTCCAATGTTTTTCCTAATTCATAACATTGTGTGAAACACCCTCATTCCTTCCTACTTCTTGTAAGCTCTATTCTTTATCAGTGGTATAAAAACTGAGTTCTTTTGTATCAGTTACTTTTACTGCTGATTTCCTGACTTGATCATATGTCAAAGAAATGATCTTTTATGGCAGAACATTGGGAACACATTTATTAGCATCTTGCCTTACAAGTAAGTTGATTTCATTCCTTAAATTTGTTTCATAAGTTTTATTAAAAAATTTTTTTTGTTATAGTTGACATAATATTATATTAGTTTCAGGTGTACAGCATAGTGATTCAGTATTTTTACAGATTATACTCCATTAAAATTTACTACAAGATAATGGCTGTAGTTCCCTGTGCTGAACAATATACCTTTGTTACTTATCTGTTTTATACATAGTAGTGTGCACCTCTTAATACCATACCCTACTTTGCACAAATGTCAATAACATCTTCGAACTCTATCTTTAATAATCCTTCCTCTAGATGTCTTCTTTAGTCAGATAATCTTAAGTATGTTTAGGTGCCATAAAAAACTGTTTAAAATTCTCTAAATTAGCAGGGATATCATTTTGCCTTTAGGCTGGAGAAAAAAAGCATATTCACTCAGAGTGGAAATTTCCCCACTTCTAGATTTTTCTCCTGTCTTGGAAATAGCAGTAGGAAAGGAAGGAGATTTTTTCAGCAACATGATTGCAGTCACTTGTCAGCTCCTTCAACTTGCTGCTTAGCAGTCAGGGATGCAAGGTTGTGTATGGTTTTGCCTCAAAACCCTGTAGAAATATTCATATATAATTACCAAACTATAGGAGAATATTTAAAATCATGTAAATAAACAATAAAACTTTCTACTTTGCATTGTATAGCGGATTATTTTGCCCAAAGTCCATTGCTATTTAAATGAGATTTACATTATCCAAGTGCTTAACAACATGTAAACTAATAATTCACTTGAAAGTCTCAAAGAACACCATTGGAGTCACTCAGATACATGGGTATTACATCTGGAATTTTATTAAAATTCAGCAGTTTTGGCTACTGCCTTCTGGCTTTGAGCGTCGGCCCCATCCTGATGTAATAGTTCTCATCTGCCTTTTCCTCCGGCAGGGACTTGGCTGCTCTGGCAGCCTGGGGTACCCAATCAAGGGCCTCCTGAAAGCTGCCTGCTGGGCCGGGACTCCTTCCAAGTCCTAGTGTGTCAATATGCTTTTACAAAGATTGCTATATCATGGCTTATATTTTTATCATTGCAACAACAGTACCAGTTAAAAAGTATTCAGAGCAAGTTTTTTCTCTTTTCAGTGTCTTCCTGTCTCTTCCAATTAATAAAAAGTTGAAAACCCATTCCCTGAAGCCACCTGTGGCCTCCCTTTCTTTGGAATAAATTTCTCACACAATCAAGAGTTCCTGTAAACTGCTGGGCTCTTTTTGAATGGAAATTAGACAAAATGTATTTTGATTCTTTTTCAGGTCTGGAGGTAGTGCTGAGTGGTGGATGTAAAAGTCCCTGATTATACTTCCATCCGTATAACATCTTTTTTAACACAACCTCCGACACTTGTTAATTCAGAATACTGGCATCATTTTGCTGGTGAAACATATGCTTGGAGCACAAAATTGAGATGCATATGCCTTAGGTCATACTTTTAAATCTATCAGAGATTAAATTTAAATACAGGTATTGGCAAGATGACAATTATCATCTGAACTTAGGGAGGCTAATTTGGGACAGAAAACAATTGTTCTAAACAATCACATTTAAACAAGTAGCTTAAATATGTAGCTCGCATTCTTGAGTGTTCTCTCAAAGACCTTTATAATTTGAACCACGCTGACTCTCCAGTTTCATCCTCCATCCTAAGTCTATCCTTCCTAGAACAGCCACGTGTGTCCTATACTCTGAGTGAATTCTGCCCTTTAAGAGGCTGAATGTAAAATGGGCAATAGCCAGACCAGCCATGAAAATAGGACATGGACACATGGCCTCTGCAGCAAGCAGCCCAGAACGGTCAGACCTTGGTCATGAACTGCCAGCCTCTCTATTTTTTGTTCTTGCTTTTAACACAGGATCAACCAAACAGAGCTTAACTATGCTTTCCAAACCAACCACATAGGATTAGTTTATGAATACGTGCCTTTTTTTTTTTTTAATTTTTTGTTTATTTTTCTTGGAGTATTGTATTCCCATAATCCAAAGTATGGAGTGGAATGTTAGCCAGTTTCCTCATCTTGTTTCTGATCTCTTCCAGACCACAGCTTTTACTAAATTATGTTATAGACAATCTGTGAATATCTCTTAAAATGTATATATTGTTTAATACTTCCATTTCCTAGGATATAATTATAAGAGATTTTCTTGGTTTTCCCATTTGTGTGTCTTTCATCTTTTTTTTGGTATTTTTTTTAAAATTAATTTTATTTATTTATTTATGGCTGTGTTGGGTCTTCGTTTCTGTGTGAGGGCTTTCTCTAGTTGTGGCAAGCGGGGGCCACTCTTCATCACAGTGAGCGGGCCTCTCACTATCGCGGCCTCTCTGGTCGCGGAGCACAGGCTCCAGACGCGCAGGCTCAGTAATTGTGGCTCACGGGCCCAGTTGCTCCGTGGCATGTGGGATCTTCCCAGACCAGGGCTCGAACCCTTGTCCCCTGCATCGGCAGGCAGATTCTCAACCACTGCGCCACCAGGGAAGCCCTTTTTTGGTATTTTTTAATGGAAGTATAGTTGATTTACAATGTTGTTAATTACTGCTGTACAGCAAAGTGATTCAGTTATACATATATATATATTCTTTTTAAAAATATTCTCTTCCATTATGGTTCATCATAGGATATTGAATATAGTTCCCTGTGCTATACAGTAGGACCTTGTTGTTTAGCCATTCTCTATATAAAAGTTCACATGTGCTGACCTCAACCTCCCTCTCCATCCCTCCCCCAACTCCCCCCCCCCCCCCCGGCAACCCCAAGTCTGTTCTCTATGTCCGTGAGTCTGTTTCTGTTTCATAGATAAGTTCACTTGTGTCATATTTTAGATTACACATATAAGCACATATAAGTGATATCATATGGGATTCGTCTTTCTCTTTCTGACTTCACGTAGTATGATAATCTCTAGTTGCATCCCTGTTGCTGCAAATGGCATTATTTATTCTTTTTTATGGCTGAGTAATATTCCATTATATATATGCACTACATCTTCTTTATCCATTCATCTGTCGATAGACATTTAGGTTTTCCATGTCTCAGCTATTGTGAATAGTGCTGCTATGAGCACAGGGTGCATGTATCTTTTTGAATTATTAGAGCTTTGTCTGGATATTTGCCTTCATCTTCCTATAGCTTGAAGAACGTGATTTCCCATCACACACGCTGGATGTTCAAAGTTGTTCGATCATCGCTTTTAATTGTTTGGTTAAATCTGCTTGTTAGTGTCTCACCATTCTGTCTCGAATTTTTTGCTTTTGCCTGATTTTCATGTATTTACTTTTGCCATGCTATCCTGAAGCAGTGTTCTGTATCCTCGACTGCATTTCTCCTTCGTGCAATATTTTGAATATCTTAGAACGGAGCTTCTCAAACTGTAATATTACTATGACCCACTTTTGGATCTTGTTAAAATGAATGCTCTGATTCAGTAGATTTGAGTTAGCTTTATGTTCTGAATTTCTCATGGCTCCCACAGAACACATTTTGGGTGACAAAATTTAAATCATGTTTTTCAAACTTGGACGATTATTAAAAATCACCTGACCTGCCCCTAGGTTCTTCAGAACCATTTTTTTTTTAGATTCCATATATATATGTGTGTTAGCATACGGTATTTGTTTTTCTCTTTCTGACTTACTTCACTCTGTATGACATTCACTTTGTTACACAGCAGCCACTAACACAACAATGCAAAGCAATTATATTCCAATAAAGATTTAAAAAAAAAAAAAAGAAACTGAAAAAATCACCTGAGGCTACAGATACCACGCACACCTAAAGACACATACGTATATACAGATATATAGGTGTACATACATATTTTAATTTATTGACCCCAATCCAGACATGATCAGTCCTGGACAAATCTATCTTTTAATTATTCCCCTAAGAATGACTTAACCCTAATTACCTCCCAAAGACCCCATCTCCAAGTGTCATCACATTGGGAGTTAGGGCTTCAACAAATGAATTTTGGAAGGACCCAATTCAGTCCACAGTAAACAGTTTCCAGCACTGAATGACAGCATTGCAAAGGCCATCATACAACAGAGCAAAGCAGATGGATCCAGAGTAATGGCTGTGATTTCTCTACTTTACTTGGAGACTATCTGCAGTAAACCAGCTGTGACTCATGCCCTGTTTACCTTCACCAGGGTGAGTTCAAGACTCCCTGGAGGTCAGCTGTGACCCAGACACTCCTTCCCATTTTGTGATGCACAACATGGGAGCTTATGGAGTCGCCCCCTTCCCTCTTCTTGCTGAGGGCCTTTGCTGAGGTGTCTCTAGAACACCACACCATCTTGGAGCTACACAACCCTCTATATTTTAACCTAATCTCTCAAGGTTGCTTTCTCTTCAGCCTACACGCTCCTCAGTCTCATCTTTACAACTTACTCAAATCGGGTCCATTTTTCTCTCACATCTCACATACCTGAAGGCCAGCAGTTGGGCATCAGGACCCATCTCCCTGTTCCTGGTCATTGCTTCCAGATCAGCACTCCCTCCACTTCCAAAAAAAAAGAAAAGAAAAAAATCAAAGACAAACCCCCCAAAACTGCTTACTTGAGGGTTATGCTGTCCTGGCTAGCTCACCTATTCACGTCATTCTCATCTCCTGGTCACACCACAGCACTGAAATGAATCTTCATCCTTGATGAGAGCAGTATGCATGTGGATAAGCTACCCCATAGCGTGGACTTGCGGCTTTTTGACTTCGTTTTCAGAAAACGTTTTCTCTACCCTACCTAAATTCTCCCTGCTATGGTAACACCCCTGTATTAAATTCCTTTGTATAAAGCCAAGTCACTGACACAGATAGTCGCTAATTGCCCGGTGAATTTAGGGTGGATTTTGTATTAAATGGCATTGTCAAGTCCTTTTCCTTGAGGACTAGTGACTTTTGATCTTGAGAACATGTATGTCATGAGTGGTACCTGCTTGGCTCTATAAAGGGAAGATCTCTTTCTGTCCTAGTAATCTCTTCGTGGGTTGCCTGTGATGCCCGTCACATTCTGGTTTAATGCTTTTGCCCAATAATAACATTGTTTTCTTCCTCTTCGACTTTGGTGGAGAGATTTTCTGGGTCGAGAGCCAACTTGGCTTTTAAATATATTTTCCCAAACATCTCATTCATATTCTTAGTGCATCATGGCTCCCAAATTTTCTCTCTGGCCAGGATCTCTTCTACTTACAAAGTCTGTGTTTCCACGTGCATAGTGCACAGATATTTCAGTTTCAAAACATTAATCAGTATCTCGTTCTAAACCTTATCCTCACGGAGTTTGTCTTTTCAGTATGTTGTATAACTATCTAATAGCTCCTGGAAAAATATGTAGTCCTGTATTTTCTTATTCACATGCCCACTTTTCTTTTGGCCATATACCCACAAAATCTCTTGATGCTATTTCCCATCCAGACCAATATAATTCTAATGCAGATCTTGATTCTGTCTTCTTTTTGGAATCTTAGTGGTCTAAGATGCCATGATTTTGCAGTAGGAGTATTGCCATACCACCCAGCTCATCTTTCTTGGTCCATTTTTGCCCTTCACTCAGCTATTCAACACATCATAACAAGACTGGTGTTCTTAAAGGAAAATCATCATTTCATTCTTCTTAACACTACAGTCTATTTGTAGAATGATTTGAACATAGGACAGTTTTGTTATTTTTATTTTTGCTAAGCTTCTATTAGCATCTTAGTCATTTGTTTGTAACAAAAATATTTATTAAGGAAGCACTGTATGCCAGTAAGTGGACTAGTTTTTACTCTGAATGCAAATGGATAAACACAGTGCTAAGACATATGATAAATTTTCTTTGTGAAGTTATTTGATAAAATTAGAATTGATTTACCTCCTACGTTTTCAAGTGTAGTCCTATAATGGGGCTTCCCTGGTGGCGCAGTGGTTGAGAGTCCACCTGCCGATGCAGGGGACGCGGGTTCGTGCCCCGGTCCGGGAGGATCCCACATGCCGCGGAGGGGCTGGGCCCGTGAGCCGTGGCCGCTGAGCCTGCGCGTCCGGAGCCTGTGCTCCGCAACGGGAGAGGCCACAACAGTGAGAGGCCCGCGTACCACAAAGAAATGGACTTTTAACAAAATTTTAGATTTTGAAGAAAACTTCTAAGGTCTTTTCCACATCAGACTCGTTGTTCTTGAAATGTCCTAATCATTAAATAACACTAAAATGACGAAGAAGCAAAAAAGAATGAAGGAATCATGGGGCACAAGGGGATTATTCTTTCATATTAAAGAATTTATCAGATAATAAGTAGCTTGAAGGAGAGTGTTTATTTAGAAGTACATGATGAATTAAAATATCAAGTTAAACTATTAACCTTATAAATGTGCATCTGAAGGTCAGTGATAACTGATATTCATAATGCTTGATCCAGAAAAAGAGTAGATTTCAGGTGATTAAAAAGAAAGCTGGGATTGGATGTAGGTTTTCTATTTAACAATGACACAGTGTGCAATTCATACAGCTTTCTGAGCAAGCCTATCTTGGTAAGAAGGAAAGATAATACTAATACAGTACCTGACACTATGAGCTATAAAAATCATATAATACATTATAGTAGGGGATTCAAGATTCTAAAATTCTCTCAGTAGTGAAAGATCTGTTAAATTTTATTTTGCAGCATTAAATCAGATATTTAACAGTATTTCAGTTCATGGACTCAGTTCATGTTATAGTAAATTTCTTTGAAAAAGAGAATTCTGTTATCCAGAAATCCCTATTCCTTATCCAGGTATGATCAAAGGGTGGTAGCTGTGATTCTGAGTCAGGATCAGTTTTTTAAATGGGTGAGACCCAGGATGGTGTATATCTATGAAGGATGCTGGGCAGAACTCCATAACCCAGACTCTTTCTTGTCACTAAACTTGCAAAGCAATTTCTGAGATTCATTCCTTTGGGTCTTTGATTATATATCCCTCCAACTAGAGAGGAAGCACCAAAGGTGGTTACCAAGAAACTCTGTCATACCATCAGAGCTGAAGACTAGTTAAGAGCTGCCCCTTGGGAAGGGAACCCAGGAACAGACAGGAGAAAATGCAGGACAGGAACGAGGGGTGGTAGCTATAAAGGAGACTAAGAGGTAGGGGAGCCACCAAGAGAAACAAGGCCCAGTTTATAATCTACTGCCAGTAAACTCCACATTTGCAACAAAAGATAAGTCTTTGGGAATATCTTGGAAAAAAATCTTGTATTATCGCCGTTTCAAAGTGTCATTGATACTGGCATTATGGGCAATTCTCACTTTTTTCTTTGTGCTTTGCTGAAATCTTAATGTTTTACAAAAATGATAGACATTACTTTTAAAACAAGACACAAATAATATGAGCGAAAGAAGCAAAACAGTCCATTATTGTTAATGTAGAGAAGATGGATCTATCTAGAGATAGTTTATGGAGGGAATACCTAGGGTCAGGATCTATAATGTAGGGACATATGTAGTGATCCCTGTGTCCTGGGTGTTCTCCTTGGCTCTACTGTGATAATGACCCAGTGAAAGGCTGGTGATGACCTTGAGCTTCTAGCAGCAGGCTCACCCCTGGGCTCCTGGCTGAGGCGCCATACACCCGTTACTCATATGGCCTAGGTTCCCGCAGACATGGTGGTTCTCAGTCTGAACTCAGAGTTTCTCAACTAGTCCCTCTGACTGATGCTTAGTTCCCAAACTTGGTGCCTCCTTTTTTTTTTTTTTTTTTTTTGAAAGAAAGCTGGTTTACACCATTTATAATGACTTTGATTTTTCAAACCAACTTAATTTTGTTTTAATTGTAGTCAGTTTTATAAGAATACAATTGATAAGAAATAAAATTCACCAGATACGAGTACAATTTGATAAATTTCAACAAATGTATAAGTTATGTAACCACCACCACAATCATGATATAGGACCTTCCATCACCCCTCAAATTTCCTTGGTAGTTAATCCCTTGCTCCAGTTCCTGAACCTTTATGACCACTAATCTGCTTCTATCAGCAAAGTATTATCTTTTCTCGAATTTCATCTGAGTGGAATCATATCATAATTTTGTGTCTCCCTTCTTTTACATAGCATGATGCTTTTGAGATGTTTTTTACTTCTTTTTATTGCTAAATAGAATACCTTGTATAGGTATACCACAGTTTGCCTTTTCACTTGCCAGTTGATAACATTTGGGTTGTTTCTAGTTTTTGACTATTACAAAGAAAACTGTATTGATAGTCTAGTACATGCTTTTGTGTGGGAGTACACTTTTTTCCCAGTAAATACCTAGTATCTGAATTTCTGGGTCAGGTGGTAAATATATGTTTAACTTCATAAGCAACCACCAAAATGCTTTCCGAAAGCGACTGCCATTTTGCATTTTTACCAGCGATGTATGTATTCTTCAGTCCCTCCACGTTTTTACCATTTCGTACTGTAGAATTTTAGCTACTGGGTATATGATGGTAGCCCTTTGTGATTTTAGTTTCATTTCCCTAATGACTAATGATGTTGATTATCTTTTCACATGCTAATTGGCTGTTTGTCTCTCTTCTTTGCTAACTTGTCTATTTAAATCTTTTATCTGGTTTAAAATGAGGATATTTGTCTTAATACTGAATTGTAAGAGTTCGACATATATTGTGTATACGAATATTTTATCAGATAAGTATTATACAAATATTTTCTTCTAGTCTGTGACTTGCATTTGGTTTTTTAAAATAAATTTATTTATTTATTTATTTTTGGCTGTGTTAGGTCTTTGTTGCTGCTCGTGGGCTTTCTCTAGTTGTTGTGAGCGGGGGCTCCTCTTCTTTGCGGTGTGCAGGCTTCTCATTGTCATGGCTTCTCTTGTTGTGGAGCACGGGCTCTAGGCGCACAGGCTTCAGTAGTTGTGGCTCATGGGCTCAGTAGTTGTGGCTTGCAGGCTCTAGAGCACAGGCTCAGCAGTTGTGGTGCGTGGGCTCAGTAGTTGTGGCTTGCAGGCTCTAGAGCGCAGGCTCAGTAGTTGTGGCACGTGGGCTCAGTAGTTGTGGCTCACGGGCTCTAGAGCGCAGGCTCAGTAGTTGTGGCGCACGGACTTAGTTGCTCTGCAGCTTGTGGGATCTTCCCGGGCCAGGGCTCGAGCCCATATCCCTTGCATTGGCAGGTGGATTCTTAACCACTGTGCCACCAGGGAAGCCCTTACATTTTTTTTAAAGCAGGATCTTTTCAATAGTAAATTTAAAATTTTGATGTGTCAAATTTAACAATTTTTTTCTTTTGTGATTAGGGTTTTAAAATGTAGTTTCTAGGAAATATTTTCTTAACCTAAGTTCACAAGCTCTTCCCTATGTTTTCTTCTAGAAAATTTATACTTTAAATTCTAAGAGTTAGGTGAATTCTAATTATTTTTCATAAATGTTATGAGGTAAGAGCTGTGGTTGATTTTTTCATGTACAGATAGCCAACTGTGCCAGCACATTTTTCTGAAAAGACTATCCTTTCTCCATTAAATTATGTAGGTACCTTTGTAAAATACTTTTAATTGATGCATGTATGAATCTGTTTCTGGGTTCTTTCTTTAGTTCCATTTGTTTATATGTCTCTCCTTACATTAATATCACACTGTTTTTGACTCTCTGGTAGTGTAAGTTCCCCAACTTTGTTTTTCTTTCTACAAAATTGTTTTGACTCATTTTGGAGGTTTTTTTGGTCACTCATTGTTACATATCAGTAGACAATTGTCAGTGTACTAAAGAGAGACCAGATGCTAACAAAGAAGTCAAAAGGAACTCAGTTTAACCGTGGGGTAGGTATCAAAATGTTTTTCTTCTCATTCTTATCTTTGATCTATTAGTACTATTTTTCAATGTTGGAATAGACTTTATTTTTTAGAGCAGTGTTGGGCTCACAGCAAAATTGAACAGAAAGTACAAAGATTTCCCACATAACCCCTGTTCCCGCATAAGCACAGACGTCTGCACTATGAAAATCCCACAGCAGAGTGGTACATTGGTTACACTTGATGAACCTACATTGACATCATCATTACCTGAAGTTCATGATTTACGTAGGGCTTTCTCTTACGGTTATACAGTCTAGGGGTTTGGACGAACATATAATGACGTCTGTCCACAATCGCAGTATTAAACAGAAGTTAAAATGCCTTAGAAATCCTCTGTGTTCCACCAGTTCACTTCTCCCTCTTCACTCAGCTCTGGCAACCACTGATCCTTGCACTGTTTCCACAGTTTTGCCTTTTCCAGAATGTCATATAGTTGGAAGCATATAGTATGTAGCCCTTTCAGATTGGCTTCTTTCACTTAGTCATATGCATTTAAGTTTCCTCTGTGTCTTTTCATGGCTTGATAGCTCACTGCTTTATAGCGCTGAAAAATATTACATTGTCTGGGTGTACTACAGTCTGTTTATCCATTCACCTACTGAAGAATGTCTTGTCATTCCCAAGTTTTTGCTATTATAAATAATGCTGCTGGGCTTCCCTGGTGACGCAGTGGTTGAGAGTCTGCCTGCCGATGCAGGGGACACGGGTTCGTGCCCCGGTCCGGGAGGATCCCACGTGCCGCGGAGCCGCTGGGCCCGTGAACCATGGCCGTTGAGCCTGCGCGTCCGGAGCCTGTGCTCCGCAACGGGAGAGGCCACAACA
>NW_006769585.1:310904-396032 GCF_000442215.2 Lipotes vexillifer | reverse complement strand
AAAAAAAAAAAAAAAAAAAAAGAAAGAAAGAAATAATGCTGCTATAAACACCCGTGAGCAGGTTTTTGCATGGACATAAGTTTATGATTCCTTTGGGTAAATATCAGGAAGCACGACTGTTAGGTTGCATGGTAAGAGAAGATTAAGTTTTGTAAGAAAATACCAATCTATCTTGCAGAGTGGCTGTGTCCCATTTTGCGTTCTCTCCAGCCATGTGTGAGAGTTCCTGTTGCTCGTCATCCTTACTAACATTTGGCTGTTGTCAGTGTCTGGGATTTTTGCCTTGCCTAGTAGTTGTGTAGGGGTATCTCCTTTTTTTTTTTTTTTTTTTAATTTGCATTTTTCTGATGACATATGATGTGGAACATCTTTTCATGTGTTTGATATTTGTGTATCATCTTCGATGAGGTGTCTGTTAAGGTCTTTGCACGTTTGTTAATTGGGTCATTTTCTTATTGTTGATTTTTAAAGATTCTTTGTATCTTCTGGATAACAGTTCTTTTTTCAATTTTATTTTTATTAGCATCTTTATTAGAGTATAATTGCTTTTTTTATTAGTTAGGTAATATTTCTTTATCAGATTTGTCTTTTGCAAATATTTTCTCCCAGCCTGTGACTTGTTTTTTCATTCTCTTGACATTGTCTTTTGTAGTAAAGTTTTTAATCAAATGAAGTCCATCTTATCAAGTATTTCTAGCATGGATCATGTATTTGATGTTGTATCTAAAGTCATTACTATGCCCAAGATTATCTATAGGAATTTCATACTTTTGCTTTTTACATTTAAGTCTGTGATCCGTCTTGCATTTAAGGTTACTCCATGTTATTTTGTGGCTTGATAGCTATTTTTTTTTTTACAGCACTAAAGAGTATTCAGTTGTCTAGATGTACCACTATTTATTTATCCATTCACCTATGAAGAACATCTGGGTTGCTTCCAAGTTTTGGCAATTCTGAATAAACTTGCTATAAACATCCTTGTGCATGCTTTCTTGATTACTATAGTTTACAGTAAGTCTTGAGGTCACACAACATTGTTCTCCAACTTTGTTCCCCTTCAGCATTGTGTTGACAATTCTGGGTCTTTTTCCTCTCCATATAAACGTTAGAATCAGTTTGTAAAAGTCCATATTAAATAACTTGCTGAAATTTTGATTGGGATTGCATTGAATTTTTAGATCAAGTTGGGAATAAGTGATATCTTGACAATATTGAGGCTTCCTATTCATGAACATGAACTATATCTTCATTTATTTTGCTCTTTAATTTTTTTTTTTTAACCAGTTTTGTAGTTTTCCTCATACATTCATTCCTTGGGAATGTTTTGTTACATTTATACCTGAGTATTTTATTTGGGGGGGGGGGACCTAATGTAAATGATACTGTTTTTGAATTTCAAATTCCACTTGTTCATTGATACACAGGAAAATGATTTGACCTTTGTATATTAACCTTTTTTTTTCCTGTAATCTAACTATATTCACTTATTATTTCCAGGAATTATTTGGTCTATTCTTTTGAATTTTCTACAAAAAAAAATCATGTCATGTGCAAACAAAGACAGTTTGCTTTACTTCTTACTAATTAGTATACCTTTTATTTCATTTTCTTGCCTTATTTTTTTATTGCATTAGGTAGGACTTCTAGTAAAATGTTTAAAAGGAATAGTGGGAGGGGACATCCTTGACTTGTTCCTGATCTGAGACATCTTGGATTTTTTCACCATTAAGTATAACACTAACTGTAGGTTTTTAAGATGTTCTTTATAAAGTTGAAGTTCTCTATTCGTAGTTTACTGAAAGTTTTTATCATGAAGAGGTGTTACATTTTTTTCAAATGCTTCTTTTAATATCTCTTGATGTGATTATGTAAATTTTTTTTTAGCCTCTTGATATGGTGGATTACATTCATTGATTTTTGAATGTTAAACCAGCCTTGCATACCTGGGATAAATTTCAGCTGGACATGGTGTATAATTCTTTCTATATCTTGTTGGATTCAATTTGCTAATACTTAGTTAGGGATTTTTGCATCTATGTCCGTGAGAGATATTGGTGTGTAGTTTTTTTTTTTTTTTCTTGTAATGTCTTTGTATGATGATGGTCTTGGGGTAATGCTGGCCTCATAGAGTGAGCTAGGCCATATTCTCTCTACTTCTAGCCTCTGAAAGAGAGTGTAAAGAATTGGTATAATTTATTTATTTATTTTTTGATAGAATTCACCAGTGAATGCAACTAGACCTGGTACTTTCTGTTTGGGAGGTTATTAATTTTTGACTCACTTTCTTTAATAGATACAGAGTTATTCTCATGGTCTGCTTCTTCCTGTATGAGTTTTGGCAGATTATATCTTTCAAGAGATTGGTCCATTTCATTTAGTTTTTCAAATTAGTGGACATAAGGGTGTTCAAAATATGCCTTTATTATTCTTTTAATTTCCATGGGATCTGTAGTAATGTCCATGTTTTATTTCTGACGTTACTGATTTGTGTTCTATCTCTTGGGCTGGATGGTTATCAATTTCATTGACCTTTTTTTTTTTTTTTTTTTTCTCACTGCTGTGGCCTCTCCCGCCACAGAACAGAGGCTCTGGACGCGCAGGCCCAGCGGCCACTGCTCACCGGCCCAACCACTCTGTGGCATGTGAGATCTTCCCAGACTGGGGCACGAACCCGTGTCCCCTGCATCGGCAGGCGGACTCTCAAGCACTGCGCCACCAGGGAAGCCCCTCATTGAGCTTTTTAAAGAAGAAGGCTTTAGTTTCACTGAGGTTTTTCTATTGATGGCATATTGAATTTCAGTAATTTCTGGTCTAACATCATTTTTCTTTGCTTATTTTAGAATTTGTTCTTTTTCTAATTTTCTAAGGTGAAAGCTTAGATGACTGATTTTAGGTGTTTCTTCTTTAATATTTGGAATTAATGCTATAAATTTCTCTCTAAGCACTGTTTATGCCACATCCCATAATTTTTGATAAGTTATAGTTTGATTTTAATTTCATTCAAAATGTTTAAAAATTTCTCTTGAGATTTCTTCTTTGACTCATGTGTTACTTAAAAATGTGTTGTTGGGCTTCCCTGGTGGCGCAGTGGCTGGGAGTCCGCCTGCTGATTCAGGGGACACGGGTTCATGCCCCGGTCCGGGAAGATCCCACATGCCGCGGAGCGGCTGGGCCTGTGAGCCGTGGCCGCTGAGCCTGCGCGTCCGGAGCCTGTGGTCCGCAACGGGAGAGGCCACAGCAGTGAGAGTCCTGCATACTGCAAAAACAAAAACAAAAACAAAAAATCTCTGTTGTTTAATCTTGACATATTTTGGGATTTCCCAGCTATATTTCTGCTACTGATTTTTAGTTTAATTTCATTATGGTCTGAGAACAGACCTTGTGTGATTTCTATCCTTTCAAATGTGTTAAGGTGTGGTTTCTGGTCTGGAATGTGGTCGTCTTGGTAAGTGTTCCACGTGAGCTTGAGAAGAATGTGTATTCTGTTGTTGAATGATGTAGTTGATAAATGTCAACTCTATCCAATTGATGGATGGTGCTGTTGAGTACAACTGTGTGCTTCTGCCAGCTGGATGACAGAGATGTGTTGAAGTTGCCATCTCTAATAATGGGTTCATCTATTTCTCCTTACAGTTCTGTCAGCTTTTGCCTTAGGTATTTTGAAACTCTGTTTAGGAGCATACACTTTAAGGATTGTTATGTCTTTTTGGAGAATTTATCCTTTTATCATTTTGTAATGCCCCTCTTTATCCCTGACAACTTTCTTTGTTCTGAAGTCTACTCTGTCCAAAATAAATATAGCTACTCCTGTTTTCTTTCTTTTGATTAGCGTTATTAGTATGGTATCTCTTTGTCTATCCTTTTAATTTTAATATACATAAGTCTTTATATTTGGAGTGTTTCTTACAGACAACATATAATTGGATTTTGTATTTCAATCTACTTTGACAATCTTTTTCCGTTAATAGGTGTATTTAGACCATTGCTATTTAAATTGGTTATTGCTACAGTTGGATTAATACCTACTAGTGTTTTCTAATCACTGAACTTGTTCTTTGTTCTTATTTTTTGACTTTCACACTTTTCCTGCATTTTATGGTTTTAATTGAGAGTTCTATATAATTTTATATTCTATCCCTTCTTAGTTTATCAATTCTTATTTTAAAATGTTTTTTAGTGGTTGGCCTCAAGTTTGCTGTGTACATTTACAACTAATTCAAGTCTACTTTCAAATAACCCTATATCACTTCATGGGAATTCAAGGACCTCAAAATAACAAACTGTTCTTAACTCCTCCCTCCCTCGCATCCCGTGTATCATTGGTGACATTCATTTTTCTTATAACTCTAATTTGAAAAGATACATGCACCCCAATGTTCATTGCAGCACTATTTACAATAGTCAAGACATGGAAGCAACCTAAATGTCCATCGACAGATGAATGGATAAAGAAGATGTGGCATTTATATATATATATATATATATATATATATATATATATATATGTAGAGAGAGAGAGAGAGAGAGAGAGAGAGAGAGAGAAACCCTGAATAACATGGGTTTAAACTGTGGAGGTCCACTTATACGTAGGTTTTTTTCAATAAATACCTATAATACTTCATGATCCATGGTTGGTTGAATCTGCAGATGCAGAACTGAGAATCCTGATTACGGGAGTTGAGCATCTGTGGATTTTGGCATATGCAGGGGCTACTGGAACAAACCCCCCTTGGATACTGAGAGATGACTGTATGTGAGTGTATACAGAGACATGTATACATATATAAGCATGCAAAATTGAATACATTGTTGCCATTGTTATTTTCACAAGCTGTTGTCTGTTAAATCCATTAAGAACAGGAGAAATAAATCTTAGGTTACCTTCAAGTATTCCCTCTCAGATGCTCAGACCTGATTATTTTCTGACCTATATCCTTTTAAAAAATTATTTTATTTTATTTATTTATTTATTATATAGCATGTTCTTATTAGTTATCTATTTTATACATATTAGTGTATATATGTCAATCCCAATCTCCCAGTTCATCTCACCACCACATATATCCTTCTGTTTGAAGAACTTATTTTAAAATTTCTTTCAAGACAGATCTACTGGCAACATGTTCCCTCAATTTCTGTTTGAGAAAGTCTATATTTCTTCTTCATTTTTTTTTAACCTCCACCCTCTCCTTTACTTCTGAAGAATGTTTCACAGGGTACATAATTCTAGATCATGGGCTTTTTTTCTCACTCAAAACTTTAAATATTTCACTCCACTCTCTTCTTGATTGCATGGTTTTCAGGAAAAGTCAGATGTAATCTTACTTTTGCTTCTCTATAGGTAAGGCATCCTCTCTAATTTCAAGAGTTTGTACTTTGATTTTCTGCAGATTGAACGTGATACGCCAGGTGTGTTTTGTTTTTGTTTTGTTTTTGGCATTTATCCTGTTTGTTTTTTTCTAGCTTTCCTGGATCTGTGACTTGGTGTCTTCCATTAATTTAGGGAAATCCACAGTCATTCCTTCACATAATTTTTCTATTGCTTTATTTCTTCTTCTGGTATTTCCATCATACATATGCTAGACCTTTTGTAGTTGTCCCATAATTCTTGGATATTTTGTTCTGTTTTTTTCAGGTTTTGCTTTTTGTTTTGGAAGTTTTACAGATATATCCTCAAGCTCCAGTGTTCTTTCCTCACTCATATCCAGTCTACTGAGGCATCTTCAAAGGCATACTTTGTTTCTGGTATAGTATTTTTGATTTCTAGTATTTTTGTCTTTGAATTCTCAGAATTTCTTCTTTGTACTTAGATTGCTTATCTGTTGTCATATGCTATTTACTATATCCCTTAGGGTATCAATCATAGTTGATTTAAAGTCCCAGTATGACAATTCCAACAACATTGCCATATCTGAGTCTGATTTTGATGTTTGCTCTGTCTCTTAAAACCGTATTTTTTTTTCCTAATAGTATACCTTGTAATTTTTTCTTGAGTGCCAGATATGATGTACTGGGTAAAAGGAGTTGCTGTAAATATTTTTTTTTAACAATGTAGTGGCAAGTTGTGTGGATACGAGGAAACGTTCTAAAGCCTGATGATTAATGTCAGTCTTTAAGTGAGGCTATGCCTCTGGGCTGTGAACTTCACAAGAGTTTTTCAGCAACACTACCCTACCCCTGCCCCGTAGAACAGCATGGTTAGAGTGGACTTCCCCCGGGTCTGTTTCAGTCTGAAAAAATCCAATAGTTTTCATTCTGGTAAAATAGTTTCTTTTGAAGGAGGGCCTGGTTGCGAAGACAGTGCTTTGGCATATTTCAAAATGGATGCTCTTATCCTTCCCCTGCTGGAGGCCAGACAGGATTTTTCTCCAATATTGTGATAACCAGGTTGAGCTCCTGGAGCTAAAACTCAGAATAGTGTAAGGACAACCCTAAGACTGGATCCCCTGGAGTTTGGAACCTTTAGATTAGTCTACGTGAGATTCCAGCAAATTGTTAATTACTGTGTAAATTTTCCAACCGGTTCTGTTTCCCATGGAGACTTCAGCTCAAGCTGAGTTGTATTTGTCTGTATTTGCCTGTCTCTCTCTCCAATATAGAGGGCAGCTTTTTTTTTCCCCCTGAAATCTCAATTCTCTAATGGGTCTAAGAATAATTTTAAGTTTTTAAATTTCTTCATCTTTTTCCTTGTCGTTAGGACAGTAATGACTTCAGAGCTCCTTACTTGCCATGTTGGAATCTGGAAGTCCCCTGACTTGTCAGTATTTTAACAACAGTATCACTACACATATTCAATTGAGGCTTTTCAATGAACTTGTATATTGTGCTCAAAAAAGATTTGTCAGGCTTATGAGTATCTCACAGTGATATTAGCAGGATTCTCTCCCCTCCACCACCACCACCACAACAACAAAAAACAGTTTGCTTTCTATCACAGCTTTGTGATACTCAAAGATACAACAGTAAACCTTGTCATTGAAAATGATGAGTAGGAATATATGTTTTTGATATGCAGCAGCAAAAACGGCCCTGAAAATATTAGATTTCCATGTAGATGGATTTTAAGCATAAGCTGATTGCTTAGCTATCTATATAAAGAAAGTTATATAATCTCTTGGAATTTCCATTTACTCATTAGTTTACAAAGTTATTTTCAATATTGAATGAAATAATAGGAAAATTTATAAATATTATGTATGTACTCAATAAATATTTTCCTCAACTCATAATATTCATTTTTGAGATATTTATTTGAAGGTTACTAGTTTTATAGATCTGTAGAAAAGAATAATATAACATTCTGGGACGTAGTTACAAGAGTTACATCAGGGAGAGCTGGTAGAAAACTGGCTATTAGATGAGACTTGACTCATCAATGGAAATAGAGTGATAATACTAGACTTTAATTTGATATAAACTTTTGGCTCAGAATAACCTGAAATGTTAACTTCAAATTGGTTGGCCAGAGTTGAAGAACCCAGGAAAATGTCAGTAGGAATCACAATTTAAAAGGGAAGCAAGGGTAGTTGAACAGGTGCCCAGAATCTTTTAAAATTGATCAGCCAGATACACAGAAGTCACCTTAGAATGCAGTCTGGTGGGTGGCAGTTCAGATCATTAAACTCTATTTCATTTGGAAAGAAAACTACTGTTAGATTATGCAATGAGTGCAGAAAATTTAGCCTGAATCACCTGTTCTTCCACAGAATATATGTTAATATCTTTTAAAATTGTTGCTCCTGCCTTGACTTACTTCACCTGATTTTCTTGGCAGATAAATTAGGATAAATTCTATGTGAGATAAAATAGTCTGTAGGAATTAGTTGGAGATTTTTTTAGGGGTGATGTTTTGAACAACATACTATTTTTAATTGTCATTTACCTATATACTCAAACATTATAAAATGGTGTTGGATGTCATCCTACCAGCATTTGAAATGGTCTCTGTAGAACTGTTATCTCTGTAAAGTACTGTTTCCTCTAGTATGAAAAGTTTTGAAAAGCTTGAAAGTAGGGGATGCGTTCCTTTTTTGGTTTATTTTAGTGGTGTAAGGGTTCACAGAGTTTAAGAAGTGAATGCTGTAGATTCAATTTAAATCAGAAAAATAAAATATTTTCATATGTACAAATTTCAGAATCACTTTGTGTATATAGCTTTTTCATGCTAACATGCACTGTTCATTAAAAAAACATAGTCATTCTTTATTATAGACAAAGCAAATGTTCCATATATCACCCTAGAGAAAGACCATTTAGAAATAAACAGGCAATGCCTAAGGAGATGTGTAATTTAGCAAAAATAGCCACCCAAGCTGAGTTATCTTTTGAGAAAAGGAAATAGGAGATAAACAACCATCCTGAAGGGAGTTGATTTGAAAATAAATTAAACATTTTCCCATGAGAGGCACAGCTTAGAGAGAGAGCAAGTATTTCTGAGTAGCACCCAGCAGCCATTCAAGACAAAAAGAGCACCTAAATGACGTTTAAACAAATGTGTTTTCTTTTTCAGTAGTTGATTTGTAAGTTTTTAAAATTACAGTCCATTAAAAATCTCATTGGTCTTTTGTTACTGACTTGGATGCTTTCTTATATTTTGAACATTTCATAATTTATCTCCTTTTGTTTTCCAGATATTATTGTAAATTGTATTTTGAATCCATTTTTGTACTTCATTTTTATTAGCCTTATTCCTTTTTTAAATGTTAAGGCAGATTTCTTTAAAGTTTTGTCATTTCATTTAAATTCCTTACAATATTTCTCCTGATTTAACCTTTACTATGACCTTATTTACACATTAAAATAATAAAACTGAAGATCATATGAAAACTTTATTTTGCATTTTTTACTCTTATTTTGGAGCTTTTCATCTGAAATGCAAATAGACCAACATGTAGTTTGTAACTCACTAAAACACAGTAGTCAAGGTAAACATTTGGAGGCATCCTTGCTGTCTTGTCATCTCAACTTCAAATTTTCTGCGACTGTATCAGAAAGCCAAGCACATCAGTGGACTCTCACAACATGGTAAAGACATTTTTTCTCGGTAGTCAGCACCTCCCTGTATCTTCAAGTTATCGTGTCGGTTAGTCTTGCTTGTTCCTATTTGAAGTTCTGCTAATCCATCACCATCTGTGTGAGATTCTTCCTCTTGCATTCTGTATTCAGTGTACCAGTGGTCTATAGCTTTTTTTTTTTTTTTTTTTTTTTTTGATGAAATACAGAGTCAATAATTCTTCCCTCTCATATTCAAGGAGACTAATAAGTAAGGACCACCTAGGGAATGGCCTCTTCCCCACTGAATGCCCAGTAAGGCCATCAGCCCCAGCTTCTCCAGGAAGCCTCTCTGATCACCCCCATCCTCCTGCTGTGGCCTCTCCCGTTGCGGAGCACAGGCTCCGGACGCGCAGGCCCAGCGGCCATGGCTCACGGGCCCAGCCGCTCCACGGCACGTGGGATCTTCCCGGACCGGGGCACGAACCCGCGTCCCCCGCATCGGCAGGCGGGCTCTCAACCACCGCGCCACCAGGGAAGCCCTATAGCTTTTTATTTGATGCCTCCAATACGGAAATGAGGGATAGGACAGACACATTTTTCTAAGGAACTGAGGCTCAGCACCTCGGTTCTCAGCCACTTCTGTGGCTCTGGTCCTATAGCGGGACCTTTCTTCACAACAGCAGGATTGTAAGAACATTATTCAAACAAAAGCCAGAATTTGGGAAGTCATAGGATAATAATTGGAAAAATCATTAAACTTTCTCTTCCCGGGTATCTATATTATTGAAGTTCAGGAATGTTGGTTAGATACCTTTCTTTTTCCCCATTTATAATATAGTTAATGTTTACTGGTGCTGAAGCCTTTCCAAACTCTATTCTCTGTGCTCTTGAGTAGTTTATTTGATACAACCATGCTCTGAAGTGTGGTTTTAATTCCATAGTTACAGATAAACTGAGTCAAGAGACGTTATGATTTGCTCAAGGTCACACAGCTTGGTATGGCATGATTTCACCCGAGGCATGTGGACTCCGAAGCCCTGGTTCTAATCAGTCTTCAATCCCAGCTCATCATCATCAGTCAAAGTCAAGTCAGGTTGATATCTGGCAATGCTGAAGCATCTCTCATGTCAAGACTGGCAAGTGTTCTTTAGGGCCATATTGCTGGCATTGTCCTGATTGATGTTAAAAGTAGATAAGTACTAAAAAGAAATAAGATATTAAGTCATGAAAAGACATGGAGAAAATACACACTGCTAAGTGAAAAAAACCAATCTGAAAAGGCTATATATTGTATGATTCTAATTATATGACATTCTGGAAAAGGCAACATTATGGAGACAGTGAAAAGACGAGTGGTTTTGCCAGAGGCTGGGGGAGGGGAATGCATAGGCAGAGTATAGAGGATTTTTAGGGCAGTGAAAATACCCTGTATGGCACCATCATGATGGATACACGTCAAAATACATTTGTTCAGACCCCCAGAACATACACCAGGAGTGAACTGTAAAGTACGCTATAGACTTTGGGTGATAAGTCAATGTAGGCTCCTCAGTTGTAATAAGGGTACCATTCTGAGATGGGATTTTCATAGCAGAGGAGGCTGTGCATGTGGTGGATGGGGCCATATGGAAAATCTCTCCACCTTCTGCTCAATTTTGCTTCTCAATTAAACTTCTCTTTTGAAAATGGTCTTAAAAGTTTATAAGCCATAGAACCTCATTACACCACAAAGTCTCTACTGGTGAGAGTGCCCATATGGTCAGCCGACATTCTGCCTTTACAGTTGCTTTTGATAGAATGGCTTTAATCAGTGCAAGACATTGTCAGTTTCTATCTTTGAGCAGAGCTATACATGTGCAAATCAAATGTCCAGGAAGTCTCTTAATAATTATTCCTTTCTTTCTCTTTTCTATTTAGTTAACCAGTAGAGGTTAACTAAGAGCTAGATGCTAAAGTCCTTAACCTACAACACAGGCTTTTCTGAAATACATTATTTATGTTATAAATATAAATAATTATATAAATTATATATAAGGTAGCAGGCAAAACCATGAGTTGTTGTTAATTATTAACATTTGGCATTATAATGATGTACCTACCTGTCAGGGTTCAGGCAGGAAACCAAATTCACCGAAGAAGAACTAATGAGGAGAATGAGAGGATTGTTTACAATGGCTTGGGCAGGGATGAAGGGACACACAAGGCCTCAATACAGGCACCCAGGGCTGAGCACCACCGCTGGAAAGATGTTATCAACCCTAGGCCTAAAGGCCCAAGGAGGTGAAACAGTGTTACTAGAACTCAGAGCTGGAGCTCAGGTGGCCCAAACACCTCGCTGAGCTGGTGCAGGAGGCCTCCCTGCATCTAAGGGAGGTAACAAGTGCTGTGAGAGAGGGACACGTGTCCGAAGGGAAGATGCATATCCATCTTTCTTTCCTCTAATCTCAAGGCCAGTAGGCAGAAATAGTGAGTTGCATAGAATCGAGGAGTTAGCGTCCTGGGTTACAGGGGATAAAGCAGAGATCAGAGATCAGGGCTGGGGTAGGAGAGTGGGACTTCACCAGCAGAAATACTCAAATGTGGTTTAGAAATAAAAAAAATTTCTTAAAAACGTTGCTAAAGGTTCTTCCTATCACTTTATTGATTGCATTTTACCTGTATTTTTGTCTCTTGAGTTATTTGATTGAACAAAACTAGATTTCATCCTGTTGTAAAATAAAGATGCAACGTTGATTCCCTCTTCTTCCCAGGGTTGCTTTGCAGGTCAGAAAAGTCAGTTCTTATCAACATATGTAGGATTGCTCTGCCAATCTTGTATCTGGGGTGAAGCATGGATGGTGGTTATATCATGTGTCCTTGACAGTCTAGATAGTTAGACCCTCCTAGGAACTTTGTTCAGTGTTGCATGAAATCATAAGCAATGTATTAAATTAATGGAAAGAAAGAAAATGCTGTGATCCTTACACAGATACATAAAATTAGCTTTGCGCAGAAAAGGAGTAGAAACAACGTTAAAATAGGACGAGTAAGGGGAAGACATCAGTATTACACACAGGAAGGATCACTGTACCGTAGATTCAGAATAAAACAAGTAGATTATGCCATTTCAGTGTCTGAGTTGAAAAAATATTTTGTGTTTACACTGGAAGTGGTAACTGGCAGAGGATTGCAGGGGAAGGAAGGGGTACCTGTGTGTATCAGCTAAGCATGAATTATTAGAAGGAAGATAGGAGTCTATAATTAGTGTGTACTTTTTTTCTTTTCTTTTTTTCTTTTTGCTGTACGCAGGCCTCTCACTGTTGTGGCCTCTCCCGTTGCGGAGCACAGGCTCCGGACGCGCAGGCTCAGCGGCCACGGCTCACGGGCCCAGCCGCTCCGCGGCATGTGGGATCTTCCCGGACCGGGGCACGAACCCGCGTCTCCTGCATCGGCAGGCGGACTCTCAACCACTGCGCCACCTGGGAAGCCCAGTGTGTACTTTTTATATCCTGAGTTTTTCAATTTGAACATGAGTTTGTTCTTACAGTTGGTGAGCCAAAAGTAGGAAAAAACATAATCAGTACAATAAACTCTTAACAAATTTCTAATTCCAAGATTGCCTAATAATAACTGGAAGAAGTCCAATGATGGTATAAACCCTTGAATTTGTGAACACGGGCAGTATTAGGCTGGTCACATCATTTAAATGTTATGTACACAGCATCAATAGAAGACTAGGAATTGCTTGTAAAGCTCTCCAGAGAAACTAGAGATAATTTCCATAATAATCTGTAGAAAATAGATGTATTTATTTGTTGATGCCAATTATCT
Organism: Lipotes vexillifer; assembly: GCF_000442215.2. Classification (NCBI taxonomy): domain Eukaryota; kingdom Metazoa; phylum Chordata; class Mammalia; order Artiodactyla; family Lipotidae; genus Lipotes; species Lipotes vexillifer. The sequence goes on along the minus strand of NW_006769585.1, from coordinate 383,228 downwards.
GTAACAGACCCCCTGATACATTTTTTTTTTTTAACATCTTTATTGGGGTATAATTGCTTTACAATGGTGTGTTAGTTTCTGCTTTATAACAGAGTGAATCAGTTATACATACACATATGTTCCCATATCTCTTCCCTCTTTGTCTCCCTCCCTCCCACCCTCCCTATCCCACCCCTCCAGACAGCCACAAAGAACCGAGCTGGCTTCCATGTGCCATGCGGCTGCTTCCCACTGGCTATCTACCTTACGTTTTTTAGTATATATATGTCCATGTCTCTCTCTCGCCCTATCACACCTCACCCTTCCCCCTCCCCATATCCTCAAGTCTGTTCTCCAGTAGGTCTGTGTCTTTATTCCTGTTTTACCCCTAGGTTCTTCATAACATTTTTTTTTCTTAAATTCCATATATATGTGTCAGCAGATGGTATTTGTCCTTCTCTTTCTGACCTACTTCACTCTGTATGACAGACTCTAGATCTATCCACCTCATTACAAATAGCTCAATTTCGTTTCTTTTTATGGCTGAGTAATATTCCATTGTATATATGTGCCACATCTTCTTTATCCATTCATCCGACGACGGGCACTTAGGTTGTTTCCATCTCCGGGCTATTGTAAATAGAGCTGCAATGAACATTTTGGTACATGACTCTTTCTGAATTCTGGTTTCCTCAGGGTATATACCTAGTAGTGGGATTGCTGGGTCATATGGTAGTTCTATTTGTAGTTTTTTAAGGAACCTCCATACTGTTCTCCATAGTGGCTGAACCAATTCACATTCCCACCAGCAGTGCAAGAGTGTTCCCTTTTCTCCACACCCTCTCCAGCATTTATTGTTTCTAGATTTTTTGATGATGGCCATTCTGACTGGTGTGAGATGATATCTCATTGTAGTTTTGATTTGCATTTCTCTAATGATTAATGATGTTGAGCATTCTTTCATGTGTTTGTTGGCAGTCTGTATATCTTCTTTGGAGAAATGTCTATTTAGGTCTTCTGCCCATTTTTGGATTGGGTTGTTTATTTTTTTGTTATTGAGCTGCATGAGCTGCCTGTAAATTTTAGAGATTAATCCTTTGTCAGTTGATTCATTTGCAAATATTTTCTCCCATTCTGAGGGCTGTCTTTTGGTCTTGTTTATGGTTTCCTTTGCTGTGCAAAAGCTTTGAAGTTTCATTAGGTCCCATTTGTTTATTTTTGTTTTTATCTCCATTACTCTAGGAGATGGGTCAAGAAGGATCTTGCTGTGATTTATGTCATAGAGTGTTCTGCCTATGTTTTCCTCTAAGAGTTTGATAGTTTCTGGCCTTACATTTAGGTCTTTAATCCATTTTGAGCTTATTTTTGTGTATGGTGTTAGGGAGTGATCTAATCTCATACTTTTACATGTACCTATCCAATTTTCCCAGCACCACTTATTGAAGAGGCTGTCCTTTCTCCACTGTATATTCCTGCCACCTTTATCAAAGATAAGGTGACCATATGTGCATGGGTTTATCTCTGGGCTTTCTATCCTATTCCATTGATCTATCTTTCTGTTTTTGTGCCAGTACCATACTGTCTTGATTACTGTAGCTTTGTAGTATAGTCTGAAGTCAGGCAGCCTGATTCCTCCAGCTCCATTTTTTGTTCTCAAGATTGCTTTGGCTATTCGGGGTCTTTTGTGTTTCCATACAAATTGTGAAATTTTTTGTTCTAGTTCTGTGAAAAATGCCAGTGGTAGTTTGATAGGGATTGCATTGAATCTATAGATTGCTTTGGGAAGTAGAGTCATTTTCACAATGTTGATTCTTCCAATCCAAGAACATGGTATATCTCTCCATCTGTTTGTATCATCTTTAATTTCTTTCATCAGTGTCTTATAATTTTCTGCATACAGGTCTTTTGTCTCCTTAGGTAGGTTTATTCCTAGATATTTTATTCTTTTTGTTGCAATGGTAAATGGGAGTGTTTTCTTGATTTCACTTTCAGATTTTTCATCATTAGTATATAGGAATGCCAGAGATTTCTGTGCATTAATTTTGTATCCTGCTACTTTACCAAATTCATTGATTAGCTCTAGTAGTTTTCTGGTAGCATCTTTAGGATTCTCTATGTATAGTATCATGTCATCTGCAAACAGTGACAGCTTTACTTCTTCTTTTCCGATTTGGATTCCTTTTATTTCCTTTTCTTCTCTGATTGCTGTGGCTAAAACTTCCAAAACTATGTTGAATAAGAGTGGTGAGAGTGGGCAACCTTGTCTTGTTCCTGACCTTAGTGGAAATGCTTTCAGTTTTTCGCCATTGAGGATGATGTTGGCTGTGGGCTTGTCATATACGGCCTTTATTATATTGAGGAAAGTTCCCTCTACACCTACTTTCTGCAGGGTTTTTATCATAAATGGGTGTTGAATTTTGTCAAAAGCTTTCTCTGCATCTATTGAGATGATCATATGGTTTTTCTCCTTCAATTTGTTAATATGGTTAATCACATTGATAGATTTGCGTATATTGAAGAATCCTTGCATTCCTGGAATAAACCCCACTTGATCATGGTGTATGATCCTTTTAATGTGCTGTTGGATTCTGTTTGCTAGTATTTTGTTGAGGATTTTTGCATCTATGTTCATCAGTGATATTGGCCTGTAGTTTTCTTTCTTTGTGACATCCTTGTCTGGTTTTGGTATCAAGGTGATGGTGGCCTCGTAGAATGAGTTTGGGAGTGTTCCTCCCTCTGCTATATTTTGGAAGAGTTTGAGAAGAATAGGTGTTAGCTCTTCTCTAAATGTTTGATAGAATTCGCCTGTGAAGCCATCTGGTCCTGGGCTTTTGTTTGTTGGAAGATTTTTAATCACAGTTTCAATTTCAGTGTTTGTGATTGGTCTGTTCATATTTTCTATTTCTTCCTGATTCAGTCTTGGCAGTTTGTGCATTTCTAAGAATTTGTCCATTTCTTCCAGATTGTCCATTTTATTGGCATAGAGTTGCTTGTAGTAATCCCTCATGATTTTTTGTATTTCTGCAGTGTCAGTTGTTACTTCTCCTTTTTCATTTCTGATTCTATTGATTTGAGTCTTCTCCCTTATTTTCTTGATGAGTCTGGCTAATGGTTTATCAATTTTGTTAATCTTCTCAAAGAACCAGCTTTTAGTTTTATTGATCTTTGCTATTGTTTCCTTCATTTCTTTTTCATTTATTTCTGATCTGATTTTTATGATTTCTTTCCTTCTGCTAACTCTGGGGTTTTTTTGTTCTTCTTTCTCTAATTGCTTGAGGTGCAAGGTTAGGTTGTTTATTCGAGATGTTTCCTGCTTCTTAAGGTGGGCTTGTATTGCTATAAACTTCCCTCTTAGAACTGCTTTTGCTGCATCCCATAGGTTTTGGGTCGTTGTATCTCCATTGTCATTTGTTTCTAGGTATTTTTTAATTTCCTCTTTGATTTCTTCAGTGATCACTTCGTTACTAAGTAGTGTATTGTTTAGCCTCCATGTGTTTGTATTTTTTACTGCTCTTTTCCTATAATTGATATCTAATCTCATGGCGTTGTGGTCGGAAAAGATACTTGATATAATTTCAATTTTCTTAAATTTACCAAGGCTTGATTTGTGACCCAAGATATGATCTATCCTGGAGAATGTTCCATGAGCACTTGAGAAAAATGTGTATTCTGTTGTTTTTGGATGGAGTGTCCTATAAATATCAATTAAGTCCATCCTGTTTAATGTATCATTTAAAGCTTGTGTTTCCTTATTTATTTTCATTTTGGATGATCTGTCCATTGGTGAAAGTGGGGTGTTGAAGTCCCCTACTATGAATGTGTTACTGTCGATTTCCCCTTTTATGGCTGCTAGTTTTTGCCTTATGTATTGAGGTGCTCCTATGTTGGGTGCATAAATATTTACAATTGTTATATCTTCTTCTTGGATCGATCCCTTAATCATTATGTAGTGTCCTTCTTTATGGTTGTTAGTATTTGCCTTATGTATTGAGGTGCTCCTATGTTGGGGGCATAAGTATTTACAATTGTTATATCTTCTTCTTGGATCGATCCCTTAATCATTATGTAGTGTCCTTCTTTGTCTCTTCTGATAGTCCTTATTTTAAAGTCTATTTTGTCTGATATGAGAATTGCTACTCCAGCTTTCTTTTGGTTTCCATTTGCATGGAATATCTTTTTCCATCCCCTTACTTTCAGTCTGTATGTGTCTCTAGGTCTGAAGTGGGTCTCTTGTAGACAGCATATATATGGGTCTTGTTTTTGTATCCATTCAGCCAATCTGTGTCTTTTGGTGGGAGCATTTAGTCCATTTACATTTAAGGTAATTATCGATATGTATGTTCCTATTCCCATTTTCTAAATTGTTTTGGGTTCGTTATTATAGGACTTTTCCTTCTCTTGTGTTTTTGTCTAGAGCAGTTCCTTTAGCATTTGTTGTAAAGCTGGTTTGGTGGTGCTGAACTCTCTCAGCTTTTGCTTGTCTGTAAAGGTTTTAATTTCTCCATCAAATCTGAATGAGATCCTTGCTGGGTAGAGTAATCTTGGTTGCAGGTTTTTCTCCTTCATCACTTTCAGTATGTCCTGCCACTCCCTTCTGGCTTGTAGAGTTTCTGCTGAGAGATCAGCTGTTAACCTTATGGGGATTCCCTTGTGTGTTATTTGTTGTTTTTCCCTTGCTGCTTTTAATATGCTTTCTTTGTATTTAGTTTTTGACAGTTTGATTAATATGTGTCTTGGCGTATTTCTCCTTGAATTTATCCTGTATGGGACTCTCTGTGCTTCCTGGACTTGATTAACGATTTCCTTTCCCATATTAGGGAAGTTTTCAACTATAATCTCTTCAAATATTTTCTCAGTCCCTTTCTTTTTCTCTTCTTCTTCTGGAACCCCTATAATTCGAATGTTGGTGCGTTTAATGTTGTCCCAGAGGTCTCTGAGACTGTCCTCAGTTCTTTTCATTCTTTTTTCTTTATTCTGCTCTGCAGTAGTTATTTCCACTATTTTATCTTCCAGGTCACTTATCCGTTCTTCTGCCTCATTTATTCTGCTATTGATCCCATCTAGAGTATTTTTCATTTCATTTATTGTGTTGTTCATCATTGTCTGTTTCATCTTTATTTCTTCTAGGTCCTTGTTAACTGCTTCTTGCATTTTGTCCATTCTATTTCCAAGATTTTGGATCATCTTTACTATCATTATTCTGAACTCTTTTTCAGGTAGACTGCCTATTTCCTCTTCATTTGTTAGGTCTGGTGGGTTTTTATCTTGCTCCTTCATCTGCTGTGTGTTTTTCTGTCTTCTCATTTTGCTTATCTTACTGTGATTGGGTTCACCTTTTTGCAGGCTGCAAGTTCGTAGCTCCCGTTGTTTTTGATGTCTGTCTCCAGTGGCTAAGGTTGGTTCAGTGGGTTGTGTAGGCTTCCTGGTGGAGGGGACTAGTGCCTGTGTTGTGGTGTATGAGGCTAGATCTTGTCTCTCTAGTGGGCAGGTCCACGTCTGGTGGTGTGTTTTGGGGTGTCTGTGGACTTATTATGATTTTAGGCAGCCTCTCTGCTAGTGGGTGGGGTTGTGTTCCTGTCTTGCTATATGGTTGGCATAGGTTGTCCAGCACTGTAGCTTGCTGGTCGTTGAGTGAAGCTGGGTGCTGGTGTTGAGATGGAGATCTCTGGGAGATTTTCGCCGTTTGATATTATGTGGGGCTGGGAGGTCTCTTCTTGACGAGTGTTCTGAAGTTGGCTCTCCCACCTCAGAGGCAGAGTCCTGATTCCTGGCTGGAGCAGCAAGAGCCTTTCATCCACTCGGCAGGCACTTGATAAACATTACAGCTCATCTTCCGGCTAGGCTGATTTACTGGAGTTCAGTCCCTGGGCGACTTTTCCCCGGGGCCAGTGAGGAGGCAGGATGTCATTATCTGGCAGTTCTCCAAGAAAAGCCTGCTGTTTCCGTGGCCGCTCCCTGGGAGACGGGAGGTCAGCCCGGGGTCCAAGTCCTGGGAGTGGTTGACTCGCCCCTCTCCAGGCCCGGCTCCAGCTCACCTCCACTGATACATTTTTAAAACCAAGGAAACACAACATGACACACACTTGATTTTGGAACTCTGTTTTTTGGTTCTCACTGATTTCCTGGACTTCAAAGCCTAGGAAAAGAGGGCTGTACTTTATCTGCTTCTTAGGGTGGTTATTATCATTAGGAAAATTGTTTAACTACTGGTAAACAATTTTGGGGTCTCTTTGAACTTCTGCTTTTGTACTTTTATTAAAGAGTACCTGTGCAATCATTATAGGAACTCTTTTCTAATGAGAGGATGTTTCTATTTTTAGACTGTTTATATTCAAGATTCAGATAGGTCTTAGGTGATGTCTGCTTATACTTGTCTTGACATAAAACAGAATTTCCTGCCTTCCAAATGCTGTACATTTTCTTATAAATCTGGGACTTTTCTCTTCTTTGTAAACAAAGAGATGTAACTGGCCAGAATATCACTCTTGCGCTCTCTCATTCTAAATTACTAAAACGGGTTATTTCTTGGAGGAATACTCTACTATGAAATTTTATTTCTCAATTTCATGTCATTAGTCCTGCTCTACAGAGAGTTGATGGACACATCGTTGGAAGCAAGATCAGGATTCTATGAGATGAGAATTCTCAACTCACACCTCAGATCCTCATTCCGGCTCTACATGTGTGTTAATTCTTGGCTGGGGCTCAAGTATAACCACCCTCTATGACCGCAAAGCGTTAAAAAAAAGCTGGAGACCAAGGACTGAGCAAATATTGAAAATACTTATTAATTTTTACAGAAATGGTTTAATTTTTATGTCAGAAATGTAAATTTTGGAAGCAATTACAATTGTGCAGTGATCTCTTATTCTAAGAATGAAAAGAAAATAGAAGTCATGATTTCTTTAAAACTGAGAATATACTTATTCCCTTCCATATGGAAAGAGTTACATCTTTCTGTTACTAGTTGCTACATGAGCAGGAAGCTTGAAAGACTTCACATCTATGAGACTCTTATCTATAAGATGAGGGAGTTTGTAATATCTGATCTTTATGGTCCTATTTAGGTCTAAAATTCTAAGATTCTCTCAAATTATAAGGGCCAGGTACCAGTTTATAATAATAAACAGTTCAAGTCATTTAATGGATATCATGTTTTATAACATTTTCTAGAATTAGGAACACTAACCATGATGCTGAAAGAATAATTGACATTTCCAAAATTTTAATCAAAAGTATATATTCAGTAGCCATAGGGTACAAGGGTCAACATGTAACCAAGATTTTAACAGTTCATAACTTCTATTTTTATTTTCTCTTAACACTTACAATCAGTGTTTTCAAATGTGCAAATGTACTCTGGAGTGTTGGTGGTAGTTTAATATTTCAACTCTCTTTTCTAGTGGTGCTACAAAATGCTTATAAATTTCATCTAGGTTATTGATGTCACTTTGGAAAAACCATTACATTCATGTACTCCATGAACAGTGTACATTAGAAAATAGCTTATATACAGTTATTGGAGGTTGTAAGATTAACAGCATGACAATTTCTTATGCTTGTACAAAATACACGATTCTTGATTCTTTTTCTTTTCATATACTCAAAAAAATTTCCTCACATTTTTCAGTTCTGATTAAGAAAGAATCATTATTTTTTTCAAGTTCCATTATTCTTGAAAGTTCTTAGGTTCACGTAGGGCTCTCCAAGTCTGTTTTCTCCTTCAAATACATTTATCTTTAATTTGCCTTCTTTGTCAGTTGTACATAAGAGCACAAGTATGACAGTGAACTTAAACTTCATAGAATTTCCTTTCCCAGATCCTGATGAAATGAAAAAAAAAAAAAAAGTAAAAGCTAATAAACAGCAACAACAAAAAACCACCAAAATTTCCATAAAATAAAATAAGGAAAGAGATATAATTTAATGAAATTGTGTTCAAAACTTCAAGCCAGGGGATAAAACAAGGTTCTCTTAACGTGAATCTTGCAGGAAAAGCAAAAAGGAATCACAGTTCCTTAACCTGCCTTCTTTCTCTAGAAACCATCCTGGTAAAATGATACAGTCCTGGGGAATTTCCATTAGCATCTTCAGGTGTGTGGAGGAACGAAGCCAGTGGGCACACTTTCTTTTCCCGACTCTGACTGAGGAAGAGGAGAAACTGACAGCTAGAAAAGGGTACAACATTGTAAATCGAACAGGGCTGATTCCTTCCAACAAATAGACTCCAGACCCACATATTGGGTTGGGGAAATTATCTGAAGCCCAATGGTGTCCTTCTGTGGGAAGAGGATACACCGGGAAATTAATGGAAATGGACTCTGCTAAAGGGCATTTAACAAAAGCCAGGGTATTCTAACAAAGACTGCAGATAGCCTGAAGTGAAGCTATTGAACTTCAAGGATAAAGATAAAATTCTTTAGACAGTCACCCCAAAAAAATATCACCTCACAGCAGGTAAAACGAGCCTGGTCTTCGATTTCTCCATAGTAAGAGTCAAAGTCAGAAGACAATGAAACAGTGTTTTAAAAGTACTGAGGGAATGAAAATACGACCCAAGTATATTATTCACGATAACAGTATTCTTCCAGTACAAGCACAAAAGAACTTAGAGAAATAACAACATGGACTCTGCATTTGAAAAGGAAAAGAAACATTTCTTGACAAGAATGTCTAGACAATTAGAGATAAACAAAAATAATGAACTCAGGATTTGAAGCTACCATTATTTCTGGTGAGCCTTGAGTTCCTTTATATGTAGAAATAACAGAAATAAAATTTTCATGCTCTGCCTATTGTTATTAGCTACCTTAGTTTGCTAAGAACTTTCTTTAGTTAATCCTCTCAAAACCTATACTGTAGATACTATTATTGTGTCTTCAGCAGATGAGGAGAACAGAAGTGTAAAGTAATCAAAGTAACTAGTTTAAAGGCACAGGAAGAATTCAGGGAGTAATCTGTTTGAACCCAGAAGAGGCGGAGGGATGATGGACCTCTTCTCTGTTGAAACTGTCTTGTGGCTGTCCACACATCCATGTGCACCCCAGTTTCAGAAGGACAAAGGCTGTCACAAACCTGGATCAGGGTTATCAGGGAAACTTTTGCCTTTTGAAATGCTGTAGTTTTCTTTGACCTAATTTAGGTCACTTAGAGTCGGGGAGTTACTGACATATTTACTTTTACTCTGTCTTCTGACTTGCCGTTGTTCTCTTTGTCATAGCTGGTATCTGTTCGCTATTCTCTCTTGCCATCCTTTGGGCCAATATTGTGTTTACCATATTTATTTGATTTTTCTCGACGATTAGCTTGTTAACGATACATTCTCCTGCTAGCGGTTACCTCCTCTTTTTGTGGTTACCTTCCAGATTACAGCATGCATCCCAGGCATTTTTAAATTGTTAGAGTGTATAACATAACTCAGTACCTTTATGTTCTTCCAGACAAGGCTGGAACCCAGAACACTTTTAACTGCATTGATCTCCCTCTGTTTCCAAGACTGAATTCTGACAGACACAAGTATAACAGCTAAACATACAGCAAAGGCACAAATCATAAATATAAAGCTTTACAAAATCTTAGAAAACGAGCCCACCCACAGATATAGCACTCAGGTCAAGAAAGAGAGGATACCTAAGATAGGAAAACTGCATTTTATACCCCTGCTAATCTTTACCACTTCCAAGACAAGGCACTATGATGAATTCTAAAAACGAAATGATTTTGTCCACTTGTAAACCTTAAACACTGATTCATGCCTTTTATACACTTTTTGGTCCTAACCGTACTGTGAAGTCATCCATGTGCATTTGTTTGTATCTGTAGGGTTTGTCACTTTTCATTGCCTATAGCAGCGTTGTGCTGTGTAAATATACCACAGTGCTCCTGTGATACTTGCTGTGCTGTAACTGCTGTGGAAGACATAGTGGCTTAAAACAGTCATACATGATACATATGTGTGTATGTGTGTGATATACCAGACAGAACCCACAGCCATAAGCTTTTCTCTGCCTTTGCTTCCTCTGTAAGGCAACTGTGGAATAATGTCTTCTTTTTTCAACATCTTTATTGGAGTATAATTGTTTTACAAGGTTGTGTTAGTTTCTGCTCTATAATAAAGTGAATCAGCTATACGTGTACATATATCCCCATATCCCCTCCCTCTTGCGTCTCCCTCCCACCCTCCCTATCCCACCCCTCTAGGTGGTCACAAAGCACCGAGCTGATCTCCCTGTGCTATGCGGCTGCTTCCCACCAGCTATCTATTTTACATTTGGGAATGTATATATGTCCATGCCACTCTCTCACTTCGTCCCAGCTTACCCTTCCCCCTCCCCGTGTCCTCAAGTCCACTCTGTACGTCTGCGTCTTTATTCCTGTCCTGTCTCTAGGTTCGTCAGGACCACTTTTTCTGTTTTAGATTCCATATATATGTGTTAGCATCAGTATTTGTTTTTCTCTTTCAGACTTACTTCACTCTGTATGACAGACTCTAGGTCCATCCACCTCACTACAAATAACTTAATTTTGTTTCCTTTCATGGCTGAGTAATACTCCATTGTATATATGTGCCACATCTTCTTTATCCATTCATCTGTCGATGGACACCTAGATTGCTTCCATGTCCTGGCTCTTGTAAATAGTGCTGCAATGAACATTGTGGTACATGTCTCTTCTTGAATTATGGTTTTCTCAGGGTATATGCCCAGTAGTGGGATTGCTGGGTCATATGGTACCTGTATTTTTAGTTTTTTAAGGAACCTCCATACTGTTCTCCATAGTGGCTGTATCAATTTACATTCCCACCAACAGTACAAGAGGGTTCCTTTTTCTCCACACTCTCTCCAGCATTTATCGTTTGTAGATTTTTTGATGATGGGCATTCTGACCGGTGTGAGGTGATACCTCATTGTAGTTTTGACTTGCATTTCTCTTATGATTAGTGATATTGAGCATCCTTTCATGTGTTTGTCAGCAATCTGCATATCTTCTTTGGAGAAATGTCTATTTAGGACTTCTGCCCATTTGGGGATTGGGTTGTTTGTTTTTTTGATATTGAGCTGCATGAGCTGCTTGTATATTTTGGAGATTAATCCTTTGTCAGTTGCTTCATTTACAAATATTTTCTCCCATTTTGAGGGTTGTCTTTTTGTCTTCTTTCTGGTTTCCTTTGCTGTGCAAAAGCTTTTAAGTTTCATTAGGTCCCATTTATTTATTTTTGTTTTTATTTCCATTTCTCTAGGAGGTGGATCAAAAAGGATCTTGCTGTGATTTATGTCATAGGGTGTTCTGCCTATGTTTTCCTCTAAGAGTTTGATAGTTTCTGGCCTTACATTTAGGTCTTTAATCCATTTTGAGCTTATTTTTGTGTATGGTGTTAGGGAGTGATCTAATCTCATACTTTTACATGAACCTGTCCAGTTTTCCCAGCACAACTTATTTTTATTTATTTTTATTTTTGCGGAACACGGGCCTCTCACTGTTGTGGCCTCTCCCATTGCGGAGCACAGGCTCCGGACGCACAGGCTCAGTGGCCATGGCTCACAGGCCCAGCCACTCCACGTCATGTGGTATCCTCCTGGACTGGGGCACGAACCCGTGTCCCCTGCATTGGCAGGTGGACTCTTGACCACTGCGCCACCAGGGAAGCCCTCCCAGCACCACTTACTGAAGAGGCTGTCTTTTCTCCATTGTATATTCTTGCCTTCTTTATCAAAGGTAAGGTGATCATATATGTGTGGGTTTATCTCTGGGCTTTCTATCCTTTTCCATTGATCTACATTTCTGTGCCAGTTTTTGTGCCAGTACCATACTGTCTTGATTACTGTAGCTTTGTAATATTGTCTGAAGTCAGGGAGCCTGAGTCCTCCAGCTCTTTCTTTCTCAAGATTGCTTTGGCTATTCGGGGTCTTTTGTGTTTCCATACAGATTGTGGAATTCTTTGTTCTAGTTCTGTGAAAAATGCCAGTGGTAGTTTGATAGGGATTGCATTGAAACTATAGATTGCTTTGGGTAGTATAGTCATTTTCACATGTTGATTCTTCCAATCCAGGAACATGGTATATCTCTCCATCTGTTTGTATTGTCTTTAATTTCTTTCATCAGTGTCTTATAGTTTTCTGCATTACAGGTCTTTTGTCTCCTTACGTAGGTTTATTCCTAGGGATTTTATTCTTTTTGTTGCAGTGGTAAATGGGAGTGTTTCCTTAATTTCTCTTTCAGATTTTTCATCGTTAGTGTATAGGAAAGCAAGAGATTTCTGTACATTAATTTTGTATCCTCCTACTTTACCAGATTCATTGATTAGCTCTGGTCGTTTTCTTATGGCATCTTTAGGATTCTCTATGTATAGTATCATGTCATCTGCAAACAGTGACAGTTTTACTTCTTCTTTTCCAATTTGGATTCCTTTTATTTCTTTTTCTTCTCTGATTGCTATGGCTAAAACTCCCGAAACTATGTTGAATAATAGTGGTGAGAGTGGACAACCTTGTCTTATTCCTCATCTTAGAGGAAATGGTTTCAGTTTTTCATCATTGAGAATGATGTTGGCTGTGGGTTTGTCATATATGGCCTTTATTATGTTGAGATAGGTTCCCTCTATGCCTACTTTCTGGAGAGTTTTTTTAATCATAAATGGGTGTTGAATTTTGTCAAAGTTTTCTCTGCATCTATTGAGATCATATGGTTTTTATCCTTCAATTTGTTAATATGGTGTATCCCATTGATTTGCATATATTGAAGAATACTTGTGTTCCTGGGATAAACCCCACTTGATCATGGTGTATGATCCTTTTAATGTGCTGTTGGATTCTGTTTGCTGGTATCTTGTTGAGGATTTTTGCATCTATGTTCATCAGTGATATTGGCCTGTAGTTTTCTTTCTTTGTGACATCCTTGTCTGGTTTTGCTATCAAGGTGATGGTGGCCTCGTAGAATGAGTTGGGGAGTGCTCCTCCCTCTGCTGTATTTTGGAAGAGTTTGAGAAGGATAGGTGTTAGCTCTTCTCTAAACGTTTGAGAGAATTTGCCTGTGAAGCCATCTGATCCTGGGCTTTTGTTTTTGGAAGATTTTTAATCACATTTTCAATTTCAGTGCTTGTGATTCATCTGTTTATATTTTCTGTTTCTTCCTGATTCAGTCTTGGAAGGTTGTGCTTTTCTAAGAGTTTGTCCATTTCTTCCAGGTTGTCCATTTTATTGGCATAGAGTTGCTTGTAGTAATCCCTCATGATCCTTTGTATCTCTGCAGTGTCGGTTGTTACTTCTCCTTTTTCATGTCTAATTCTGTTGATTTGAGTCTTCTCCCTTTTTTTCTTGATGAGTCTGGCTAAAGATTTATCAATTTTATTTATCTTCTCAAAGAACCAGCTTTTAGTTTTATTGATCATTGCAATTGTTTCCCTCATTTCTTTTTTCTTTGTTTCTGATCTGATCTTTATGATTTCTTTCCTTCTGCTAACTTTGGGGTTTTTTTGTTCTTTTTTCTCTAGTTGCTTTAGGTGTAAGGCTAGGTTGTTTATTTCAGATTTTTCTTGTTTCTTGAGGTAGGATTGTATTGCTATAAACTTCTATCTTAGAACCGCTTTTGCTGCATCCCATAGGTTTTGGGTCATCATGTTTTCATTGTCATTTATTTCTAGGTATTTTTTGATTTCCTCTTTGATTTCTTCAGTGAACTCTTGGTTATTTAGTAGTGTATTGTTTTGCCTCCATGTGTTTGTATTTTTTACAGTTTTTTTCCTGTAAATCATATGTAGTCTCAGAGCATATGTGGTTAGAAAAGATACTTGATAGGATTTCAATTTTCTTAAAATTACCAGCACTTGATTTGTGATCCAAGGTATGATGTATCCTGGAGGATGTTCCATGAGCACTTGAGAAGAACGTGTATTCTGTTGTTTTTTTGATGGCATGTCCTATAAATATCAATTAAGTCCATCATGTTTAATGTGTCATTTAAAGCTTGTGTTTCCTTATTTATTTTCATTTTGGATGATCTGTCCATTAGTGAAAGTGGGGTGTTAAAGTCCCCTGCTGTTGTTGTGTTATTGTCAGTTTCTCCTTTTATGGTTGTTAGCATTTGCCTTATGTATTGAGGTGCTCCTATGTTGGGTGCATAAATATTTACAATTGTTATATCTTCTTCTTGGATTGATCCCTTGATCATTATGTAGTGTCCTTCTTTGTCTCTTGTAATAGTCTTTATTTTAAAGTCTATTTTGTCTTATATGTGGATTGCTCCTCCAGCTTTATTTTGATTTCCATTTGCATGGAATATCTTTTTCCATCCCTTCACTTTCAGGCTATATGTGTCCCTAGGTCTGAAGTGGGTCTCTTGTAGACAGCATAGATACAGGTCTTGTTTTCGTATCCATTCAGCCACTCTATGTCTTTTGGTTGGAGCATTTAACCCATTTACATTTACCGTAATTATCGATATGTATGTTGCTATTACCATTTTCTTAATTGTTTTGGGTTTTTTATTGTAGGTTTTTTCCCTTATCTTTTGTTTCCTGCCTAGAGAAGTTGTCGCAAAGCTGGTTTGGTGGTGCTGAATTCTCTTAACTTTTGCTTGTCTGTAAAGGTTTTAATTTCTCTTTCAAATCTGAATGAGATCCTTGCTGAGTAGAATATTCTTGGTTGTAGGTTTTCCCCTTTCATCACTTTCAATATATCCTGCTACTCCATTCTGGCTTGCAGAGTTTCTGCTGAAAGATCAGCTGTTAACCTTGTGGGGATTCCTTTTTATGTTATTTGTTGCTTTTCCCTTGCTGCTTTTAATATTTTTTCTTTGTATTTAATTTTTGATAGTTTGATTGTGTCTTGGCGTGTTTCTCCTTGGATTTATCCTGTATGTGACTCTGTTCTTCCTGGAATTATTTTCTTTCCTATGTTAGGAAGTTTTCAACTATAATGTCTTCAAATATTTTCTCAGACCCTTTCTTTTTATCTTCTTCTTCTGGGACTCCTGTAATTCAAATGTTTGTGCCTTTAATGTTGTCCCAGAGGTCTCTGAGACTGTCCTCAATTCTTTTTTTTTTTTCTTGCGGTACGCGGGCCTCTCACTGTTATGGCCTCTCCCTTTGCGGAGCATGGGCTCTGGACACGCAGGCTCAGCAGCCATGGCTCACGGGCCCAGCCGCTCCGCAGCACGTGAGATCCTCCAGGACCAGGGCACGAACCCGTGTCCCCTGCATCGGCAGGCGGACTCTCAACCACTGCGCCACCAGGGAAGCCCATGTCCTCAATTCTTTTCATTCTTTTTTCTTTATTCTGCTCTGAGGTAGTTATTTCCCTTATTTTATCTTCCAGGTCATTTATCCCTTCTTCTGCGTCAGTTATTCTGCTATTGATTCCTTTTAGAGAATTTGTAATTTCATCTATTGTGTTGTTCATCATTGTTTGCTCTGTAGTTCTTCTAGGTCCTTGTTAAACGTTTCTTGTATTTTCTCCATTCTGTTTCCACGCTTTTGGATATCTTTATCATTACTCTGAATTCTTTTTCAGGTAGGCTGCCTGTTTCCTCTTCATTTGTTTGCTCTGGTGTGTTTTTACTTTACTTCTTCATCTGCTGTGTGTTTCTGTATCTTCTTATTTTGCTTAACATTTTGCTTAACATGTTTGTGGTCTCCTTTTCTCAGGCTGCAGGTTCGTAGTTCCTGTTGTTTTGGGTGTCTGCCCCCAGGTGGTGAGATTGGTTCAGTGGCTTGTGTAGTCTTCCTGCTGGAGGGGACTGATGCCTGTGTTCTGGTGGGTGGCGCTGGATCTTGTCTTTCTTGTGGGCAGGGCCATGTCCAGTGGTGTGTTTTTTGGTGTCTGTGAACTTAGTATGATTTTAGTCAGCCTCTCTGCTAATGGGTGGGGCTGTGTTCCTGTCTTGCTAGTTGTTTGGCATGGGGCATGCAGCACTAGAGTCTGCTGGCCATTGTGTGGAGCTGGGTCTTTGTGTTCAGACGGAGATCTCTGGGAGAGCTCTCGCTGATTGATATTATGTGGGGCCGGGAAGCCTCTGGTAGTCCAGTGTCCTGAATTCACCTCTCCCACCTCAGAGGCTCAGGCTGGGGCACCAAGACCCTGTTAGCCACACGGCTCAGAAGAAAGGGGAGAAAAAAAGAAAGAAAAATAAAAAATAATTATTAAAATAAAAAAAAATAATAAAAGAGAGCAACAAAACCAATAAACAAATCCATCAACGATAACAAGTGCTAAAAACTATACTAAGATAAACATAAAAATAAAAAACAAATCAGTCATAGAGAGCAAACCCCAAGTCTACAGTTGCTCCCAAAGTCCACTGCCTCAATTTTGGGAACATTCGTTGTCTATTCAGGTATTCCACAGATGCAGGTACATCAAGTTGACGGTGGAGATTTAATCCGCTGCTCCTGAGGCTTCTGGAAGAGATTTCCTTTTCTCTTCTTTGTTCGCACAGCTCCTGGGGTTTAGCTTTGCTTTTGGCCCCACCTCTGCTTGTAGGTCACCCTCAGGCGTCTGTTCCCCACCCAGACAGGACAGGGTTAAAGCAACGGTTGATTAGGGGGCTTTGGCTCATTCAGGCCTGGGCAAGGGAGGGGTACAGTATTTATAATTGGTATGCGGGGCAAGCCTGCAGCGCAGAGGCCGGTATGACTTTGCAACAGCCTGAGGCGCGCCGTGTGTTCTCCCGGGTAAGTTGTCCCTGGATCACGGGACCTTGGCAGTGGCGGGCTGCTCAGGCTCCGGGGGGCGTGAAGGGGAGGGCGCTGTGGATAGTGACCTACCCTTGCACACAGGCTTCTTGGTGGCTGCAGCAGCAGCGTTAGTGTTTCATGCCCATCTCTGCGGTCTGATCTGTTAGCTGCGGCTCGCGCCCGTCCCTGCAGCTTGTTTAGGTGGTGCTCTGAATCCCCTCTCCTCACGCATCCCCGAAACAATGGTCTCTTGCCTCTTAGGCAGGTGCAGGCTTTTTCCCGGACTCCCTGCTGGCTAGCTGTGACACACTAGCCCCCTTCAGGCTGTGTTCATGCCGCCAGCCCCAGTCCTCTCCCTGTGCTCTGACCGAAGCCCGAGCCTCAGCTCCCAGCCCCACCGGCCTCAGCAGGCGAGCAGACAAGCCTCTCGGGCTGGTGAGTGCCGGTCGGCACCGATCCTCTGTGCGGGAATCTCTATGCTTTGCCCTCTGCACCCCTGTTGCTGTGCATTCCTCCGTGGCTCCGAAGCTTCCCCCCACCGCCCACCCCCCATCAGTGAAGGGTCTTCCTAGTGTGTAGAAACTTTTCCTCCTTCACGGCTCCCTCCCAGAGGTGCAGGTCCCATCCCTATTCTTTTATCTCTGTTTATTCTTTTTTCTTTTTCCCTACCTAGGTATGTGGGGGGTGTCATGCCTTTTGGGAAGCCTGAGGTCTTCTGCCAGCGTTCAGTAGGTGTTCTGTAGGAGTTGTACCAGATGTAGATGTTTTTTTGTTGTATTTCTCAGGAGGAAGGTGATCTCCTCGTCTTACTCCTCTGCCATCTTGAAGGTCCCTGGAATAATGTCTTTAAGATTCATAATTTGAGAATATTTTGCCACGAGGAGAGACTGGAGATGAGAAACAGTTTTATTTTACAGCTCAGTATGTCCTGGCTTTTACTGTTTAAACATTTCTGAAGTCATGTGTCTCTTTTCACTTTTAATCCTAACAGTGAGAAGATAACACGTGGCCCTTCAAGTATTCTATATGAAAATCTCCTCAGCTAGGTCATCTGGCTCACTGGGTACTTTTCCCACCTTCCACAGTCCTGCAGGGGGCAGTGTTACCAACAGTGCCACTCGTGCATAACGTGGGGGCCTCTTTCCTCAAACTTCCAATAACATGTCCTTCCTTTACATCTTCACAAACAGCCTCCCTGAAGCCTTTCAGGATCTCACTGACACTTTTCTCAGGAAACCTTTAGGGCTTTACCTGCTTTCTGGTCCCAACACTGATGTCTCAGGCCTGTTGGCACAAGCCAACAGCTCTGGGCTCATGCCAGGTGCATTTCTCTCCAGGCTGGTCTCTCAGTGGAATACTTGGGCTCCCTGTGGCACAGTGCTTGCTTGGTTCTAAGAGTGATCATCCCAGGAGAATCAGGCAGGAACTCAGGCTTATTTCATGACTTAGCTTCAAAAGTCACATAGTGTCACTCTAACAATAACCGTCAATCCACCCAGATTCAAGAGGAGAGAAGTAATATACATCCCACACCTTTGGAATAAAATTGTCAAAATCTTATTTTAAGACGAGTGTTGGATGGGAGGTTGTAATCTGTCACACACCTTCTAGTCATTTTACTATTAAAGGATATTCCTGTGTTCTCCCATTTGGGGCACAACAGCACTACAGGTATCATTTCAGTTCATGTCTTTTGGAGAATATGTATTTACATTTATGTAATTATCTAGGAGTATAATTACTGTATGTTCAGACATGCATATGATTAAAGGATAATGCCAAACAGTTTTCAGAACTGGATATACCATTTTACACGCCCATCAACCAGGTATTTACCCTCCATGCAAGTACTTGTAATTGTGTAGGTTGTTAATGGCTAGTAATTCTTGCCTCATTTTCCTGTTGAGAGGTGGAGTCTAATTGTCTTCCTCTTGAATCAGGGCTGGCGTAGATGAATTCCTTGGCCAATAGACTGCAACAGAAGTTCTGGAATTTTACTTATAATAATAGGAAACATCTCAGCTTCTCTTGGGGCATCTTGAAGACCCCTCACTTGGAACTCTGGGCCACCATGTAAATAGTCTGACCACCCTCAGACCATCAAGCTGGGGAGGGCTCGTTGACAGTATCAGTTAATCCCAGTCTTCCAGCAAACCTTCTATGCCAGTCACAAGAGTGAAGTTGTGTTAAATATTTCCCACCAGCCCAGCCACTAGGCCCCTTCAGTTCCATGTAGAGTACAAGAATCCTCCATGTAAGGCTGCTGGAATTCTTGAAACATGAGAGGGAAATTGATGTGTTTTACTCCACTAAGTTTTGAGGTGTTTCATTCTGCTGCAGTAGATAACTGGAAGAGTGTTGTTTCTTTCTTTCTTTTTCTTTAGCCATTATGGTGTACCTGCAGTAATATTGCATTGTGCTTTTAGTTTGCATTTCACTGATGACAGTAGTGCCGAGCAACTTTGCGTATGTTTTGAGAATCTTCAGTTAAATGCTTGCTCAATTTTTTCTTCTGTCAATTTATACTGAGTTTGTCCTTTTTTGATAGCTTCTGGATTTTTCCCATTACATTAAATGATGTAAAGTTGGGGATTTTAACATTTCTCCTTTAATTTTGTTTACTATTGCTTTATTCATTTTCAAACTGGATTATTGGTGTCATACAGACTTAAAATTGTGGAGTTAGGATTTCCATATATATTGGCCTTTGGGTCAGCTATCTTTTGCCACTCTCTTCTTGTATAAAGAATTACACCACAACTAGTGGCTCCAGACAGGATATATTTCTAAGAAGCATATGGACTGGACAAAATTTATGGTCAAAGCCAGGCTCACTGATGCATCTGAAGTCGGCTGTGGGTCACCTAGGCCAATTCTGCTGATCTTGGCTCAGCTCCCTTATAAGTTATGTGAAAACTCTGCTCTCCTTCATGTGATTTTCATGCTTACAATTCTTTTCTATTCCTTGATCTGGTTAGTTTTCATGGAATATTCTAATGATAGCTACAGAGAAATAAGACAAAGTAGAAACGTGCAACACTCTCTCAAGCCTTTGCTGGTAAGAAATCTGCTAACATCCTATTAGGCAAGGTAAGCGTATCAGTCTGGGACCAATCAGGAGACAAAAATGGCATAGTTGTTTAAATAGAAGTTTAATGTAAGTAATTATGAAACTATTTTAGGAGAGCGACCTATAAAAAGGAAAGATAACTAATGGATAGCCTAGGGTTTTGAGAGAGTCCTTAAGGAAGAACAAAATTAGAGAGGAAGGGTACCGTTTCTAAAGCTAGGGGTCAAATCTCATTAGAGAAGGTATGCCTTAAGCCCATTTGTTGGCAGAGATACACACTAGATTGCTTCTGCCAGAGCTAGTCCAGTTTTCTGGCAATCAGGTGGTAACCTTCAAATGTGCAGGTGAGTCAAGCCTGGTGGGTAGGCATGCAGTGGGATTTGGGATGTCACTGTAGTTGGGAAACAGGGAACACACAGAGTCCATGTAGAAGGTCCATGAAGAATGACCATCAGGGCAAAGGAGAATTGAGGCTGGTAAACAGGCACATAGAGGGGGTCATGGCACCTCTCTTGTTCATGAAGGCTGAAGCACACGGTTTCCATGTCAGGAGAGCCGGTGGAAACAACCCTCCAGGGTGCACTTAAGCCTAGGCTAGTAGGAGTTTGCACAGTGCGTTTCTGTGGGCATGAGGCTGGGAGCATGCAGTGTCTGCATCAGAAGATATAGTGTCTATATCAGAAACATGCAGGGTTATTTGGAAGATAACCCTCCACCATGCAGACAAGCTAAGACTTATCAGTAGGCACAGAGGGAGGTGGAGTGTTGCCCTTGCTGTCAGTCCTGGAGCATACACTCTATTCAACAGGAGGGCCCTGAGAAGTCACCAAGGTCAGGCCAGGGCCGTAGGATCACTGAGGGATGCTACTCTGGGCATGTGACTTGGGCAGAAATTTCCTGGATGTCCCCACTTGTGACCATAGACAGATTATGAAGTAAGAGGCAAGAAAAAGTAAAAATTTAGAACACTCAAACTTAGGAGTTTTTTCTTCCTTCATTGTCCTTTAGTGACCTTTGATGACAGAGTGTTGTGCTCACTGTAAAGTAGAAATAATTAAAATGTCTCATCCATTATTGCAGAGCAGGTCCTGAGGGAGAATTCAGATTTGAAAAGCAATAAATTGATGACCAGTGCAGATTGTCACATGTCAAAGCTTATATACAAGGTGTGGGGAAATAGACTCTACCTCTTTAGTGAGAAAGAATGCAAAGTCATAAGACAAAAAGCTGTTATACAGATAGAGCTGAAGATTCTGGGCAGTCAGTGCAATCAACCACAAATCAGTGCCTGGTCACAATCATTTACAAACCTTCCACGTGAAAAATATGATCAGTTCTCTCCCAATTTCCCCCGAAGTTTCATTCAGTTGCATCAAGTTCATATCCCAGAATCTTGTGATCTTTATTAAATCAATGTATGATTCCTTGTACATGGTTTGTCATGTCCTGAAGAATTCTTGACAAAGAAGAAGTTACCTACTCACCCCATCCTAAACCTTAATAGTGCAACAAGGAAAAGATAACTACAGTAGAATTTCCTACTCAAGAGTGGGGACAGTGGACATGTAGCAGTTATTGTTTTATTAGTATTCAGAAATCTAGCTTGGGAAATCATGGCAAATGCCCCAAGTTTGGGGAATGTTTTTCATTTTGGCCTTAATTATGCCTGGGAGTAGTTCCTCAACCCATTTTTTTGGACATCTTTTGTCTCTGGTACTTTGAACATAAATCCTTTCTGGTTCCACTCCTTGATCACTTCTGGAAAGGATGCTGGAAATTTTGAGACTTTTTCTTGTTTTTTTAATCGTCATTCTGTCTTCAGAAAGATGTGAGAGAGGGTTTTTTTGTTTGTTTGTTTTCAATTTAAACAATATCAGTCCATTTTAGTCCAGGCTGGAGAAATTAGCCAGTTAAATTCCCTTAAAAACTTGGTGGGTTGTCTATAAATGTGATTCCATTTACACATCATTTACCAGAATCCCCTCGTATCATTCCCTTAGAAATATGTATGCTTCTCTCCCTAGATAAACTCATTTTGGGCATGATATGCTGATGCATCACACAATATTCCTAGGATTATGGAAGCTCTTTTTTTCCCAGCTGAGATAATATCCTACTCATTGTCTTAATTCACAAGCATTTTCCTGCCACATCCTTTTAACTTTCAACTCCATAACATATTTTCCTTTGGGAATAGGTTTTTAAAATAAATTTATTTATTTATTTATTTGTGGCTGTGTTGGGTCTTTGTTGCTGCACGCAGGCTTTCTCTAGTTGTGGTGAGCTGGGGCTACTCTTTGTTGTGGTGTGCAGGCTTCTCACTGCAGTGGCTTCTCTTGTTGCTGAGCACTGGCTCTAGGTGCATGGGCTTCAGTAGTTGTGGTACACAGGCTCCGTAGTTGTGGCTTGTGGGCTCTAGAGTACAGGCTCAGTAGTTGTGGTGCATGGGTTTAGTTGCTCCGCGGCATGTGGGATCTTCCCAGACCAGGGCTTGAACCCGTGTCCCCTGCATTGGCAGGCGGATTCTTAACCACTGCACCACCAGCAAAGACCCTTTAGGAATATTTTGCCATCTAGAAATTTTAGGGATTATGCTTCCTTATCAAACTCATCAAGTTTTCTTTGTTCTTTATTTCCTATAAGTTCTGCTTTATCTTTTCTAGTTTGTTTCTTTCTCATAGAAGCTTATCGTTTGTAGCTCTTAAGAGCAAACTGAATCTTCAGTATTTCATATAGCAATTTAAAAAATTCCAAGTGTTCATTAGGCACATTTTTCCTATTTTCTAATTTAATTCAGGTGATAGTCTTATGATTGTTTCACTACTGCAAAGCACTGGTAGCTGTATTTCAAGCCTCCTACAACAAGTTCCTTGCCATTTTTCAGCCTTTGCGATCAGTTTGCTTTTCCAGTTTTTTCAGTGTCTATCCACTGTCAGGTACCAAAGTCAATTCCATAGTATAGATTTTTTTGACAGCGTCATATTTCTAGTACCAGTTTCTGTATCAGTTATCTGTTTTATATAATAATGATGGATAACAAGTCATCTCCAAACATAATGACTTTACAGAATGATTTAGTACTGCCTGTGTGTCTACAAGTTGACTCACTGTCCTGTTCTCTTTTGGGTTAACTTCTTCAATCCCAGTCAGATGAAACTTGGTTCCTTTACTCTGTAGATTTTCCTGGGCTTTCCCATCCTCCCACCCCATTTTTGGAAGTTTTCTGATCATTGGCTTGTCTATGACAGGCTTGATTGGATTAACCCATCTCTCTTCCATGTGTTTCTTTTATCTACATGTCTCTAAAGTCCTTACAAAAGGATATCTCAGGCATATTCTCACAAGTACTGCAGAGAAGCAAGAGAAAAAAATGAAACACACACATACTTCGTCAAGCCCCTGCCTCTGCTCAGTCTGCTATCTTTTTTATTTTAATTTCACAGAAACAAGTAGCATCGACAAGCACAAATTAGAGGGGTGAGAAAATGTACTCCAACTCTTTAGTTCAATGAATTTCAAAGGCCATAGATACAGTAAGAGGTGCACAGTTGAGGTCATCAAAACAGTCATTTAACTATGCATATTCACCACGTGAAATATGTTTTTTTCTCTAGTAATGACTTTTTTTTTTGCTTTAAAGTTGAATTTATGATATTAGTCTAGATAGATCCACTTTCTTTTTGTTAGTACTTTCATGGTGTTCCTTTTTCTTTGCTTTTAACCCTTCTGAGACCGTATATTTAAGGGTTTTTTGTTGTATTTTTGTTTTTGTTTTTTGTTTTTTGGGTTTTATTTTTAGCAAAGTGTTTTTGTGTTTTTTTTTTTTTTCCAGGCTGATGCTCTTAGTGCTTTATTTGGCATATTTAATTTATTTACACTTATTGGTATAACTGATACCACTCATTTTACTCTTTCTTTTCTCTTTGACCCATCTCTTCTACATTCCTTTTATCTCATTGTCTTCATTTGATTAACTGAATATATTTTAGTATTTCATTTTGCAATCTACTAGCTTACTATTTATTCATTCTTTTACTATTCTTTCACCACCTACCATAAAGATTACAGCATAATTTTAATGTATTGAGTCTAAAGTAAATTACTATCTTTACCACTTCCCACAGTACCAATGGCACCTTCAAACCATTAAGCTCTATTTACTCCTTTCTCAACTTTTGCGTTATCATGAATACGTCTATTGTGATACATATTATTGGACTCTATAGGAACTTGCAGTTGTTGTTTAGCAGAGTCATTTTCAGTTTTATTCATGATTGCTACCATTTTCAGGGTTTTTCATTGCTTCTCACATTTCTGTATTTCCATGTGGAATCATTTTCTTTCTGCCTGAAGCACATACTTTAGTTTTTAAATATATATTTGTTTCTCATTTACTTATTCCTTGAGTCTATGAGAATACCTTTGTTCTTCCTTCATTTTTAAAGAGAATTTGAAAGTAGAGTGTGTCTTTACTTATTCTGAGTGAATCCTCCAACTGTTTTCTTCCTACAATATACCAAATGTACTGGTTTTCAGGGCTGCCATAACAAAGTACTATAGACTAAGAGCTTAAACAAAAGAAATTTATTTTCTCACAGTTGTGGAGACCAGAATTCTAACATCAAGGTGTCAGCAGGTTTGTTTTATTCTGAGGCCTGTCTCCTTGACTTGAAGGTGGCCATCTCCTCGCTGTGTCCTCATATGGCCTTTCCTCTGTGTCCACGGGCCACTTGCATCTCCAATTGTCAATTTCCTATTCCTGTAAAGACACCAGCCAGATAGGATTAGGGCCCATCCTAATGATTTCAATTCCAACCTAATAAACCTTTTAAAGGCTCTCTCTCCAAATGTAGTCAAATTCTGAGCTATGGAGGTTAGGGCTCCAAACTTGAGACTTTTATAGGAACACATGCCAGCCCTTAACACCTATATAATTCTATAATGAAAATAGTAGTTTCTCAGAGCAACAGAATCAGATAAGACAGAAATTTAAAAATTGAAGTGTTTTCCTAAGCTTGTAGGCAAAGGTATCATATTTGTGAACTTTTAAAAGACATTTTCTTTTTCTCTCAGTTGACAGCTAAATGTAAATGTAGCATTCAGTATAAATATATCATTGCAGTATTTACTGGTGAAAGTTTGTTCCTGATGCCTTAGAGTAATAAGTTTGTTTTTGTGGTCATATCTATTTGAGATGTTCATAAAAGTTATGGAAACCCTTGTCCCCAAAATAAGTAAACTGTATACCTACATGGAAAATTGTGTATACAATATAAATACCTCACTACATTATACGTAGGTAAAAAAACAGCCTGGATAAGCACTAAAATTTGGTGACCAATTATTCAGTGGCTCATTTCTCTGTAACACATTTCTTCCCAATTAAATAAACCACACAAGTATGTAAAAACTTACAGATACTTATATAACAATTAAAAATTTTTTTCCTGTTAGGAATAATCCCTGTATATTTATATGGTTACAAAAGCACTTATGTAAGTATTTAAGTATGATTAATATGTAATTAATTTGTATTTTATTATCTCAAATATTTTCAACTTATGAGAAATAAATATTAGTAAATACCAAAATATTAGGACAGAGTTGACAGTTCTGTATGCAGGGAGGTTGGAAGTTACCCACTCTGTCCTAACAGTTTGTAAAAAGCTGAAACAGGCTGAAAAATCAACAACTCTTCCTGGATCCATAAGAGAGGAGGACACAGGGCCAAACACTGCCACCAGTATCGTAGACAGAGAAAAACACAGGGGGTCACAGCTTACTGGAACAGAGACTTGGAGGCAGAAACTGCCACGGGAGCTAGTGCAGGGGTAGTAAACCTGAACTGCAATTGATGAAGAGCTGAAGGCACAATGTGGATGCGTCTCAGATTTAAAAGCTCCAGGGGGACCTAGTCATGGCAGGTGCATAATATTTAGAGATGTACCACCTAGAGCTTGACCAGATTCCCACAGTAAATACCTGGGAAAAAATACTCTCAGGCTTCTGGCAGGGGAAGGGGTAAAAGAACCATTTTTAAATATTTCAGAGCCCTCTGTTCTTAATAAAGCCTGCTATCAGGGGAAACTAGTTAATCAGAGGCCAACCTGCTGGGGTATTATCGGAGTCTGACTAACCTGGTGAAAGGAAATGAACAACTTCAGCTGGATCTAGCCTTCTATGTGGAAGAAGGGAAATACCCAACTCTAGACTACTCTAGCCATCCTGTCACACCTAAGAGAGGAGGAAAAAGACTGAGAAACACTTAAGAATTTCACAGGCAAGGGACACAGGCTCACTAAAAGATTGAGACCTAATTATAGGACTGTAGTACTTTTTCCCCTCTCCCCACACCTCATCACCACATTACTAAAGGCCTCCTTTCAGTGGTGTCTTTTATCTAGTACACACTGTCCACCTATCATACAAAAATGACAAGACACACCAAAGGGCAACAAACGCAATTTGAAAAGACAGAGACAGCATTAGACCCTGACCTGGCATGGATGTTGGAACTACCAGACTAGAAATTTAAACCAACTATGATTAATATGCTAAGGGCTCTAATGGAAAAGTAGACAGTGTTTAAGAACAGATGGGCAGGGTAAGCAGAGAGGTAGAAATTCTAAGGACCAAAAAGAAAGTACTAGGTATAAAAACACTATAACATAAATGAGGAATGCTTTTGATGGACTGATGAGTAGAACACACAGAGCAGAGAAGAGAATGTCTGAATTAGAAAATACATCAATAGAATCCTCAAACCAAAAAGCAAAGAGAAAAATGACTAAGAGAAATATCAGAATGGAATATCCAAGGAATGTGGGACAGCTACAGAAGGTGTAACATAAATTTAATAAGAATACCAGAAGAAGAAAAGAGAAAGGAAAAGAAGACACATTTGAAACAGTAATGACTGGTACTTTCCACAAATGTCAAACACAAAAACCAAAGATCCAGGAAGATCAGAGAATACCAGGCAAGATAGATGCCAAAAAACCCCCTGAAAAACAAAAAACAAACTAAGGTATATCTTCTTCCATTTACAGAAAATCAAAGATTAAAAAAAATTCCTTAAAATAACCGGGGTGGGGGCTTACATATAG
Source organism: Lipotes vexillifer (assembly GCF_000442215.2). NCBI lineage: Eukaryota > Metazoa > Chordata > Mammalia > Artiodactyla > Lipotidae > Lipotes > Lipotes vexillifer. Next base: position 356,404 of record NW_006769585.1, on the reverse strand, counting down.
AGGAACAAAGAGAAGAATTATATCTAACTTTTCTTCAGAAACCATTCAAGAAAGAAGAGAGTGGAATGAAAATATTAAAATGTTGAGGAAAAACCCTCACTACCTAGAATTATGTACCTTGCAAAATTATCCTTCAAAAGTGAAGAGAAAATAAGGGGTATCTCAGACAAACAAACTGACCTGCCTTAAAAAAAAAATATTTTAAAAAAGGTTCTTTACAGAGCAGACCTTGGATCTACATAAAGAAATCAAGCATTGAAGAAGGAATAAGTGAAAGTAAAATAAAAAATTTTACTTTTCTTAATTGACCTAGCACATAACAATTTGTTCAAAATAATAACAATGTATTTGATTCTGTATATTTATGTATATATCCTATGCATGTATGCATACATATGTATGTGTGTGTGTGTGTATATATATATATGCGCTTATGTATACTTGTATATAAGTGAAGTGAATGACAGCAATGATAAAAGAGATGGTTGGGAGGAGGTATAGGAGTACTGTGTTTTTAAGGAACTTATACTACCCGTGAAGTGGTATAATGGTATTTGAAAGAGAACTTCGGTTAGCTGTAAAAACATATTGTAAAATCCAAGGCAACCACTAAAAAGAGTACAATTAACATGCTAAGGAAGGAGAAAAATGGAATCATATGTGTTTAAAAGCATACAAGACAGAAAAACCGTGGGAGACAAGAATAGGAATAAAGAACAAGCCCAATGAATGAAAATAGTAAAACAAAATAGTAGATGTTAACCCAGCTATACTAATAATCATTTTGAATATCAATGGTCTAAATGCACCAATTAAAAGACCGATTGACAGAGTGGATCAAAAAACATGAGCCAAGTCTACGTTGTCTCTAAGAAACCTGCTTTAAATATAAAGACACGTGTGACTAAAAGTAAATGGGTGGAGAAAAATATTCCATGCTTACACTAATCAGAAAAAAGCAAGAATAGCTATATTAATTTCAGGCAGAGCAGACTTCAAAATAAGGGATAAAGAGAGCATATTACATAATGATAAAAAGTCAGTTCTCCAAGAAAACATAGCAATTCCTAACGTGTATGTGCCTAACGACAGAGCCTCAAACTACATGAGGCAAAGACTGATAGAAGTGCAAGGAGGAAAAGGTGAATCTACTGTTAGAGTTGAAAACTGACACCCCTCACTCAGAAATGGACAGACCAGCAAGTAGAAAACCAGTGAAGGCACAGTTGAACTCAACACCACCATCAACCAGCTGGGTAGAAATGGCATCTATATGCTACTTCATCCAACATAAGGATACACATTGTTTTGAAGCTCACATGGAATATTCACTAAGATAGACCACATTCTGGGCCATAAAACACACCTTCACAAGCTTAAAAGAATAAAAATCATAAAATGTCTTCTCTAAGATCTCAGTGGACTTAAGTTCGAAATCAATAACAAACGTAACTGGAAAATTCCAACATGTGATGATTAAACAACACACTTCTAAATTATGCATGGGTCAAAGAAGAAATCACAAGAGAAATGTGAAAATATTTTGAACTAAATGAAAACAAAATTTAAATTTGATGGATGCAGTGAAAGCAGGGCTTAATGAGGAGGGAGGGTGACTAGATAGAGCCCAAAGGATTTCTAAGGCAGTGAAACTTGTATAGAATGCTCCAATGGTGGATCCATGTCCAAACACATTGTCCAAACCTAAGAGAAGCTTCAGTTATTTGGGGTGATTTCTGGTTCCATACAAATTTTAGGATTATTACCTCCAGTTCTGCAAAAAATGCCCTTGATATTTTGATAGGAATTGCACTGAATTTAGATTGCTCTGGGTAGTATGGACATTTTAACAATATTATTTCTTCCAATCCATGAGCATGGTGTATCTTTCCATTTCTTTGTGTTATGTTCAATGTCTTCCATCAATGTCTTATACATTGATGTATAGGTACAAGTCTTTTACCTCCTTGGTTAAATTTATACCTAGGTACTTTATTCATGTGGATGTAGATGGGATTGTTTCCTTAATATCTCTTATAGTTCGTTATTAATGTATAGAAATGCAACCGATTTCTGAATATTGATTTTGTATCCTGCAGCTTTACTGAATTTATTTATCAGTTCTAAGGGTTTTTGGTGGAGTCTTTAGGATTTTCTATATGTAACATCATGTCATCTGTTAATAGCTGACAGTTTGACTTCTTCCTTTCCAATGTGGTTGCCTTTTATCTCTCTTTCTTGCCTGATTGCTGTGGCTAAGATTTCCAGTACTGTGTTTAATAAAAGTGTTGATAGTAGGCATCCTTGTCTTTATTTCTGATCTTAGGGGAAAAGATTACAGCTTTTCACCATAGAGTGTTATGTTTGCTGCCAGTTTGTCACATATGACCTTTATTACATGCTTCCTCTATACCAACTTTGTTGAGAACTTTTGTCAGAAATTGATGTTGAATTTTGTCTAATGCTATTTCTGCACTTACTGAGATAATGTGATTTTTAACCTTCATTTTGTTAATGTGCTGTATTCACATGGATTGATTTATGGATATTGAAGCATCCTTGTATTCTTGAAATAAATCCCACTTGATTATGGTATATTATCCTTTTAATGTAATGTTGAATTTGGTTTCCTAATATTTTGTTGAGGACTTTTGGTTTTCTAACGTTTTGTTGAGGATTTTGTTCATTGGAGTTAGCGGCCCATAATTTTCCTTTTTTGTGATATCTTTGTCCGGTTTGGTTTCAGGGTAATGCTGGTTTCATAGAACAAGTTTGGGAGTGTTTCTTCCTCTCATTTGAAATTGCCTGAGAATAGGTGTAACTGTTTGAATATTTAATTGCCTTGTGAAGCTGTCTGGTCCTGTTGGGAGTTTTTTGATTATTGAATCAATTTCGTTACTAGTGATCAGTTCATGTTTTCTGTTTCTTCCTGATTCAGTCTTAGAAGAGTGTATGTTACTAGGAATTCACCTGTATCTTCTAGGTTGTGCACTTTGTTGGCATAAAATTGTGTGTAGTAATCTTTTCAAAGAACCAACCCTTACTTTTCTTGATCTTTTTAATCTTTAATTTTTTTAGTCTCTATTTCATTTATTTCCGTTCTGATCTTTATTATTTCCTTTCTCTACTAACTTTGGGCTTGCTTTGTTTCCCTTTTTTTCCTTTGTTTACGTGTAAGGTTAGGTAAGATAGATCTTTAGGCATTCGCTGACAAAACTTGTTTGCAATTAGAATTATACCTTAACATTTTTAAGGTATATCCCAAATAAATATATTTACAAAACAGTACTTTAGTAATTTAATAAGTAATTTAGTATGTGTTTTTATACCTGAAGTCTTCTAAATACCTTAATTTTCTATATAACAATAAATGATATACTAATTATCTGTAAAATATTTAAAACTATTGTAGTGATCATTGTAGTTAGTATGTTTATACTTTTGCTTCAGATGTCAAGTTTATTATTTTGCTCAGTGATTTTTCTATTGTGAGTCTGCAAATGTTATGAAATCAGAACAAATTGAGGCTTATGTCACCATGTTTTTTTATTAAGAAGCCACAGTTACTGTGTGTGAGTGTGTGTGTGTGTGTGTGTGTACGCACATGTGCAGGGGTGAATTGCCTTTTCTAGAAACAGTATAATGCATATTCTTTAATTCAATCTAACAACCTATAGTCTTCCTATGTAAATAATACTGCATTGATGGCCTTCTAAAGAAAGGCTACGGAAGTACAATAGCAGTACAAAGCAGGTTATGTTTCAGTGTCAAATGAAAAAGACACACAGTACCTTTAGGAAACTAACTACCCTCAGGCCAGGAGCACAGAGAGGGGTATATTTCAGAGTCCTGAAGTATCCTTTCAGGTTTAAGGTTAAGATTAAAGCACAGTATGTCTCTCAACATTTAAAAATTTGCTTGGCATAAACTGCTAAATGTTCACAAGGGACATTTTATCCTTTAACTATAAATCTATGCCAAGGAGAGTTCATAAAACTGCTGTGGCAAGTTCCTACTTGTCACCACAATGCATTCTTAGAAACCTGAATAAAGCAGATTGTTACAAAGGTTTTATGTTTCTTCACAGGAACAATGTTGTAATTTGACATTATATGGTAGCAAATAAATCATAGACATGACTGAAAATATGTCATAAAGTAAGACATACAACTATAAATTTGTGCAATTTTAAATGATAAAATTATGCTCCATGTTCTACGCAATGGGTATAAATGTACTATACGCTGATAATTCACAGGCCCCAGTGAATCATAAAAACAGAATATATAAGATACCATTCTACCGTATTGTAAATTTGAACTAGCTACAAGGTTTAGATAATTTTCTTCTGCTGCTTCGTACCTGGAAGATCGGAGGGACTTGGTCCCTTTTTTCCCTCCTCTTTGCACCTCCCCCCATTCTATCACTGTGCCCCCATGTGACCGAAACAGCGTGAATTGCAAGCTAAGTCCAATCTATCTCCCTCAAAGGATCATTAAGTGGAGAAACTCAGATACGTCTTAGACGGAAATGTGGCAAATGTGAGATGGACATTTGGAAATCCTGTTCCCACATGGAAGGGGGGTATCCATGCGCTAGAGCACATGTACGTTTGCATCCAGTTTGTTTGTTTACCTTTTGAAAGGTAATGGTGTGGAGAAAGGAAGGAAATTTCTCTTTGAATGATTAAAAAATGTGGAAGTATGTCCAGATCGCTTTCCCTCTTGTGTTCTCCAGAGTTACCCTTGCCAGATGCTAGGCAGGAAGAGGCAAGCTAAGGGACTGTTGATTTAAAATAAATATATGATGGTTAAGGGGAATCCCACTAGTAGTTGAGAGGACTGCCAGTACACACTTATTCAGAGCTATCAAAATCAAAGTAGTCTTGGGCAGAGACCTCAGTACATGTGGTGTTTCAGTACAGAGATAGGACTAATCAGGGTGCTGGCCAAATGAATGAGTGACCCACAGGGTTAGAAGAGCTGAGAGAGCCTGTGGATGCTCACCTCTTTCTCCGCAGAGGGGACACTTCTGGGCTTCCCTGTTTGTTCCAGCCTCGGCTGACATTGGGGTCTTTCTGCCTAACTGCGCCTTCCTAAACAGGAGTGAACTGGGATGGAGCCCGTTGACACGGAAGTGTCATTCAGATGCTGAATGATGGTTGTCAAAAGAACTTCAAAGACAAAATAATACAATACAATTGAGAATGTGTTGTGTTGGTCTCACACAAAAGTACCAGATCACTTCCTCTGCCTAAAGAAGGCTTGAAAGTCTGCATTTTCCTTGACCTAGAATTAGTGACCTCGTTTTCAAAAGCAAGGCAAGCCAAGAAATTTGATAATGCTTGTTTGTCCCAAGGGATGAGGTTGTATGGGTTAGAAGAGGGCAGGATACCCTATTCAAGAAGAAGATGGGGATTTGTAGAGGAGATTAAAGTGTGAAGCATGTTACTAGCGACAGGAAACTGCCTTACTCCAGTGAAATACTTAAGAAGCGGCTGGGCCTATGAGTATCCAATGTATTAGTGTTTCATTGCTAAATAATTCGATTTGTGTTCCAAGATGATTTTCCCTGCTCTGTTCACTCTCAAAGACTCTTTTTTTAACTTAATATTGGGTGAGGTAGTCAGAGGTTTTTTAGATCCTGAAATTTTTAAAAGATGCTCATTCTGAGGAAAGTTTCATGTCTTCGAAAGATAACTTAAAATAGCTTCTTAAGGCTTCCCTGGTGGCGCAGTGGTTGAGAGTCCGCCTGCCGATGCAGGGGACACGGGTTCGTGCCCCGGTCCGGGAGGATCCCACACACCGCGGAGCGGCTGGGCCCATGAGCCATGGCCGCTGAGCCTGCGCGACCGGAGCCTGTGCTCTGCAACGGGAGAGGCCACAACAGTGAGAGGCCCGCGTACCGAAAAAAAAAAAAAAAAAAAAAAAAGCTTCTTATTATCTCTCAAATGGCTTATTAATTTAACTGAAATATTTATGTGTAAGATCATGCTGAATTTCTTAAGCAGAATAAAGGAAACAACTTGTATACCAAGGTATTCTAGGTCCTGTAGAATCTAGATCATCGTGGAAACTAATCCTAGGATTCTCAGGTATCTATGATTACTGTGTATATGGTACTCAATGTATTCACTCTAGGAACCAGGTATATTTTAAAGATCCATTCAATTTCTTTTAAATGTTGACCGGTATGCTCTTCTTTCTGCTTTGTCAGCTGTTTCTACCTCCCTCTAGTGCATTCAAACTAAGCATGTATATTCTTCAGTATTTTCTGACATTCATCTCTTCAGTCTCTTACCTCTTTAATTTCAAGTAACCGAGGTATCAGATTTCACCAATTCCCAAATTAAACCCAAACATGCACACACACACACACACACAAACACACACACACACACACACACACACACACACACAGAAGTTAAAAAATAATGTTAAGTACTCTTACCTTTTCCTAGACCCTGGCTTCTGAGCTTGTTACAAACCACAAGGGCCAGGTGTGCATGCGCTGTCTCTGCTCTCATTTCTCTAGAGACTGGAGCTTCATCCCTCTGTACACTGGCCTTCTGTTGAAATTGCTTTCGCTAATGATGTTGTTTTTAATCTTGTAGCTGACAAGGTCCATCACCCTTTCAAATCCCTTCTCTTTTTCTTCTCCAGAGCATTGACGCTGCCCACACTTCTCTGAAATTCTGTAATCTTCTCTCACAACGTGCTTTCTTACTTCTCCTTCCTCCCATGCTGTCTTGTCAACTTTTTCTTACTCTGCAACATGGATGTTGCCGGAATATTCTGCACTTGTTTCTTTCTCCTTTTCAACACTGTCCCCCTTAGTGATCGTATGTACACACAGCTGTTTTTGGTTTCTTCCCAGAGAAGAGTCCCAAATGTGCATCCTTGGGCTGATTTCTCTGACTCATCTTCCCTAATGCCTGCTGGGAATTTCTATCTAGTTATCTTCCCAACATCTTTCTGCCAGAGATACACTTGCTTTCTTCCTGCTCTGTCAGTCTAAATCCTACCTGTTTTCTAAAACTCAGTTGAGATATCAACCCCGCGGTGAAATTCTCCAGCCCAAATAAACTCTCCTTTGTCTGTTCTACTTTGTACCTATTTCTAGAATATATCACATTTATTCTTACACTTACTTAGTAAATGAGTTTATCATTATAACAGTCTTTTCAAATTTACTGAAGGAAAAAAATTCCAAAACAGTATTCAGTTGGAAACTGTTTTAGTAATATGCATATAAATGTGTGTATGTATATATTAGAGTTAGAGTAATATAAATGGCCCAGAATTTTTTTCATTAGAATTTGTGAAAATGCTAACAGTATTAAAATACAGTGATCTTAAAAGCTAACAATATGACAAGATTGGCTTTATTTTGGAAGTATAGCCACCATCTCTAGCGAATTTTCTTTACTGAACATATTGGGTCTGTATATTTCAAGCTGAGTCATATAATCCTAAATATTAAAATGTAAACAAGGCATATCCCTTTAACATAAAAAGGAGCCCAGCTCTGTGTGAGACACATACATTTAACAGAAATTCTCATTTATTAATGTTGCTACAAAATTTACATTTTAATAGCACCACAAGAATCAGGGTGTGCACAGAAGCAGTCTCCATAAAGAATATGTAAGAACTTTATGTGGCAAAATATGAGGCTGTCTTTTCATTCTCCCAGTGTTCATTTATGTCTTCATGCTCTGATACCATTTCACTGTGCAGGGGAAAAAACCCAAAATGCATAGCATGCTTGCTGCTAATTCAAATCTTTGTTCAAATTTTGTTTACCTGGTTTCTCATCCCAACCTAATATGCTAATTTGTTATTTCCATATGGTATAGCATTGTATAATGAATCACTCTCAATAGCCCAGATGGCATCTTCATGTGAGTTCAAAATAAGGGCGTGCTATCTCAATATGCTTGACTTCCAATCGTAATACTGGTTTTGATGTAACATCTTATTGCCATCAGATAATTGTCATAAATATATAAATACATTATGTCTGGACAGATGGCACTTCCTTAAATGTAACACACTTATGTAATATATAACCCCCGCAAGAGTATGAAGAGACCCCGGACTGAGCAACCTTGTGTAGAATCTGACCCCCAGTTTGCTCATTTGTACCCGTTGTATTTGTACTTGTACCTATGGTATTGATGGCACCTATATCATAGGCACATGTGAAAGAAATATATCCCAAGATTTAACATCATTATTCTATACGTCTTAGTTTTCTCTTTTTCCCAAGAGCGCTTAAGAAATTTCCAAAGATGCACTTTCTCCAAAAATGTTTTCCTAAGGTTTGAGCCCAGAGATCAATACATTTTTTCTGTAAAGGACTAGATAGTGCATACTTTAGGCTTGCAGACCTTATTTGTATAGTCTTTGTTTTGACTGTTCAATCATTGCATCATAAAAGTTGCCATAGACTGGACGACATACAAGTGAATGAGCATGACTGTGTTTTAATAAAACTTTATTTACTAAAAAAACAAAAATGAAACAGAGATGGCTTGATTTGCCCATAGGCCATAGTTACTGACCCCTGGTTCAGCCCATATTACCTCATTTCTTCATTAATACATGGAGGAGTTATATTTGTCTATTTTAGCTATGTTTTTAGACCCTGACCCAGATAAAGAAAGTTGTCTAGTAAGGCCACTTGATTTAATTCTTTATTGAAACTCACTTTGTGCTTCTGTTAAGGCTGGGGTTAGAAAAAACCTTCTGAAAGCCTCTCCTTCTTGACAATTCCCCCCCCCCCCGCTTCTTCCTTATCTTTGGTCCAAACTGACAATTTTTCATTCTATTAGGCAGAAAATACACTTAATATCTATTGACATTATTTAGACATTATTTCATTTTTTTCTCATTTTCTTGAACAACTTTTACAAATATGTTTCATGTAGGTAGCCCTAAACCTTATTTTCTAAGCTTATCTTTTTAATCACATGAAATGTCTCAAGGCAATATTCCTCCTATTATGGGGTGCAAAGTACCATGCCATACCTTTTTTTTTTTTTTTTCACTACGCGGGCCTCCCACTGCTGTGGCCTCTCCCGTTGCGGAGCACAGGCTCCGGACGCGCAGGCTCAGAGGCCATGGCTCACGGGCCCAGCCGCTCCGCGGCACGTGGGATCCTCCCAGACCGGGGCACGAACCCGCGTCCCCTGCATCGGCAGGCGGGCTCTCAACCACTGCACCACCAGGGAAGCCCCATGCCATACCTTTTGAGGCATTTCAAAATGCCTGTACCCTCACGGTCTGTGTCCTTATGAATGCTTGCTCAGGCAAAATTACCAACCCTATTAGTGGCCAGAGCTGCTATTCTACAAGGTTGCTATTAACTCAAGTTTGAGGCCTGAAGCAATCTTTAAAAGAAGGCTTTGGGACAATGTAGGTGGTCCACCACACATCATAGAGCAGAAGTTAATTTGACTTTCATAATAAAAAACCCCAAAACCAAAATACTCCCCTGAAGTTTCTCAGCACTGGGCAGGGATGTGCACCAAACTCCAGCAATGTGAAAATAAAAGTTATTTTGCTATTTTAAGTCATGTCCTTTTCTCCAGGGGTATTTGCTGCATCTTACTCATTCTTCCTTCAGAAAGGGTTATTTCTTTCTTTTAGTCTTATTATGGGGATAGAAAATCTAATGAATAAAACAAGGGCAACTGAAGTCAAACCAATAATATTCAATATATATTGAAAACACTACATGCCAGACAGCATAACATCAAATAAAATCTGTTTTTTAAAAAAGGGAAATAGACAGTGAAATATATGAATATACCACCTACTGTATTGTTCATTGCATTGAATCAAAGCAGATGGAAATAATAGATACGTAAACAATACAACTGTTTTCAAAGAATGAGTACATGGGAAATACAAAAATAGACTTTTAAGTGAAAATCAGAGTAACATATCCTTCCATTAGATTTTGTTGCCATCACTCTGGATTTCAAGGATTCACAAAAACACAAAACAAGTCTGTAGCAAATATCTCAATGTGGTATCAGTAATCCTCACACACACCTGAGGCAAAGTATGCACCAGCGTAGAGGCAACCTTGGTTTGGAATCATTTTCTTGCTACACTACTCTATTCTTCTTACTTTTTGTTCTCTACAAGTGGTTATTAATTCAGACCATGTCACATAACCTGCTAAGTTCAATGTGTCCTTACTTCTTTCATGGCTTGTACTCAGTTGCAGCAAAACTTTGTTCCCGGGCTTGTAGCACATTTGTAAAAAGTACAAGTGTTTGATTCCCAGGTAAAAAGGAAAAAAATATGCAAAATACACAGAGAGACATTGGAAAACCAGTGCCCCCCCCCAAAAAAAAAGTTTGTCGCCTATAATCACTATCTAAACGCTAATAAGATAATGATGATGGATTACTTTCATTTGTATCTTGTATCTTCTTTTCTGAAATGAATATTAATGTTATCAGAAAACATAATCACAACTTTTTTTCTGATAGGAATCCTTCTCAGTTCTGAGAGTCTGTAACTCTGAGGCAAATGTATAGAATGTCAGCAATTTCTGGAAGGAGCTCTCAAAAATTCACCATTTTCCAGGAGCTTCTGAGTCTTCCCAGGTTCTAGTGGGATCTATACAGCTGTCATTATTTCTAGAAGTAGTTGGAAGATAATCTGAAACTCAGACACTTTACAACAGGAAACTGCTGGCATCTCTTTCCACAAAGACATCTTATTGTTGGCGTTGTAGCTGATTGTTACAGCATGAGAACAGTGTGGATACAAATGATTTCCATTTTCAAGGACTAACAAGGGTGCTGTTATCAATGAGCAAAAAATCACCCATTTTGCTTGTAACTGAAATGCTGTCATGACCACATCCCAGATACTAACTTAATGAACAAATGCTTATTAGGTACCTAGTATGTGTCAGGCATTACTTAAGCAGATGAGACATATCAGTTTAAAAAAAAAATGCACCAGAAATACTTTATTGAAATGCCCCTAAACTAAACAAGCCAAAGGTTAAATGTCAGTTTGTATATTTCCTTACAGTGTTAGACTAATATATCCTTCACTAAAGAGCAATGAAAATTCCTTGCTTAGCTTAGTCGGCTTTCATGTTTTGTGACTAACTCAATTTTTCAGCCATGCAGAGATCACTGACCTAAATATAAGTAAATATTTCTATTTATAATTTATTCTCTGATTAAGTGAAACATATTCACATAGTCATTGTTCTTGTTTATGAATTTCCAGATTAAATTTTGAATTTCTTTATTATTAATGCCTATATTTTTTCTTTCAGTTTTCCATATATTGTAAAAAAAAAAAAAAACTTTTCAATTTTCAGAAAAAATACCCTTCTATTGATATATATATATATATATATATATATATATGCACACACACATATACATTGCATGAATAATTTTAAGGACTCCATTTACCAGTACTATGTTTGCTTACCAGCCTAGCTTGAATTTTGACTATATATGTAACTTTACTGGTTGAAATTGCTTTAGGTCAGAAGTTCTTCCTTTCTGAAAATGCATTAGAGGATTTCTAATTGAGTTCCAAAATTTGTTTTATATTCCAGTAGAATTTTGCTAACAAAGTAAATCGAGCAAAGGGCTGAAACAACCATGGCTCCATGAAGCTCAGATGACACTTCTGCAAAATGAGCTTCAATTCAGTTACATTTATGAGTAAGAATTAGTTTTCTGGCCTTTGGCTCCAGATGATGGACTCCTATAATTAAACTTTAAAGTTCTGCATGTGATTAAATCTTGGAATCCTTTGATTCTCCTCATCAAAATACATTATACATGTTTTGAACCTCTCTCTATTCGCCTTCAAGCTTGTGTGCTTCTCTCTTTATGTAATCTCAAACAGTTTAATAGGACATCTATTTTGAGTCCCATAAATATAAATAGCTTGGGGAATTTTTTAAATAAATGAGATAAGAATTAGTATGATGGCTCTTCTGATTTTTTTAATAGGCTGTTAGGATACTTGCAAAAACTTCTAGGGTTCATAAAGTAGGTATAGGAATGGAAAAGCTTAGAGAAAGCTTACCCTCTAAGAGGAGGTACTTTTGGCATCGCAAGATAAAGAAGGCAAACAGTCCTCTCAAAATTGGAAAGGGACAAAAGCCAATAAAGTAAAATATCTTTTCATTACATACAACCCCTGGAGTATTGTACTTGCTTAGGATGTGTTCATTTAGTTACAATTATAGTTGTGTGATAGAATTATAGATAATTATATAATGATAGAATTTATTATGATAAGGAAAATGCCTCAGAGCTGTTGAACAAGTAGTCAGCAATATTAAGATTTTCCTGGAGGTGCCTCTATTTCCAACGTGCACTTTTTATCTTTATATAATATTAATTTTGTAAGAATATGGGCTTAATAAAAGCAAAGGCAAATGAAATGAAAAGAAAATGACACCCTCTCTTCATATATATACACATAAATGCTTTTTTCCTTTTTTATTTTGTTGTGGTAAAATATACATAATATAAAATTGACCATTATAACTATTAAGTGTGGAGTTCAGTGGTATTAAAGTACATTGATAGTGTTGTACAGCCATCAGTAACATCCATCTTCAGAAGGTTTTCATCTTCCCACACTGAACAATAACTCCCTATTCCTCTCTCCTTCTAGCCCCTGGCAGCCACCATTACCTCTATGAATTTGACTACTCTAGGTATGCAGTATAAGTAGAATCATAAAATATTTGTTCTGTTGTGACTGGCTTATTTCACTTAACATAATGTCTTTAAGGAGCATCCATGTTGTACCATGTATCAGAATTTCATTTTAAAGGCTGAATAATATTCCATTTGTATGTAAGTACCACGTTTTGCTAATCCATTCATGAACACTTGATTTGCCTCCACTTTTTGGCTATTGTGAATAATGCTACTATGAGCATGGTTGTACAGATATCTGTTTGAGTTCCTGTTTTGGGGGGGACATAGACCCAGCAGTGGACTTGCTGGATGTTATAATTCTATTTTCATCAGTTTTTTGAGGAACCACCATACTGTTTTCCATAGCATTTGCACAATTTACATTCCCACCACCAGTGGGAATGTAACCCATTGCAACCCAGTGCCCAAGGGTTCAATTTTCTCCACATCCTTGCTAACTCTTTTTACTTATTTTCTGTTTTTTGGTTTTGTTTATTGTTAAGTAACAGCCATCCTAATGGTGATGTGGTATCTCAGTGATGGCTTTGATTTGAATCTGGCTAATGACTGATTAGTGGTGTTTTTCACTTGTTTGACATACAGTTGATCACGGTACATTCTTATAATCCTCTTTCATTTTGTAAAATCAGTAGTAATGGTTGGAGTTTTTTTTCATTTCAGATTTTGTTTGAGACTTCTCTTTTTTGTTGTTGTTATTAGTCAATCCGGCTTAAAGTCTGTCAGTTTTGTTGACTGATTTGAAGAACCAAGTCTTGCCTTCCTCATTTTTCTCTGTTGACTTTCTAGTCTCTATTTTGTTATCCCTTCTCTAATCTTTATTTCCTTCCTTCTACTATCTTTGTGTTTATTTCCCTGTGAATTCTTTTTTGATCTATTGGTTGTTTAAGAGTGTGCTATTTAATTTCCACATTTGTGGATTTTCCAGTTTTCTTTCTGCTCTTCATTTCTAATGTCATTGCATTGTGATTAGAAAAGATATTTTTTCTAATGATTTTATGATTTTATACTTTTTACATTTATTGAGACTTGTTATGTGGCAAAGAAGTTCTATCCTGTAGTATGTTCCATGTGCACTTGAAGAAAATGTGTGTCCTCCTATTGTTGGGTAGAATGTTCTGTATATGTCTGTTAGCTTTAATGATCTATAGTATTATTCAAGTCTTCCATTTCCTTGTTGATTTTCTGTTTGGTTGTATAGTCATTATTGAAAGTGGGATATCACATTCCCCTATTGCTTTCATATAGCCATTTCTCCTTTCAATTCTGTCAATGTTTGGTTTAGCTATTGATATTTAGGAGGTCTGATGTGGGGTCTTCACGTATATATGGTCTTTCAAAAGCCTTCAACTTAGTTTTTCACAGGAACACACATTTGATTAACAAATACTGGGTTGGCCAAAAAGTTCATTTGGCTTTTTGCATAACATCTTAATAATGTTTGGCCAACCCAGTACTTGGGTAAATCACATAAATTCAATAACAACTGCACCTGCCATAATCAAAGTTGTGTGGGGAGAGCACAACGAAGTCTTGGTGAGCATGAAACCAACTGGTGGGAGCAGAAGACACAGGCCTATTCCAGAGAAGGGGTTGAGGGCTGCAAGCTCTCAGTGTGCCCACGGGTATCAGCTGTCATGCTTTGCAGAGAGAATCTGTGCAGTGTGTTATCTGAAGCCAAGATCAATTCATATATGATTGTTCACAATAGAAATGTAGAAGGAGACCCAAAGCCAAGAGAAAATTTCAGAGACTCTAAAGACAAAAGTAGAAACCTCAAAATACACAGGGGTAGAGGTGGCATAAAAACACTGCAGCTAGAGGGCTGATGCTGTATCTATTACAGAGTTCCATGCATTACTTGCCATTTAAAAATGCAGGCTGAGAGTGACAGAACTTCCAGTCAATTATGGAACTGACAAATGCAGTTTGTTTTTTACCTGGAAATCTTCTGATTTTCTTTTTTATGGGAACACTTTGTTGTTTGATTTATTTTTTAAATATGCCCATGTTTGCTGGAAAAAGTTGACTATGTTCTTGCTTGAGAAAAGAATCAGGGTATGTTTATCCTCCAACTAAGCTTCCTGGATGAACGCCTGGAAGATGCTGTATGGAGGCAGTTGGCATCTCCCATAACGCTCTGCTTGGTACCTTGTCCTGAGTATCCAGGAGTGATAACCTTTGGAAATCTGTCTTTCAATCTGTCTACTATGGAATCCATTTTCTAAACATTATTCTCACCAAAATTGTTCCCTGCTTTAATCCTAAAGGTAATACCTTTTCAGATGGCTTTCTACCTAGATGAAGTTGTATTTGGAACTTTAAAAAGTCATGAGGTTGGACTGGGCTATTATTGAATATTATAAAGCTAACATTGGGTTTACCTTGCCTGTGAAAATGAGTTTTGAAGGAGAAAAATTTAGAAGTAATTAGAAATGCTTTATCAATCAGTGAAAGATAAGTGGCTTCAATTACATCTTTTACCCAAAACTTTAGAATCTAATTTTGAAAATTGTTGGAGTTTTGAAAGAACTTGACCAAGCAATAGACTACCAAATTATGATGTTTTACACATGGGATCTCAGCTATACTTTAGAGCAAAACTTGTCAAATTTTTTGAAGATTTAAAAGGTGTTGAAACATGGGAAATGGAACTAGCTGATTCCATTGGAATCAGTTGTGTCCACTTGAAAAATTAGCTCTAGTGTAGACAGTTCCACAGGAGAACAGTAAAGAAATGTCACCATTTGGGAAATGTCAAATTAGTTCATACTATAAACAATAACTTTTTTTTTCTGAAAAAGACCCGCCAGAAATTATTCTTGAAAGAAATTTAACTGATGCTACCAACTTCTGTGATAGCAAGCACCTTCCTCTACAAAAATTTAAAACACAGCTGAGGAAAGAATATAATGGTAATGATGAACCTCTGAAAATGCTACCAGTGAAAAAGGAATAGACTAATTAAAAATACTGAATGGAGCAAATAAACATGTATCCAATTATCTTTGACAACCAGGTACATTCTCTGAAAGAGAAAAATATAAACCTTTGTGGTAGATTGACTTACATGTGGCAAGAGATGGAGAGAGAAAGGGGTCCAGGTGGAGAAGGGAAAAAAATCTGGAGAGTATATCAGTTTGGGGAAAATATAATAAATCTTAGACTGACTTGAAGTAAGACAATATATCTAAGTAAAAATATAAAAAGTTAAATGCAAGTTATAAAAGATAAGTGGGACTTTGCTTGGAATCAAGAGCAAAGACATTTTAACAAACAAGTAATAGAAATAACAGATTACATTAATTTTATCAGGCAACTTTGCTGTTTCAAATGATATTACGTGCAAATAGACAAACTTTGGGTTTTACAGTTGTAGGGTTCATTTAAAGGAAGATAATACATTGCAAACTTTAAAGACCATGTGTCCTTTATTTCATAAATGTTTTAGTACCTAACAATTTACCCATTTTGCATTTAATAATAGCAGTAATAAATTAATGAACATGTATTGGGCATTTATTCCATTTTAAGGACTGAGCACTATTTAGTAGACATGAATTTTATTCTCACTTCATCTATGGGAATAACCTGTCCAAGATTTAAAAAGTTATACCTAGTTAAGACTAGACTCCGCTTCAGTCAACTGGGAAGGTAGTAGCATATTTACTTAGATACGGCTATTTCAAAATATTCACAGGAAGTTAAGATGCATTTATTTTTGCTTCGTGTTTCTGAGAACAGGAATTTATTTGACTATATAAATAACAGTAGGGCCATGAGAAACAAAGGTTCTCACTGCATCTAATCAAAAATAGCTCTTTATGAAAAAAGCCAATTATTTTCTAGCCCTCTGTTTTCAGCAGGGGAGTTTTCAAGTGTATACTTTTACTCATCTGTTTGTTTGCTTCTTTGTTTTCTGTCACATGTCTGTAACATTTTGGCAGAAGGCATTGTAAAAATTTGGGGTATTGCAGAATTGCTATGAGGCTGGAAATACATTGAAGTGAATTCTCATGTAGCATAGCTGCAGTATGAAAAGTTCAAAGAACTTACACAGTTATAACAAAACGAGAGTTTCTGACACTGATAGAAAACATTTTCCTCAGAGTGTCAGGTCGGGAGAAAAAACACACTTCAAAGTTTTAAGAAATAAATATTTCATAATATGTTTGCTTTTTTGCCTGGATTTAATGATAAATCATGTTACGGATATAAATGTTTCCATCACATTTCTGATCATCTGCTGAAAGATATAATACATGTACTTTCACCCCACAATCTTCTATAGAAATAGCTATTATTTTGTACCTCCAAAACTACAAGAATATAAAATATTCAATAAATTAGATTCATTTTTGTGCTTCGCTTAAAATGAAAGTGCATTTTACATATAATGGTAAACCATACCTTTATTGTTAAGGCAGATGAATTTCCCCAAGACTAATGCTATTTTAAGTTATTAAAAAGATTAAGGACAAAAATGTCTTTGACATCTGTAGTGAGTAACCAGAAAGAAAAATTATTAGAAAAATTATTTCTAGAGATTTAGAGTTATTACTTTCAGAGATTTAGAATTGAGTTACCCATATATATTTTGCCTTCAGTGTCACAGATATAGAGTTTAATCACTGTCTCTACATGATTTGAAGAATTATTTGAGTTTGACTTGACATTGCCTGCAAACAGGTGGGAACAAATCTGACTGAATTTGATAAATATGTGAAATGAACAGCATGAAATTCGTTAAGCACTGCTGCGGGCCATAGAAGTACTTAAATGGTGCAATGGAGAGAAAGAAGAACAGTAATCAGATAAACAGAGAGCTCTAATTAAAGATGTAAAGCAAGGGGAACACAGGGTCACAGGGAACACAGCGGCAGGGAAGATACTAAGTGTCTTCAGAAACAAACCTAAGGTTAAGGGATAGGAAAGTAGGTGAGTAACTGGTATCCCACTGCTATTGCTAATTAGCTAGTCATCCCCAAATGAAGTGGTGAAATAACCATTATGTTAAGTTCATAGATTGTGTGGGTCTGGAGTTTAGACGGCACAGAGCCAGATGATTTGTTTCTGGTGCACATTTGGGTTCCGAGAACATGCGACTTTTGGTTTGAAAACCAGGTAAATCCCAGGCACACCAGGACAAACAGTGTAGTAAAAGAACATGTGAGACTGGAGATTTTGCTGTTACCATGATTATAAAATAAAAGCTACCTCAATTAAAAAGTAGGGCAGAGAAGCTGCACTAGATTATCTGGCTGAGGGGAATACTACTGTCCTCCCCAATAGTGATATATTTTACAAGGCTTGAAAGAACCTATTGCTCTATAAAAGTACTACACAACAGTTTGTGTATGTTTAGTTAACAGGTTATTACATCCTCAAGTATGGATTAACAACTTCAAAACGTGCTAACATAAAGTAAGCTTAACACTAAGCTGGCCTGAGCAAACTGTTTCATTGAGATACAATACCGTAAAACTTACCCCTGTAAAATATACATTTCTGAGGTTTTCAATATGTTTAAACCAACTATCACCACTGCTGCCTAATTCCAGTTTATTTTCGTCACCCCCAAAGGTAACCTCATACTCATAAGCAGTCACTACCCATTTTACCCTCCCTCAAGTCTCTGGAAACTACTAATCCCCTTTCTGTCATCATAGATTTGCCTATTTGGGACACTTAAACTATATAATATGTGGGCTGTGCACCTGGTTTCTTTCACTTAACATGTTTTCACTGTTCATGTTGTAGCATGGATCAGTACTTTACTCATTTTTATGACTATTATCCCATTATATAGGTAGATGTCATTTTGTTTTTCCACTTATCCATGGATGAACATTCGGGTTTTTTTCAACTTTTTTGGCTCTTAGGAATAATGCTGCTATGAACATTCATGCACAAATTTTTATGTGGACATATGTTTTCAATTCTAAGAATGGAATTGTTAGGTCATATGGTAACTACGTTTTAGCTTCTTGAGGAACTGCCAAATTGTTTTTCAAAGTGGCTGCTCCATTTTACATTTCTACCAGCGCTGAATGAAGGTTCCAATTTCTCCACATTCTCACTAAAATTTGTTGTTGCACCCCTGTTGATCAAAGCCATCTTAGTGAGTATGAAATGATGCATCATTGTGGTTTTGATTTGAGTTTCTCTAATTACTAATGATGTTGAGTATCTTTTCATATGCTTATTGGCCATTTGGATATCTTCTTTGGAGAAATCTATTCAGTTCTTTTGCCCATTTTTAAATTGGGTTATTAATCTTTTCGTTGTTGAGTTATTTATATATTCTCAGTACTAGCCCCTTATCAGATAGATATATGATTCACCAATATTTTCTCTCATTGTGTTGGTTGTTATTTCACTTTCTTGATGGGGCCCTTTGAAACACAGACATTTTTCTATTTTAATTAAGTCCAATTTATCCATTACTTCTCTTTTCCTCACAATTTTGATGTTATATCCAAGAAACCATTGCCTAAACAAAAGTCACAGAATTTTATTCCGATATTTTCTAAGATTTTTATAATTTTAGCTCTTACATTTAAATCTTTGGTCCATTTTGAGTTAGTTTTGTAAGTGATGTGAGTTAGAGGCTCAATTTTCCATCTTTTGCATGTGGGTATCTAATTGTCACAGCATCATATATTGAAAAGTACTATTTTTTCCCATTGAATTATCTTGGCATCCTTGTTAAAATTCAGTTCATAGATGTAAGGATTTATACCTTGAGTTTTAATTCTATTCATTGATACATGTGCCTATCCTTATGCCAGTACTACACTGTCTTGATTGTTCCAGCTGTGTAGAAAGTTTTGAACTGGGAAGTGTGAGTCCTCCAACTTTGTTCTTTGTAAGATGTTTCTGGCTATTCTGGGTCCCTTTCATTTCCATGTACATTTTAGGATCTGCTTAACAATTTGTTCAAAAAAGAAAAATAAAAACAGCTGGGGTTTTGTTAGGGAATACATCAAATCTGTAGATTGATTTGGGGTGTTATTGCCACCTTTACAATATTAAATTGTTTCTAATCCATTGACATGGGGTGTCTTTCCATTTATTTAGGTCTTCAATTTTTTTCAACATATTTTATAAGTTTGTACAAGACTTGCACTTATTTTGATAAATTAATTGGTAAGTATTATTATTTTTGATATAAATAAATATTTTCTCATACAAAAACTTGTGATTGTTCATTGCTAGTGTATAGAAGGACAATAAATTTTTGTTTATTGATCTTATATCCTGCAACCTTAATAAACTCATATTAGCTCTAATAATTGTTTTCTTTTGGGGGGAGTTTCCTTTGGATTTATTGCCTTTGGATTTTTTATGTCATCTGTGAAAAGAGAGTTTTAATTTTTCAATATAGATGCTTTCCCCTACCCCCTATTTTTGTGCCCTAATACTCTACCTTAAAACTCCAGTATGATATTTAATAGAAGTGACATGGGTGGGCGTCCTCATTTTGTTTTTGGTTTTAAGGGGAAAGCTTTCAGCATTATACCATTATTTTGCAATAGTTGTAGAGAATTGATGTTGCTTTTCATTTAAAAATTTGGTAGAATTCACCAGCAAAGCCATCTGATATGTCTATTCAGACTTTCTGTTTCTTCCTGAGTCAGTTTCAGTAATTTTTGTCTTTTCTAGGAATTTGTCCATTTCATCTAGGTTATCAAATTTATTGGCAGGCAGTTGCTCATCATATTCCCTGATAATTCTTTTTATTTTTGTGACATTGGTAATAGTGATCTCTCCTCAAGTCCTGTTTTAGTCACTTGTCTTCTTTTTCCTTGCTGTGTCTAGCTAAAGGTTTTTCAATTTTGTTGATTCATCCAAAGAACCATTTTTTAGTTTTGTTGATTTTCTCCATTGTTTTTCTGTTCTGTATTTCATTTCTTTTGTCTCTAATCTTGATTATTCTTTCTTTCTGCTTTAGGTTTAGTTTGCTATTGTTTTCTGTTTTTTAAGGTAGAAAATGAAGTTATTGATTCCTGACTTCTTTTTTAATTTATAGCTGTAAATGTCTATGTTTCTTCTGAGTATTACTTTTAGATACATCTCATAATTTTTGGTATCCTGCTTTTATTTTCCTTCGTTTCTAAGTATTTTCCAATATCCCTTGTGATTTCTGTGTTGACATATTACTCATTAAGGAGTGTGTTAATTTTGATGTACAACTGACCTGTGGACAATGTGAGTTTGAACTGCACAAGTCCATTATACGTGGATTTCTTTCAATAGTAAATACTACAATATTACATGATCCAGAGTGGATTGAATCTGCAGATGTAGATAGAACCTAGGCTACAGGGGAATCTCAAATAGAGAGGACTGACTATAACGTGCATTTTTGTCTATGTGGAGGGTCAGTACCCCAATCCTCACATTGTTCAAAGGTCAACTGTATTTGTAAATTTCCTAATTTTCCTTTCATTATTAAATGTTAATTTCATTCCACTCTGTTAGAAAGCATATGTTGTATGACTTTAACCCTTGTAAATTAATCCAGATTTGCTTTATGGCCTAGGATATAGTTTATCCTGGATATGTTCCATCTGTACTTGGGCAAAATGTATATTCTATTTTTGTTGGGCTGAATATTCCATAGCTGTGAGCTAGGCTTACTTGATTTACAGTGTTGTTCAAGCTTTCTGTATCCTTGTTGATCTTCTGTGTAGTTGTTCTTTACTGAAAGTAAAAGAATATTGGTGTATCCAACTATTATTCTTGAATTATCTATTTCTTTCTTGTATCAATGTAAAATGTACTTCTTTGCCTCTAGTAACAGTTTTGGTTTTAAAGTCTATTTTGTCTGATATTACTTTATATGGGGTATCTCTTTTCTTTTATCTTCCATCTATTTGTGTCTTGGTCTAAAGTGTATCTATTGTGGGCAGCATAGTGTTTAATTATTTTTTAAATACATTCTACAAATCTCTGTTTTTATTAGTGTTTAATTCACTTACATTTAGTGTAATTACCAATAAAGTAGCATTTACATCTTCCATTTAGCTATTTGTATGCTATGTCTTTTTTGTTCCTCTGTTCCTCCATTACTGTCTTCTTTTGTGTTAGATATTTTCTAGTATACACTTTTCTATGTCATTATTATAAAAGTTGCATCTTTGTACATTATATGATCATCAATAACTACAGCTTAATGATTACTGCTTTAGGCAGCTGTATCTTAAATCTCCTAGGAGAGATTTATACACACCCATATGCATATATACACATATATATGTATATACTTGAATTTATCGTACTTGGAGATTGTTGAATTATTTGGATTAGGTAGATTAATGCTTTTTTTCAAGTACGGAAAATTTTGGGACATCATTTATTCAAATAGTATTTGTGCCCACTTTTCTCTCCTCTACTTCTGGGATATTCGTTATGTGTCTGTTGCTACACTTGATTGTTTCCCCAAGGATCTCTGAGTCTCTGTTCATTGTTCCTTTCTGTTCAGTTTCCAGATATTTGCCACTGATTGTTTTCATCAAATGCCCCTAGGAGAAAGCTGTTTGCAGTGAACCAGCTTTGAGTCAGGTCAAAAAAAGACAAGCCCTGTGTGCGTGTGTTTCTAGGAGCTGTCAGATGATCATAATGGTCTGCAGATGAGCCTTTTGGGTAGCTCCCATCCAGGTCTTCCCCAGCCCCTCCAGTGGCTACAAGGCTGCTGGTTTTCATGAGTACTGTAATTGCTGGGCTGTTGATGTCCAAGGCTACCTTTGAGCTGGTGTTTAGGAATGGGGCAAATTAAAATGTCACAGTGTTCATTGTTCAGCCACTTTTTCTTGAATAACTATTGCTAGATTACTGGAAGATTTTGGTTAATTTTCAGAATTGTGATAACATTGATTCTGAAAAAGTTTGTGGTGGTCTCATTGCTCTTATGGTGGAGTAGATTTTTGGAAGTCTTTATTCTGCCATTCCAGGTGACATTGTTGCACTGATCAATTTTAGCTTTTATTTATTTTTTTAAATGATGTACTTGGTACACAAATTTTGTGATATTTTAGGGTCAGCATTAACAGTATCAGCTCTCAGTTTCTGATTGAATTTTTTTTTTTTTTTTTTTTTTTTTTTTTTTTTTTTTTTTTTTTTTTTTTTTTTTTTTTTTGCCGTACGCGGGCCTCTCACCGTTGTGGCCTCTCCCGTTGCGGAGCACAGGCTCCAGACGCGCAGGCTCATCGGCCATGGCTCACGGGCCCGGCCGCTCCGCGGCATGTGGGATCCTCCCGGACCGGGGCACGAACCCGTGTCCCCTGCATCGGCAGGCAGACTCTCAACCACTGTGTCACCAGAGAAGCCCTCTGATTGAATTTTTAAATGCTACATAATGTAATTTTGGTTATTGAAAAGTTATATAAAGCAGTATATCCTATGAAACCTCTTTTAATGAAAAACGACAGTTTCAGTAACACTAACGGAAGCAAAGTTATTTCCTTTTATAGAAGCTGTAAGGATTACCTTTTCTTAAAAAAAAAAAAAGAAGTCATTGTAATTCTCCTTTTCGTTGTTGAAACCAGTGATAACAAAGGACAGTTTACATTTGCAGAAATGAGAAATATTCACTTTATGCTATTTTTTAGCAGACAGAAGTCATGTAAACTTTCATTACTGACTACGGATTTTTAACATTGGTAATAACAAGCATTTTATGAGCGCTGTTGCACTTGAAGTGTTTTTCATAAAGGTCTGGGGATTAAAAATGGAAAGATTGAGGCAGTTTCGGTATTTAATTTAAATGTATTTATGATGGTCTTATATCAAACATGGTTTACTCAGCACAGTGCTAAAGTTTGCTGCTTGTTTCAGAGGAAGAATTTACTCACAGTCCCAGATACAGTAAAAAATAGAGGAAAAAGAAAGCTCAGGAAGGATCTTAACAGCCTGGATGCAATGCAGGGACCGGAATCTAGTCTGACTATAGCCACAGTGCCTTATTTTCTGAGAAGTTTCTCCTTTCCGATACATATTGCTTCATCTCAGGAGTGAAAACAAAAGACAGAATCAGCTTAAAAAATTCTCCCATTTCATAACTTCTTTACAGTAGCAGAGGAAAGGGGTGAGAGGTTTTGGAGAAGGCCAGATAATGAAAAATGTACTCAACTTGAGTCAAAAGGTTGGAATTTGGCTCCTAGCCCTGCCCTAACTCTTTGTTTTTAAGAATCAGAGGTCTCAACTCTCAAAACTGGATAACAGTAATAAAATGGTGAACATGTGATGAAATGAGAATATATGACAAAGCTGGAATAGTTTATGCCTTTATAAATGGTATACGTTAGCTGTCCTTACGTCATCACAATTAACGTTCCCTCAAGGAAGCTTCTGTCCATTAACAGTGTGTTTCATTTTTTTCCCCAACTCTTCCCAACCCTCAGATGGTGATTATGTATTTCAGTTTGCACACACAGGAAATTCCCATTATAAGAAGAATTTAACACGTTAAAATGCCTGTCTTCATATATCCTAAAGTATTTACATTGCCACCCAAAGCTCAGATCAGAAAGTCTCTTATGTGCAGAATGGCACCTGTAGAATATTTTGGATGCTGCCAGGGTAATTGGAGTCTGCCTGAGAGTACTCAGGTGATGGGTCTTCACTATAAAGGACACATTCTCTTTCAGTGTGATCAGCTGCCCCTTTGTGGCTTGGTGGGAAGCAAGAGGATGTTGGGTAAGATCACAGTAACTTAATCTGTAGCCTTCTGTTAGGGACCTGACAGCTGAATAGATGTTTTCCTCAGTGGGAGACTGTTAACCTTTTACCAGAAGTCTGATTCTCGCTGAACCCAGTACAGTATTAATGGAGAGCCCAGGGGGAGGAGGTGAGGTGTATCTCAGGCCATGCTAGACTGCTGCTGTCCCAGTTAATGACCTCCCAGTTCATGTTAGACGTTTCCCTTTTCTGCCTCTTTCAGTTAAACAAAATTGGATTTGTTCGGGATATGATTGTAGAAAAATATTCAGAGTTTGGAAATGGGGGTTGGTGGACCAAACAAAGAAGTCTGTTCCACTTCAAAAAATTAATCTGTAGAAAACAGATAATAATTCCCATCATTAACTGAGAGAAATTTCTGAAAGTTTGAAGGCAAGATACTTGACAAAAAATATATTTAACATTTACATTAAGCTTATAACATTTAAAATTTGATTAGAGAGCTATGTAATATAAGGCCTTAATTCATTGTTTGCCTTTTTGAAAAAGTCTCATAAAATTGACATAAACGAACATTTGTTTTGCTTTTAAAAATGTCCATTGTTAAGTTCTAGCAACTTTCACCCTTAGATCTGAATTCCTCCTTGTGTCAGGTTTGTTTTTCTATTTCTCCCTCTCTTGTCTCTGCTGCTATTCATTGATCTCTTCCAAAGAGGCCAGGTGATGTGCTAGAAGCTAAGGATGCAATCGTGAGCAGCAAAACAGCCCCTAATCCTGTTGAATTTAATGCATGGGAGAGGGCTCAGGCATGAATCAATTGTATGATAAAAAGTAAAATTTCAGCTGTGACCATTGAGACCAAAGTTAGATGCAGCTTCTCCAAGAGCTGTTGACATAGATTGTTGACATAAGGTGGTGGTGGCTTTGTGATTCAGCCCTGCCAACTAGTGAGAATAATAGTATCATAGACCTTCCTCACACCCAACAGTGATGCTCTCTGTCAGACTGCAAGCTGTAGGAAGACAGGGATGATTTTTGTGCCACGCTATCCTAGGTACCATGTATCAACATAGTCACTTTTCTCCTCTTGGTGATGAAGAGATGTATGTTTAGGTGCCAAAATCAACATTTTCCTTTCATGTTGGCAATGTGATAGCTTGTGAAACTTTATTCATTATTACATTGGGAAACAATCCTTAATACCATTTCCCATTTATTTTATTTGGGGTTTTATATTTTGAAGTACTTTTAGAAGAACTGTACAGTTTTCTTAAATTTTGTATTGTGGGGTTAATAATAATTAGATGTCCCAGTTTCTTGTTAGAGGGCAGACATGGTTTTGATTTTTCAGCAGTGATTCCTCAGGTAGGTGACCATATGTATAATAATTTATAAAAAAGCATTCAATAAATAATTTATTATAAATTCTTGACACAGTCACTGGAACATGGCAATTTGTCTGCTGTTCCAAGAATATGGGAGAAAAAAATGTTAGCTTTTCCTAGATTTAACCTGAATTCCTTATTATAAGTTTGGTAAACTTCTTTTTTGTAATATTATTCAGATTTAGTTAAAGTGGTCATCGAGAAGGGCATTCTCTTTAAGAAGCGGAGAAAAATCAATGTAAAACGTTCAAAATGGGAAATGAGCTGCGATGCGAAACCACAGCAAGCTTTATCATCAAAGCGTCCGTACATTCTACTTGCCTGGGATGCTAATTAAAGATGGTAGCAAGGAAATACAAATGTTTCTGTATATTCACAACTGTTTAAGTGATGTTCCATTTATGCATATTATCTCTGGCCTCTTATTGACTACTCAAGTACTTGTTAAAAATTACTGCCTCCTTATTAATCATGTGCAAAACAGGGCACAGTATGCAGTTCTCCTTGTACAATATCTTTGGGTGGTTTAGTAGTATAACATGAGTACTCAACCTTGGAAAGCAACTTGGTTTTATTGAAGACGGTCATATAATAAATGTATTTCAAGAAACTTTCTTGGCACTGAGAAGCATTCATGACACCTAAAGACATCGTGTCTGTGTAATTGAACAATCTCATGTGGTTGACACACAGGAACACATAACCTAGGAGAAAATTTTCATGCCTTTTGATGAGACTATTATCTGATGGTGTTTCATGAAACTCTAAGAACAATCTAGCTTTTCACCCATTTGCAATATTCTCCCTTTTATATTTAATTTCAAGATATTTTTTCTATTTTAGTCAAAATTCTACTTAAAAATAATTTTGGTCTTTCCTCTGCATTGTAATGTTTCCTCTTCTGCACAATATGAGAAGAGATTAAAGCATTTTGAGACTTTTTTCTATTTAGTTTTTTTTTTTTTTTTGCAGTCACATGCAGTCTCACCTCAAGAGGGAGAAAAAGAAGTGAGAGGCAAAGCAGAGGTCTCTACAAATTCTTCAAGTTCATTTAAATTATGGTTCAGTTTGAAAAAAAATGATTTACATACAAGTTTTTAGGCATTTGTTGAGTAAAATGAAATATATCTGTAATCTGCTTAGTACATTATATTTATCAATATATCATACTTTTATTACTTGGTTGAAACACTATTAAGTTCACTCTCATTTCATGTTCTTAAATATTTATAGGATGTACTGCTTCCTATGCCAATCTGTGATTACATGTAAAAGGGAATTGCCTAATACTAGTCATTTAATAAGTTTAGACCTACGGACGAAGTAAATCCAAAAATACTATATTAGATTAGAAAATTCTCCTTTATTATGCTAGAATTAGAGAATTAAAATAAGACCTAAGCTTTAGTCTTTCTAGGTTATCATGACATATTTTAGTCTTTATACTTTAGTCTCTTTGAGTTATAAAGACATATCCTTGAATTATACTGTATTCTTGCATTATGTTATGCAGTGAGGAACTTATTTAGCACATCATAACAATCAAATACATTGCTGGACAAACAGTTGAAAGATATTTCATTTAATGGCATCACTTTTTGTAGATAAAATAAGGTTTTTTTAGACAAAAAGTTTGCATTTAACACTCCTAGTTTACTTCTTTGTCTTTTGGTGAGAATAGTTCTTAGGTTTCTTCTGGGAATCATTTTAAGTATAAGTCCTATTTGCAAATTACATAAAGGTCAGGTTAACATTAATTCATAATATAACTTTTTGAAAAATATTTTAAGGGGAGTAGTAGAAACTAGTGTTTGTAATCTTTGGGAAAACCATATTTTAAATGAGAATTGCAAAAATCAATCATTCTTGTGAGAAGTTTATAGACACTTGTACAGTTCTTAAGTAAATTCTGCAGTAGCATCTTATTTTTTTGCAAAAAAAATGCTTTCTCTGGTAGATGTCTTTGCAGTTGATGGTTTGTCAGGTTTACACATTAAAATCTTTTAAATTATTTTTATCAGTTACATTGACCGTTTCATAAATGAGTTCCATTTTACCAAGACATTACCAACTCTGAGCAATGCATAATTTCCCAAATTGCTTCCTACACATACTTAATAGATAATACATTTAACAGAAACAAGCCACTCTGGGAAGATAGTAAAGGAGCAGTATTGTAAGATATAAAGGAAAATCCTGTTTTGGAAATTGAGAGATGTCTTTTATTGATTTACCAAACACTTTTATAGCATCTTAACAGTATGAATACAATTAATATTTATAACAACTCTTTGAAGCCATTACCCTAATTTACTGAAGGGAAAGTTGAGTTAAGTTTGTTAACTTCTGTAACAAAGTTGACAGAAGTCCTACAGGTGGCAAGTGGCAGAAATGGTCCCCCTTGTGGTCTGTCTCCAAGGCCGTGCTCTGAGCCTTCTACCAGCTTCACCTTCCTTGTCAAGGCTGGGCTCCTGATTTACTGGTTGTGGGAGCTCGTGCACATTGTTTAGCCTCTCCACACTGTGGTTTACCTCAACTGTAGAATAGAGATCACTTCCCATGAAGTGTTTCCTGTGAAATGAAGTGATAGACGTTAAGTCACTTAGCAGGGTACCTGCCTTCTATTATTATATACTAATTAATTTTGTTCAATTACAAGTTAAATAGAAGTAAAATCTTTGAAATGTTGAAGTAGATTTGGCCGTAGTAAAACTTATTTTACTTAAGTTTTAGTAAAACTTAAAATTTATTTTTCAGGTACCAGTTTCTCTTTATTTCTAGATTAAAAATAAAACTGAGACAGCATTCCATAGGACTGATACCTAGTTGGCTACTTGCCAGCTATATGACTTGAAGCAAATTCTAAATCTCCCTGAGAAGGAAGCAGGATGATAAGAGTATACTAAACTTTCACTTTAAATATTGAGGTCAGAAGGTATTTTGGAAAAAATAGACAAAGTTATCATATAAATGGCGTTACATTTCCCACTCCATCTTTAACTTTAGGCTTTTCCCAAAAGGGACAAGAATAAATCCTGGAAACTCTACCAGTCCGTCTTAATGGTCTTCGTTAAATCTATTGCTGGATTTTTCTGTTTTAAATGTACAGATCAATATTGATTTCAATATTCAGACGAGAAATACATTTAAAAGCTTTTGAGCTCTTTGTAACAAACACCCTCTCCTGCCTGTGTCACTGTACAGTGTTGGATGGGAGGCTCTTTAATTGGGTTTGTTCCATTAGCCCCTTTAATTCTGTTTGTAGTAGTTAAAACTAATAGTAAAAAATGTAAAAGCTGCTTTGACCTGCACTTGTTAACTAGAGGGAATTCCAAACTGAGATTTAAAGCCCTGTGTTGTATAAAGCTTCTGTCCAGTGAAAAATCCTCAATTACCTTAAGAGCTTGCCTTTCTCTGCATTTACATTTACAGGGCTTTCTCCTTTTACAAAACCTGAGTTTCTATACTCGCACGATGGTTCAAGCAATTATTTATGACGGCACTACCTCATACTCCTTTTCTCCTCAGCAAAGTTGCCTCTATGTCAGGACCCACGTAGTGTGAGCCATGGAACTTCTTACCCTTTCTTTGCTTTAATCAATAAAATGCGTCCCTTTGCCAGTCACACTTCTTTTTCTCCTTGAATTAGATGCAGTATCCTTTTACCCTGCGTATAGGGAAAAACAAAAGCCAAACTGCATTCCAGGATTCGGTTTCTATGTCAGTGTATAGAATATATCTTTTTTCTTGAAATTTAGTACTGACATACTAACTTTTACACGGCTTGATCACGATAAGATTATCAACCAAGTGCAATTACAGACATACGTCTTCAGAAAATAGGTTAATCAACTGGTTTTAACAATGGGGTGTTCATCATTCAATATGAATTCTACCAGTATGGAAAGACAGTATCATGCAAAATACCCAACATAGCACTTCTCTCTCAGTGTTGAGCTGTTATTTATTTGGAAGCTATTTTTGTCAGGAAGTTACCAATCTCTCATTTTGTGATTAAGCTACTCAGAGGCCAACACATTAATTTTTTTGGTGACATGAGTAGTATTTGAAGATAAAGTTAAAATTCTCAATTCTATATATTTGGAAATTCTATGGCTTTTGGATAATAAAAGTCTACTAATATTGTTAAAATATATTTCTTGGTAGTATATTTCTTTAGGAATTGCAAATGATGAGGGCAATTTCCTAAGATACTTGATAGACATTTTTCAATGCTCCATTTAAAATATTGTAACAGAATATTACAGCTGAGTATCAACCTTCAAGTATTCACATTCATAACTAGCAAAAGTAGACATGTCAATTTTGTTCGTTGTGGCTTTTGGTAAAATTATCACTGAGTAACACATCCTTATCCTCTTAAAAAAAGGCTAACTTTTTGAAATCCCTGGTCTACATTGTCTAGTTTCCTACTTTTCTTCTTTTCTTGTATTAAAGTATATAACAGGCTTTGGAGGAGGGGTAAAAGCATTGCAGGGAAAATAAAACCAAGAATCTAAAAGTTTTATGGAAGTTCTAACCTTTGCTGGGTGTATGATATACTATTAGGGCCTGGATAGTTACCAAGCTGATCTGAATACTTGTAACATCTCCATCCCCTCCAAGTGTTGAGCCACGTTCTCAAAAGGGAAATTCATTAGATGTCTAACTCCCTGAAGAAACCTAGGAAAAGGCCAGAAATTTACAGAGGGCTATAAGGACAGTAGAATTGTGTGGCTGAAAGCCATGCTTGGATTCCAGAGGCTGTGAAGTTGGATAGCTACCTGATATTCATTATAACATCTAATGCTTAGAAAACTTTGAGATTCAAATGGGGTTGAATCAGTAGAAAATAATTAACTCAAAAAGGTAAATGTTGATTTACTCAAGGCATTTCTTTACAGAAGTCAAGGTAAAAATAAACTGCAAAGATTAGGATCGGAACAGATTCTAAATATCAGATTCCTTTTTTCTCTCTACTTTGGGATACTATTTACCACTTAGTATAAGCTAGAAGTACCACTGCAGAGATAACTATTGAAATCTCTCAAGTAAAGATTGTTGAATGAATAATAAGTCTTGAATCCCTCGCCTGCCCCCCAAAAATCAGTGATCCTTAAGTAAATCGTGAGCAATGTTGAGGTGATTTTTTACCATTCCTATCATCTCTCTTGTCCTCCTAGTACCTTGTCTTGAAGAAATGAATGCCTTCCCTAATGCTACAGATTTCACCCAACTGGTGCTTAACCAACCTTATTTTCTCTCTATCTGGGCATTCTCAGCTGTGGCTTTAGTGTACTCGCTTTCTTAGTTACTACTAATGAGACTGCTTTTAGTTTGATCATGTTTACGTTTAATTTTATTTTTGTTCAATCTTCTCCCAGTTTCATTGGTGGGGGAACAAAGGTTAAAGAATAATGAACCACAAACGTGTGAGAATTGCAGTGTGTTAAAATCACACAACGAAAATCAATATATTAGTTTTCAAATGATACAAGTATATTCAGTGTTCATTAGTTATCTTGGTCACCTGCTTTGCCACCTGTCCTTTTCCTGGTAAATATCCACTCCCTTTCAATTAAAAGTACTACAAATCTTCAAGATAAAGGTGTTATAGATATCCTATCTCTATTCTTTCCTGAGAATCTGTCTAAAATCATAAGCTAAGTAATCTTTTACAAACTGCTTCCTACCTGTATACAATCTCATGATGTGATTCATGAATAATAATTTTAAAAAAACCCACCTTAGTATATATTGCTTCCTGTTGCCTTCAGGAGAACTGATCCACAAATTGACCTGCCTTACACTCACTCATACACACACACACACACACACACACACACACACATACACGCACACACACACATTTTAAGATTTACTCTAGCCGTATATGGACTACATTCTGCTATCCTTGGGTCTTTTTAAACCTCTTCAAATTCGTTACACTTTGTCTCAACATAGGTTATATAGTTTTTCTTTTTGCTCTTGGGTAAATGTGAGTTGTTAGAAATGTACTGGTTAAAAAACTTCTCATTAATTAATTTTTTTAAAAAGTGGTATTTTTCTTCTGATGAAAAGAAAAATTTGTATCTTTTTCCTTTGTCACACAATTAACAATTTCTGTATAGTGATTAAACGAGTGTAGCTCAAAACAAAATTATGAAGCAAAAGTGAAATAGTTATGCTATTCAGAGCCAATTGTTATAACCTAAATATAGATGTTTTAGAAGTTCTAGGTATGTTTTATGTTTATACACATATGTATATATGCAGAAGTAATTGGGTTTTTTGGTGTTGCACGCGTACTGGATTAAGCAGTCTACATGCTGTATTTCACTAGAAACATTGTTCAGTCTTTTATGCACTTTGTGTGTTAATATTCTCCAAAGAGCCCAGCTGCACTATTCAACGGAAAAATCACTTCCGTCCAGTCAGTTTAGTAGTGAGGATGAGGATAATTTCTCTCTGGAGGATTCTTTCCACTTGACTAATAGAGCCTCACATCACAACTCGAGTTTCAGGAAAGCATCCCTACTCACCTACGCTAAGCGGATGACTGATAAGATAACGTAGACTTAGCGGCAGAAGAAAAAGAGTGAGGACACCCACTCCCCAACCATAATGCGTGCACTACATGAAAACGAAGGATTTATTAGGATGAAAATCTGAAAGATGACGCCAGGGCAGTGGTGGCCCCTCACTGTCACGCACAGAGTAAACTGGAACATCTTGATGCCTGGACTCTAAAGCCAGGTAGCTTAGGCTTTTTATTCTTCAAGACATTTCCCTTTCTTCTTTTTATTATCATAACATAATTTTTTTTTTTTTTTGCGGTACGTGGGCCTCTCACTGCTGTGGCCTCTCCTGCTGCGGAGCACAGGCTCCGGACGCGCAGGCTCAGCGGCCATGGCTCACGGGCCCAGCCGCTCCACGGCATGTGGGATCTTCCCGGACCGGGGCACGAACCCGCATCCCCTGCATTGGCAGGCGGACTCTCAACCACTGCGCCACCATAACATAAAATTTTAGACCAGTTTCTGAGATTGAGTGAGATGGAGAAAGTGTAGAAATGCAAATATTTATACTCTGATTAAGGATTCATGATAAAATGCTCAGAAAAGGAAAAATTTAGCTCATCTTTTCAGAGATCAACAGCAGCCCCCTCAGCCCCTTGACTGAATATGATTTTTGTGCCTGTCAACTTCGGCTGTGTGATTTGTATGTATTTACCTGTCCTCTTGTTTTTTGTCTGTCTTTCCCCACAAGAATGGTGTCCCTCAAGGACAGGAATGTGGTCCTTTCTGTTCACTGCTGTATGTGTAGCAACTAAAATAGCCCCTGCACTCTGCAGGCACTCAGAGAAATGCTTGTTGAATGGATGAGTCAGCCTCAAGACTGTCTTTGAAACAAAAGGAGCTGTGAGTGGGGGATCTCAGAAGAAATGGAACAAAAATGCAGACCCTCCTTTTCACAGAGCTTTGTCATCTTGCAGAAATGTTGTGACCAGATCTTTAGAAATATCTGGGGTGAATTATATCTACAGTGAGATGTTTTCCAAAGACAAAGGTATAATAAGATATAAAAATTCATGCCGGGCTTCCCTGGTGGTGCAGTGGTTGAGAGTCCGCCTGCCGATGCAGGGGACACGGGTTCGTGCCCCGGTCCGGGAAGATCCCACATGCCATGGAGCGGCTGGGCCCGTGAGCCATGGCCACTGAGCCTGCGCGTCCGGAGCCTGTGCTCTGCAACAGGAGAGGCCACAACAGTGAGAGGCCCGCGTACAGCAAAAAAAAAAAAAAAAAATTCATGCCTCTGCCTTATTTTTTGTGTGTGCAGTTGAGGAAAGTTGACTATAGTGTATAATTATAATTATAGTGTATAATTCTTGCTTATTTCCATTTCCACATACGCATCCATGGGGCACATTAACTTAAAGAGAATTTCATGCTTGGGAAAAGTATCTGAATTTAGAAGGAGCTATAACAGAGCTGAGTTCTTTATGATTCAGTGTCTCCTTTTATGTCAAACTGTAGGGCAAAGGTTAACGTGGTATATTTAGGAAGAAAGAAA
This sequence comes from Lipotes vexillifer, assembly GCF_000442215.2. NCBI lineage: Eukaryota > Metazoa > Chordata > Mammalia > Artiodactyla > Lipotidae > Lipotes > Lipotes vexillifer. Next base: position 322,537 of record NW_006769585.1, on the reverse strand, counting down.
GAAATGCTGAAATTTGCTGCCGCTCTTCTAAGACAGTTACAATTTCAGGAAGGATTAGTGGGAATTTGAGTGCCAATTAATGATATGAGTCGCTTTTAAAAAGCATTCTCTGAACAATGCTTGATCTTAGTTAGAACACTTGAACCTTATTTTATATGCTGAGGAAAAGGCAATATTGAAGGGGCTATGTGTTAGGTATTTAGCATTTAAAACTTTTAAACTAATTAACCTAAAGGTGTCCAGTAGTTTTTTACTGTCTTTAAATACATAGTTTAGAATATATTTATGTCAAAACACTATTTTATTTACTTTAGCCTAGAAAAGTAACATAGTTTTGAGACAGTATTGCTGAGAGAGAGCAAATGCCCATGTATAACCTTTTCATCTACTCACCAAAATTGGTTTGGCAAAATCAACAGAACTTTATTTTTCAACTGGCACTGGCTCTCCTGAATGTTTACCAAATGCACTTCATTTCTTAATGAGATTCTTTTGGGCTTGCTGTTTAGGTGCCACAGCGTAGAGCCATGCAGCTAGGGTTGAACAGTGTTTGATTCTGTCCAAAGAGCCAGTTAAGACAATTTAGTCATCAGAATTTTTGGCCTACGTTAGTTGCTAATGCCCATCTGAAATCGTGTAGTAACTGCACATTTTAAAATTTACTTTTCTATAAGGCACTTGCTTTAAAATGTAATTGGGAGTTCTGCCTTTATCCTTCTACAACAGCAAAAATATTGAGAAACTGTCTGGCCTAAACGTATGTTCAGGTTGAATTTGACATAATCCAAGGCAGATGGTGATCTGTGTTATTTTGGTAGAGTTTACATCTTTAGCGTTCTTTAATATTTACTGGTTGATTCAAAATTTAATCACAATGAAATTATTAATGTTAGACACATTTTAAATGTGGTGGATCCCATTATATTTCCCCATATCATAATTTATTTCTTTTTTTTTTAATGACTTAAAAAAAATTTATTTATTTATTTGTGGCTGCGTTTGGTCTTCGTTGCTGTGCGTGGGCTTTCTCTAGTTGCAGCAAGCGGGAGCTACTCTTCACTGCGGTGCGCGGGCTTCTCCTTGTGGTGGCTTCTCTCGTTGCGGAGCACGGGCTCTAGCCATGTGGGCTTCAGTAGTTGTAGCGCACAGGCTCAGTAGTTGTGGCTCGCAGGCTCTAGAGTGCAGACTCAGTAGTAGTGGCTTGCGGGCTCTAGAGCGCAGGCTCAGTAGTTGTGGCACACGGGCTTAGTTGCTCCGCAGCATGTGGGATCTTCCTGGACCAGGGCTCGAACCCTTGTCCCCTGTCTTGGAAGGTGGATTCTTAACCACTGCACCACCAGGGAAGCCCCATAATTTATTTCTTAACCTTATTACCTCACTCTGTGTGTTTGGGCAAATCAATTTTCTGAATCTTAGTTTCCTCTTTTATAAAAAGATGTAGACTGACTTGGGACACTTAGAGGTCAAAGACATAGGTCTTGAGTATCAGATGCAGGTTTAATCATGTTTGTTTTCCTACACAGAGATTCAAAAAATTTTGAACCAACACTCAAAAATCATGAGATGTCAGGTCAAAAATCCCAATCCCCAAGTTCATTTGAAAAATTGGAAGAGCTCCACACTCAAAGCCAACATTCCCTCTTGGCCATAGTTGTGTAGGGCTGCTCATCGGCTCCTCTGTAGTTGCCCACGGTTCCCATGATGTCTACTTGCATCCTTCTCCTGACACTGAAATTAAAAACTGTTTCCATTCCATTGTGCTTACAAAGTTTCTTTTTAAAAGATATATAATATTCTTCTGTACAAGTGTTTCTAACAAAAGCAAATTTATAAAAGTTAAACCAAGAAGGGGAGTGTTTCAGGAAAATTGAACATATTATTTAGTGGAACTGAAGCATATTCTTATGTATTTAAAATGCAAACCAAGTACATCTGTGTTAAAAGACTGCAATTAAGGCACCATTTTTAAACAAACCACAGTCATAGTGATGAACCACATGAAGAAATGACATGTCATGAAAAACAATGAACTGAAAGGAAAAGTTTTAAGAGGGTTTATTTTTTAATGTAAGTAAGCACTTCTAGTCTGAAAAGCAGTTACATCATGAATGAAAACAATTTTCTTATCAGTACTTTTGAAAAGTGGTTAGTTTGGAGATGCTCTTATCATATGAAGAAAAAAAAGTATGTACAGAAATAGAACAAATGTTGGCAAATACAAGACTAACTGACATAACTGTTGCCCAGAAGCTTGAAAATATAAAGCATGGGTGAGCACACCCATTTCACATTAAGAAAACAAAAACAAAAAAACAAAAACAAAAAACTGATTTGTGTTGTTTTCACCTGTTGATGGCATGCATTTGTACTGCATTATCAGTGGGATTGTGATGTGATTCAGAACTTGTGGACATGAGGTTCATTACTGGGATGCACTCATAACATGATTTTGTGTATGAGTGTGTGTATATGTGTGCATGCGTGTTGGATCGTTCTGGAAATGTTTAAAATAAAATTGCCAAGGAAAATGACTGAAGGCAATGTTTCAAAGATGATCAGTTACTTTTGAACTTAATATAACTCTTAAATACCATTTAGAAATATTTGGCAATGACACACTACTTACCCTCATTCAATTCATCATTCACCTTGATGTGCTTTAACTAAGAATTTTAAATGGAACTCTTGTTGTTCAGGAAGATTAAGCTTGTCATCTGCATATGTTTCCTTGGCTTCAACCATTGTCTACTGAACTGCCTGAAAGTTAGTTGATTTGTCATTTGATACTGAACATACTATTTAAGATGTAAAATTCCATGAGTTTCTATCACCTTAAGTAAAAATCCATCTCAACTCACAAGTAAAGATGGAATCGATGAAAGTCTCTTTGTTTTTATTGTTCATCATCTAAGCACCTTATAAAATGCTATGTAAAGATAGTAATAGTATATGATTTGCTTGCCCAGTTTCTTGTGAAATTATGCCTTTCAGAAACCCCTTTGTTAAAGATTAACCTGGCTCATACAGCTTGTCAGAAATCACCTTCTGGAACTTAACAGGATTGTCTAAATGACTTTCCTAAAATTTTTTTTTTAAAAAAAGAAGAAAAATACAGTTTCAGACTTAAAACTGATGACAGTGACCTCGCAGTGTTCAATCATATAATACGGTTAGGTGAGTCAAGAGCTAGAATTAGAAATTTTACCATGGTGCAATGCAGTTCCAAACATTAAAGGCAGCATTGTTGAAATGTCTGACTCTTAGAGAAAACTTTGTAGTAGCTATTCTAAGTATAAAAGCTGTGATGTAAAAATTCTGTGTATGGAAGTACCTTAGTTTTATGGAAATATCTGTTTTCTGGTAGGAAACTGGATAAATACTGCTGCTATTAAGAGGTTGAAAGCCAAGGTTCATACACTGTGAAAGCACAGTACAATGTAAAGCGTAAGACCCGAGCTTGATAATAGGTGCAGAAGAGAGGGTTTCAGGCTTACTTTACAAATCAAAGGAAAGAATAGTGATGGAAGGTATGTTTTGTTTTTTGAGATCGATTTCAAATTTAAAATATATTTGCCAGTAACATACTTGTTTTTGTTGCAGTATAATTACAACACATTTCAGTACATACAAAGTTTGGATACTTTGTGACAGATGACTTTTTTAAACAATCAATCTATTACACTCATTTATGCCATATGCCCCTCACCTCTCCATCTGACTCTAGATCTAAAGTTAAATCAATTGATAACTCCCAAGCTAATGATGAAGACTTGGAGAGATTGTATTTAACTCACCCTGAGCATAATGATATATCTCTTAGATCTAGGGACGCTTAGAAATGGGCTTTTATGGTTCTACCAGAAACTAATTAATTTGGTTTTGTTCTATATATCTTTAATTTTTTATGTTTCATCAAGGTGATATAGACATTATATTATACACTATACTAAACCTATAGTCTAAGAGAAAGGTACATAAAAGATAAGGGCCTTTGCAAAAATATCCTATATAAGGCATTGACTTTCCACGAAAATTTTCATTTACTCATTCTGAATGCCTTTGCTTACTTGGGAAGAGATGCAAGTAGCCACGTGAAAATAGAGGTTATGAAGTCATACTGCTTACAATTATTTTAAGGAGTCTGACATAATATTTCCCATGTGCAGAAATAATTTAATATTCAGTTAGAGTTTTCTGAATATATAGAGCACATTTGCATGACATTCATTTAATTAAAATATTTAGTTTCCTTGAATGACTTTGTATAACCTGACTTCAACAGATAATTGCCAATTCTGTGCATCCTTTTATAAAACTGCCTCCTAAATATAATTAATTAGTAAGCTTTGAAAAACTCCCACATCTCAAGGATGTTTTTTAAAAAGGCAAAGTATAACTATTTCAAATCTCAGTTTATATTAAATCAAACTGTTCCCCACTCCATGCAAAAAGAACTAGCTTGCTTGAAAAACTGAAGAAACACAAAATGTAGTCAGATGGTAAACACTTCAACGATGGCCTTTATGCTGAATGATCTGTTGTGCCATTTAGGGTCGTGATCCCTTATTTCATTCTTAGATAAGATGTCCATTGCTCCTGTATCTGGAAGGATCTACTGAGAGGCAGATCCTATCCAAATACAGCTCTGCAGAAATAGAAATGTACAATGCCGTGGTTCTTGGCAGTGAACGGCTGATGCATTGCTCCAGCAATATAGACACACCATTCCCATAAAACTTGTAACATTATAGTTCAGGGACTATTTAACCTTTAATACAAATCATTTTTATTGTCCCAGTAGAACTCAAAACATTTTATTCTTTATTTCTCTCTGACACTGTGTACCAACTGCAATGTTATTCTGTTAGAAAGAAAAGACATGTTAAATCTCATCCATGTGCAGTACATCTGAAAAGTCCTTAAGGAATGCACGTGTCTTCACCAAATACAGCAACAGGAAGACTCAAAATTGTCCCTGATGTCAGATTATTTATTAAATGAAATTATCTCTGACTTTCCCCTTTCTCTTATTTTCAAGATCACTTAGAGTTTATTTTCTCCTCTTTACACATTGTCAGTGATGTGCCTTCCAGTAATTCTAATAGAACATTCTACAATATTGAATAGGAAAAAATATGAGGATAAAATATACTGTTGCCAGTATGTTTATTTTTCATATTGTTGATTTGTTATTGTTTACTGCTGGGTTTATCTGGCAGAACTCATCAGAAAAAAAAAACAGAACCAATTTATTTCTAATTTAAAAAGTCTTTTGCTGGCATGGACTTAAGCTCACTTACATTAAAAATATACCTTCTGTGGAAATTTGTTCTCCATCTTTTCCCAATTTGTTTGCCTTGAAGTCATGTTCCTTATTCTTTTCTTCCTTACAGCTTGCCAAAGACAAAATTTTCAGTGAGTATAATGCAGGGAAAATGGGGAAACAAAAGGAAATACAGTATAACAGAATGAAGTGCTTTAAATTCCAGTGGGAAAATAAAAATGATTTGTGTTAAAGCTTAAGTAGTCTCTAAACCATAATGTTACAAGTTTTATAGGAATGATGTCTCTATATTCTTGTGCAGTGCATCATCAGTCCACAGCCAAATACCACTGACATTGTATATTTTTTATCTCTGCAGAACAATATTTGGATACCACTTACTTCTGAGGCAGTTCTTTTGGAAATTATAAGTATATTTCCGGGGATCAAAAGAATGCACATCAAAATGAAAGATGAAGTGTGGAATCTGAATTTACAGCTGCTTTATGCAATCTGGAAGGAGTGCAGGATTTCTCATTTTAGTTCACTTCTCAAAGCTTTGTAGATAGAAGCTTAAAATGATATATTTGATTTTTTTTAATATTCTTCTCTTCTCTGGCTGTGTAAATGATGGCAATCAATCAGATTTTCTTTGTTCAAGGAGAACCATGAAATTACAATATGAAATTTTTCCACATGTAATTCTATACAGTGGGCAGTGACTGGCAGCTTAACTGTGTCTCACTGTGGCAAGAGTATGATGTTATTTTTGGATAAATGTTTTATGTAAGAAAAGATAACTAACAAAAAGTTAATTTCTTAAGACTTTTTCAAAATAGTTTTGAAAGATACAAAGGTATAATTTGAATCCATTATTTGACATTAATAGAAACTAATATAATTATTTAATGAAGCTATTAAGATGTATTAAAACATTCCCAATAGCAAAAACAGAAATCTGAAGCAAAAATAACCTATTTCATGCTAGTTTGTAATATACAAGCAGTTTTAGGATAATATTGTTGCTTATTCCAAAAGTGATATTTAGTTATAAAATGGTTTTAAATACTGACAAAATAATACTATTTTTTTTTTTTTTTTTGCTGTACGCGGGCCTCTCACTGTTGTGGCCTCTCCCGTTGCGGAGCACAGGCTCAGGACGCGCAGGCTCAGCGGCCATGGCTCACGGGCCCAGCCGCTCCGCGGCATGTGGGATCTTCCTGGGCCGGGGCACGGACCCACGTCCGCTGCATCGGCAGGCAGACTCTCAACCACTGCGCCACCAGGGAAGCCCAGTAATACTATTATTAAAAAATAAACACCAAGGGTAAGGTAGATTATAACCAAACTCTGATGCATTTTCTGGCATTTAGAAGGAAAAGCTGACTAGGGTCACTGGAGGTTTGGCAAATATACTGTTTCTATGAAATCATCCTAAGCATATTCTGGATTTGCCTGAAGATTCAAAAATGAATTCAGTCCTAAATTGTAAATGTATTATATTTAATATAATTTTCCCTTTAAAGTTGGCTATTACACTGAAAACCTTTATCCTCAAAACAAATACAATATAAAACTTAATGTGATCAGATATTGTATAGATCTTGGACATTTTTCTCCCCTGATATAAGCAGTTTTCTTTCTGGATCATATGATGAAAAGTCTATGTCAAAGATAAGGTAAAATATAAAAATAAAGTGATATGTTGTTTAGGGACCTTTACAGAAACAATATTCTTGGAACTTTTTCTGCTATTAACTAATCAAAATTTCCTTGCACACAAAAACACCTATTTCAGGGCTTCCCTGGCGGCACAGTGGTTGAGAGTCCGCCTGCCGATGCGGGGGACGCGGGTTCGTGCCCCGGTCCGGGAAGATCCCACGTGCCGCGGAGCGGCTGGGCCCGTGAGCCGTGGCCGCTGAGCCTGCGCGTCCGGAGCCTGTGCTCCGCAACGGGAGAGGCCACAGCAGTGAGAGGCCCGCGTACCGCAAAAACAAAACAAACCAAAAACAAAAACAAAAACAAAAAAAACCTATTTCACAAGGTTAGAAAGAGTTCTGGCATTTTATGTATTCACTGATTCTAAATAGCTTGGTTTGCCTACCACATGCTGGGTCTGAGTTCAGTGCTGGATGTTGAGTGGGAAACGCAGCATCCGTGCCCTCTGGCTCACGGTTCTTTCAAGGCCATGGTGTCTGTGTGTGGAGGGAAGAAAAGCAGACAATAAACCCGAATTCCATACAATTGAAAGTGTGGTAAATACTAGGTGGGAAACAGAACAGTGAAGGGAGGGGAGTAGTGCAGGAGAAAAGCTATTAGCAGGGTGTTCCCTGAAGAGTGGCATTTAATGTGAGACTTGAGTCATGAGAAGAAACCAGCCGAGAATAGAGAAGAGAGTTCTAGGAAAGAGGACGACGTTAGACCGACGTTAGACCGACGTTAGACGTTCCCTAAAGTTGGCAAAAGAGCTTGTATGTCTTCAGGTGTCTGGAAGGAGGTCCACAATGCTCTAGATGTAGGAAAAGTCTCATGAGACATGGCCTGGTCCAGACTGAAGGTATCTTAGGTTCTGATGTGGAGTTTGAATTTTCTCTGATGTACAGTGAGGACTATTTAACAGCTTAAAGCAAATTCTTATGTCTGTGTTTTTTTAAGGTGATCCTGGCTGTTTAGTGGAAATTTAATTTATAGGTTAATATACTTATAGAAAAAGAGAAGGCTTGGAAACATAAATTCTAATAAATTGGAAAATATAGGTCTGACATAACACCTCAATTGTTTTTGTTTGCTTGTTTTTAACATTAAATATGAGGCACCCGTGAGAGTGAATATCCTTTGAATTGTTGAATCTAGGGTTGAGAGCAGACCACTTAGACTCATGCATTTAGACATGATAAGTCCGTAAATGGCTTAACGATCCTTGGGTGATGATCAGCCCCTCTCTGAGGAGAACGTCCCTGGAAAGAAGGGTCTACACATGCCCTGGAAAGTGTTAAAATGTAGAGGTCACATAAGAGGAGCAAAACTAGGTTTGACATGCTCTACCTTGAGAGGGACGGACATAGCCACATGTGTAGGTAGGAAGAAATCATATTTCTTATAAGCATTTGAGGAGTCCAAGGATAGAAGTGATTTGCCACATAATCGCATAGCGTTTGCTGAACTTATGTCTGAACGTGACAGAGCAGTGGGCAGGATAGAGGAAAACCAGAAGAGTGTGGTAACACGGATTCCAAGCGGGGAGGGTTTCAAGAAGCAATTGAAAAGTCCAGCAAGGTGAGAACTGGAAACGGTCCTGGGGATTTGGCTACCTAGCCGTCATCCGTGGCTCTAAAGCCAGAAGTTAGAGCAAGCACATTATTGGGATGGAAGGATTATAGATGCACAATGTTCTCAACAGGTTGGAAAGATACAAAAATAGGTTAGCTCCCCTCATGTCAGTTTTCCACATTTACTCATGAAGTCTCCTGCCATTATTCTTGATGTTTCAAGGTCTCTGCATTTGAACATTCCAAAACTCTATCCTAATTGTTGGCCTTCTCATTTCTGATAATTTATATGTATTCCACTTAAGAACATAACTCTCATAGTAATAACAGTAGTAATAATGGGTATCAGTTCTAGACTCTCTACCATTTATCAGACAGTAATCAGTTTATCTAATTTAATCCCCACAGCATAGTGAGTTAAGATTCACCTCAATTGTGCAAATGAGGAAGTTGGGATTCACAAAGTTAAATAAATTGCTTAAGCTCACACAGCTCCTAAACCAAATACGCGTTCCTTACCTATAAAATTTGTGAGATTCACCTCCAAAGCCCACAGTCCTCAAATTTGGATCACTCCTCTTTACTGTGTCTCCCTTCCTATGCGAGGCTGTGGAGTAAAACAGACGGAAATCACACAGCTGAGTAGATTAATACATAATTTATTCTATACATTATATACTACAATGTGTTCTCTGAAATTTCATCCGAGTGTTCTTTCCAGGGCACTTTCTCATTCTCTTCTGCCATGATTCAAACAATTCTCTGTTGTCTTCAAACCTCTTGCCCAAATATCCATCACAACCTGCCACCTCAACAGGTAACCTCCTCTTCTATTTTACAGAGAAAGTAGAAGTCAGCTGATTTAAGCTTGCTTTGATACCAATCTCTATTTTAAAAATGTGTTGTTACCCACTTCATTCTTCCAGTTCTCTGTCCCAGGCTCAGAAGGAATGGCCCATTTAGAGTTTAAGATTTTTCCTCCTGAAATTTCTGTTTGAAGTCTACTGTTTTTTGATCCATTCTTCATTCAGTAACTACAATTCATGCTTCAAGGTCCTGATTATGGTTTATCTTTCGTGGAATACTCTGACACAGGTGTTATCTGCACGCTTCCCAAACAGAGTCATTTTTCTTGGTGTTAAGTCTGCGTCTTATATCTACACCCATCATCCTGATCACTGCATGATATATGAGGTGGTTTGCCAACCTGGTTGAATATCTGAAATAATGACTTCCTGATCTCCTTTCCCAGATGGTCTAATTCTGTAGGATTGGAGCAGGACTTAGAAACCTGTGTTTTGTCAATACTGCTATGCCCAACGACGATCGTCCTGGGTTGGAAACCGCTGAGTAGTGGACTTTCAAGTGCACCAGAAGGCAGAGAGAATTGGCTTAATTTCAGCTCTGAAACTTACTAGAGAATGGCTTTCCACAGAACTCTCAAATTATCTGACCCCTGGTAATAAATCTTCTTGTCTGTCTTCAAAATATATCCAGACTCCTGCCAGGTTTTACCGTGTCTTCCGGTAGCTCAAAGCACCATCATTTCTCACATGGTCTATTGCAACCACCTGACTGATCTGATTCACCGTTGCAAATCCCACTCTATATATTTTCCGTCTGGAGCCTGTAGAGATTCCTTCATGGAAAAATCATATGATGTTACTGGTCTGGGTGACTTCGTATGATCTGCTGCTACAGATCTCCCTTTTCCATTTCCTGCTCTCTTTGATTTCTTCTTCTATCCCCTTTCCCTTGTTCATTCCACTGTAAACGCCCTGGGTTCGTAGCTGTTCCTTACATCTACCAAATAAGCTCAGGCCACGGCGTCCTTGGACTCTTGTTCTGTCTAGACTGTTTTCCCTCCAGATATGCCCATAACTCTTTACTTCCCTTCGTTCAGATTTCTTATCAAATATCACCTCCTCTGAGAGTTCTTCCCAGGCAATCCTAAATAAAAGAGTGCACTCTCATCACACTCGCTCTTACTAATCACTAACTGACATATTACAAGTTTTCCTCAAATTTAAGTCTTTTCATCAGTTCCCCTGATTGGATAGGCAGAGTGACACGGAATAAATTCACAAGGGCCAGAGATACCTGGACAAGGCATGATGCATGAGTGATTCCCATTGGCCAGCGGAGGCAGCAGTGGCGAAAACCAGGATGGGATTGTATCACATCCTGCCCAGTAGGGTCTCTCAGAGTAGTGCTGAGACCTTAGCTGCCACAAAGCCAATTGCCCCAATTACCTAGCACCTGTGGAGATCGTGCCAGAAAAAGAAATGCAGACTTCCCAATGTTTGGTCTTCTCTGCTTTTTTTTTTTTTTTTTTTCAACCAGGATAATGATAGCTCCCCTTCCTTCCAGCACTGCTGTGTGGATTAATTAGTGTTAATTATTGGGCTTTGAAAATGAAAAGCACCTAGGTAAGTGCTGATCATGATTATTAATGGGAACCACGAGCTTAGAGAAGGCACCATACAGGGTCCTAAAATTATACGGCCCAGCCGCTCCGCGGCACGCGGGATCCTCCCGAAACGGGGCACGAACCCGCGTCCCCTGCACCGGCAGGCGGACTCTCAAGCACTGCGCCACCAGGGAAGCCCCTTCTCTGCTTTTATTTACAAAATGTCCAGAGCTTTGCTAACATGAGAACAACTTTTACTAGGATCAAGATGAAATGAAACAGAACTTTTTCCCACAGTGATTTTTTTCCCCTCTGTAGTCTAGTTCATTCCACATCTGTACGCACTGTAATTAGATGGGGAACATTTTGCTGAATGTGAACTGGCTGTAGTTAACCAGGGATATTATGGTGAAATGCTATATGATCTTTCCCCAATTTCATTTCTTGTCTCTAAAACCCTCTGGTTCCTGATACAGCATGTCTTAAAGACAGAAACTAAGTGTTTTTGAAGGTGGCACAGGTAAGCCCCAAATGATAACACACATTATTTTGATGAAGGAAAAAGGCCATGGCTCCTTTTCTCATTAGATTATGTCAGTTATAGCATTACTGAAAATCGATTGTATTTTCCCCCAAATAAAAATGGACTCTATATGATGATTTTCTTTTTTTTTTCAGCGTTGAAGGGAAA
>NW_006769585.1:307210-310863 GCF_000442215.2 Lipotes vexillifer | reverse complement strand
AAAGAGTGTGGGTTCGAAGTCTTGTTATTAGTTTCCCTTTATAAAGTGACTCTTGATTAATTAGAATTTGTGTTCATTTATAAACACTTCATTGAAAATTTAATAAATAAGCATTAAGCCTTGTCACTGAGGTGAATGGTGATTGTCTCATTGAAGCCTGAATTTCTACCTGCAACGATGCCTTTGTCTGGTGACGCTATTCAAAGGAGCATATAATGAGAGTGAGTTTAGCTTTTATTCTATTGTCCCTTTGTTGCATTGTCATGACAGTGTTTCACACACAACTGTTTTCTCTTTTATTTCACTCTTTACTACTGCATTAGCTGTATTATTGCTTAAATGACTTCTCTATTCATCTGCACAGTGATCTGCCCTGCGTTGAAGTGTTGCCACCACGGCGCCTGAAAATGCGGTTTACTTTTAGTTACTGTAGACATATATTTTTCGTCATTTCTTTGCTTTCAGTGTGGGATGTTTAGGCAAAGTTCATAGCAACTGGAGTAGCTACCAGGAGTTCAAAAGACAGGGCATCATAAGGGTGCTGAGGGATGTTATGACATAGAAATAAATCTTTGAATGTTTTAATGTTCCCGAATTCACTCCTGCACTTTAGCATGTTTTATAGTGCTTAATTTTCAAGCTTTTGTTGATGTAACGTACATTTTTTTCCTTCTCCATTCAATGCATTATATGCAGCAAACTGCGTGCCAAAAGGAATATCGCCTGAAGAAGCAAATGATTCTGGATTCTTTGTAGTGTCCTGGCTAAGGCACTGCCTTTCAGTAGGACCTTATTCATATCATTGTAACCCAGAGGGTCTCAGTTTTCTAGGCTTTAGAAGAGAGATTGAGAGTTTGAGCATTCTGTCATTTTATGTAAATTTTTATACGTGATTCCTTCATGGTACGTCATTGCTCGTGGAATGCCCTAAATCAATTTCTTAAAGGCCGTTATTACTTCATATATTGCCTTTTGTTTGCACACCGTTATGCTCCTATCTTATTCAGAAGAAAAATATACTATGCACGCACGCGCACACGCCCACACCCATAACTTCAAACTCTTATTCACACTCACATTAGGAATTCAGGATGGAGAAGCAGATGGGATATATACTAATTGTGCCTGACTGTTTGCTGGCCTGACATATGATTTCACTTGATATCGTCTGAGGAAATAGAGTTTGGAGAAGAAAGTAGGTATTTAAAATAACAGAAATTCTATTGTCTGTTGTTCCCTAGTTTAAAATAATTTGTCCATTAAAACAGGATCCTTTAAAATATTTCTTGTTAAATATTTTCACCTACTTCTCTGTTAAAATAATCTATCAAAATGTAATAGTGGCTGTTGTCTCTCTTGATTGAAAGTGGATTGGCATCATAATGGTATACCCTTTTGATTCTCTTTCTTAACTGTTTTCATTCTAATTTCTCGAGTAATTGTTCCTATGATAACAGAAACAAAAATGTCCTCAAGATACCTAATCGGGAGGGGCCCTGACATTTCCATTTATATGACAAAAGAGTTAAGAGAATCTACAGGCTAAGCTATTTTTTAAAAGAAAAAATATTTCATTATGGTTAGCACATCAGAAAATTGATGATATGGTCTGAATATTTTTAAAAGGTCATGAAAATTAAGACCATGCTTATCTAGTTTGACTCAAAATATATTCAAGACACTTTCTCTTCATACTAAGACTGAGATATTCAATATTTAATAAACTAAAGCATTTTTATAGAGCAATAAAATGAGTATCATAAGAGATTATTTTCTTATGGCTGCATATCAAAGAAATAAGGTATACTGCATCAGGAACACTGTCCTTTATAGTGACATTCAATAAATCTGGGGGTGATAGTAGATGCTTGACCCTGCTCAGTTTGGGCTAGAATTAGCAACACTTATCTGCTCTTCGGGTGGCATTAGAATGTTAGGGTTGAGATACAGTCTTTTTAATATTCAATAAAATAGTTGTTTATGAAAGTGATTCTGTGTTTTCCAAACTTCATGACACATTTTAATAGTACCATAAAAAGTCTGTCTCTGAAGGGTCCTGGTAGGCGTAGGGAAACAAAATCTCTTAATTTTCAATACTCCTCTAATGTATCAAGCCTTTCCAACTGGGTTTTAACAAGTTACATCATTTTGTGTTGAATTACTGTGAATTTTTTTAAATGCTCAATAAAAATAAATTACGTTAACATTCCATCGTAAACCAGAATTTTTGTATGCCAGCTGATTTTAAACCCATAGCTGTCGTGGAGGTGCAGGTGAGGGGTAATTTTAATCCCTGGGGGATATTTTGCGATGTCTGGGACATTTTCAGCTGTCACAACTAGGGAGAGTTGCCAGAATCGAATGGATAAAGGCCAAGGATGCTGCTGAAGGCTGCAATGTGCGAGGCCCCATGAAACAAAGTGTTACCTGGCCCAAATGTCATTAGTGCCAAGGAACAGAGACCCTGCTTTAGATAAGTCATTGCACTCAGATGGAGAGGGTGATTGAAATACGTTGTTGGCCTTGTAAAACCTTGGAAGAAATCAAACTCCATGCAACCATTTTACATTTCTGACATCTGTGTTGCATGTGATTGGAGCTTCTCTTTCTTCTAAATATCTATTGTGTGTTTCAATGACTACTCTGGGATCAGAGCCACTTGTTTTTATAGTAATTGTCACAGGCAAACTGCCAGATGGTTATGCTGAGAAGGGCAGCATAGGAAAAAAAAAAAAAAAAGAACTTGTATAATGTTTTCTTTCCCACGTTACTTTCTGTCTTTATAGGGTAAGTTGATCTAATATTTGAACTATGTCCTATCCTCCTTTGAATAGAAGAAATGATGATTCATTTATGCAAATGGCACACAGATATTGAGTGGACGTGACTTAGGGGATTCTTTTAATTTACCTGCTAATTTATTTGTCCCTACTATCCCTTTAATGCTATTACTAAATGAGAGAAAGTATTCTTTTGCCATTAAATGAAAGTTTTGGTGTAACTCTTCTGTTCACTTTTGGGGAGTCCTGAGGTCATTTTAAATCACAAAACACCATATTAAGTCAGTTCTTAAGATATCCAGTCCTTTATAATATTCATAACTATGAATTTGATTTAAATCTCCACTGTGAGAATGTAACGGGCTTCAGACAGCTTGCCTGCTGCCTGGGAACAGGAGTGGCCAGTTACTTCTCTCCTTGCTATTCATTTTCTCCCAAAGCCTGCCAAGGTGGAGTAGAGAGGGGGGCGTGGCAAAGGGGTAGAGTTTTATACAGAGATTTTACTTAAAAACGGTACTGCTCTAAGATGAATTTCTGTTCTCTAAGTGGCAAATTGCTACAGCTGACTTGCACTAGATACTCTTTAGTCTCAGCTTTCATGAGAGTGACAGGTGAACATTCCCAATCTGTGATCTGCCCTTGTGAATAACTGGAGAAGCTTTTTCCTAATCCTAACCTAACTCAGAATTTTACAAAGGGAAAACAAAATTATATCGTTTATTCCTTTCCATTCTGAGGACAGGTCTGTAGAGAGATAGAGTTAACAGGAAGTGGGTGCTCAAAAAGATGGCAGTGGTGTGTTGATAACATCCTTTCAGATGCCTGGGAACCATACTCCCTTCCCTAAAAAAGATTGGTTACTTCACGGTTCAG
>NW_006769585.1:261011-307195 GCF_000442215.2 Lipotes vexillifer | reverse complement strand
GGTTCAGCAAGTGGTTCAGAACAATGATCTACTGGCCTTAACAGCTCTAATTTTCCATTTTGTAGCCCAGCCATTAATTCATTGTCTTGTAAAATTCTCCTAGTCTTGGCCCCATGATCGTGCCCAGTGATAGACTGTACTTCTATGGCATCTTCAATAAACTGCTCGTCATTTTGGGAAAAAAATACGGTGTCTTTGGGGGTCCTCCACTTGGACTCTGTTCTGTCATAGGTTGTGGGTACCCTCCCCCTGAGTATTACTCCCTGTAAGATCCTGGTTTTTTCAGGGCCCTCCTGCATGGAAAACTCTTTGCTCGAGTTTCATTATAACCCAGACTTGAGCACAAGTCACCTGGACTCCAGGCTGCCTCTCTTTCTCCCATGTGACAGAATATCTGGTTCTGTTGTTTACCTCGACCTAAATGACTCACCTATCGTTAACCTTAATGAATTCTCCAGTGAAGGCTAAGTTTACTACCAAAGAATTTCAGCAGCACATCTCTGTTGCTTTTCAACTTCCTGAGTGGGACTCAGGACAGGAGTCTGCCCCCCTTCCAAACTCCATGAATACAAACAACTTAAGGGTCGTTCAAGAGCGTCACCTCTCGCTAGGGTTCAGATGGAAGCAGCACTTCCCGAACTGTCCACTGGACACTTCCTGTCCATTTGGCAGGAAGTGTCGGGACTCACAGCACAGCAGCAACTCTGTCCAAAGGCATCTCTCTCACCCTCCATTCTAAGTTACTGATTAACCTCTCGCTACTTTGAAAACCTGCCCCTTTGTAGGCTCAACCTTCACTTGCTTAACTGATATTTATTGTCAGCTGGAAACTGAGTCAAAACTTCTAAGTTACTAATTCTGATTCCCAGAAGAATTAAAATCATAATTTGCTCATGACCCCAAATTTCATAATATTTGGGAAAATATGTTAAGACCATGTCGGTACCGTTTTACTCATGGGTCTTCCTAGTAATTAAAAATGTAAAGAGTGTACAAGTAACTCTGAGCCTGTTAGAAGCTTATTCACATCTTCCATGATGTTTTCGACCAAATAATGGCAATGCGATGCCTCCAATAAAACAATGAGCCGGACAAAAATCTACGTTTTTAACATTATGCTGCAGATGAAACAAAGGAGGGGTGGTTGTATGATTTCTAATGATTACTTACACACTTTGATATGTATGTATATAAAATACATAAAGTGTCACTGTTAACTTGGTTTTTGTTGCACTTTTCAGTTTTGGTGTGGAGCATTAAGTAATTGGTGGTAAGACAAAGAAATCCATGGAAGCTATTTTGAACAGAAATCTTTTGGCAACGTCGAGCTACCTAGCGATGTTGTTCAGACAATACACAGCTGGTTCTGTTCATATTTATCCTGTTGATCTGGAAGATAAAGCTGATACATCACTGCAGGTGCTGCACTAGCAGGAATGAGACATTGTGTTTATGGGACCTATGATCTTTTCTGCAGAGAAAACTAATTCATAAATATGGAAAAGGGCATCACAAAAATCATGCACCCCAGAGTCTGCAGGAATAGTGTGAGGATTACTGAAAGGGTGGGAAGCAAGGCGAGAGCAACTCAAACAACTGAACCAAAAGGAAAATCTCTTCTCCCTGGATTATTCTTGAGAATGTGAAATGGCAAAAATATGTCTGATAAATCTTCACATGACTTGAGGGACAGTTATGTTTTTTTTTTTTTTTAAATAGGCCTTTTTTCCTGCCCTGCATGCATAAATCATGACTAATTTTTTTTTTTTTTTAACTTGGAATGATTTTACTGCTGCAGCCTATTTTGCATTTAGCACTTAGAGACAATACTTGCAGGTGGGCTATTGTGATTTTAGTTTTGTCTTTTTCTTAATTTCATAGAATATGACAATGATATAGGGAAAATATTTTGGATTTTCCTGTATGGTCACCAGTTTCTTTGTTTACCTTTGCTTCTCACATCCCAGCCTCTTTTTCAGATTGTTTCCCTTCTCTCTGAAGTTAGGTCTTTATGGGCTCCTTCAGTACAATTGTGTTTGTGGTGGTTAAAAAAAAAAAATCAATTTTGTTCCTCTGAAAGTGCATTTGTTTATTTTCAGTCTTGAATAATTGCTTTGCTGGATGAAAATCCTACTGGATTTTAATTTGCATGAACTAGGGTTTATTTAGAGATACTCTCTTGTAGAGAGGATTTGTTTCTTGCTTGACCTGAGGACGAGGTTTCATCGACCTCAGCCATTCTGACCTCCTTTGAGAGACCTGGTTATTGTGGGACCTCAGTGTTTGTTCCCTGAATGTCAGCATAAATGATCTCTTCCACTTTAGGGAGAGAATTACTATGGTTTTCCCAAAGAGTGTTTCTCAAAGGAGTATTTTCAAATTTTATTTGATCTAGTTTTTGAGATATATTTAGAAGCATTTGTGGTATCCTCTGAAAGATCTTCTAAATTGTAAAACATTAAAAAATGATCAGCTTAGGGCTTCCCTGGTGGCGCAGTGGTTGGGAGTCCGCCTGCCGATGCAGGGGACGCGGGTTCGTGCCCCGGTCCGGGAAGATCCCACATGCCGCAGAGCGGCTGGGCCCGTGAGCCATGGCCTCTGAGCCTGCGCGTCCGGAGCTTGTGCTCCGCAACGGGAGAGGCCACAGCAGTGAGAGGCCCGCGTACTGCAAAAAAAAAAAAAAAAAAAGATCAGCTTACTAAAAATAACTGATAATTTTGCTAACGTTTTTGAAGATTGTCAAAACTTTTTTTTTCCTGCCTCCTTTGTACAAGGTTTAGGTGGTAAACTTGTTAAATGGTAGAATGAGATGTATTCAAATTCTGTGCTTAAAGCATACTGGATTAATGAATCAAAATGTGTAACAAATATTACTCTCCTGATTGTTGTTTAATAATATCTCAAATGACTAAGCTGATGTAATAAGGCATAACTTACTGATTCTCAGTGGAGGAAGCAAGGGTGAAATTGATATCTAACACAGAAACTATACGTTTGTTATTTAGCAGAGTAGAATTTATCAGTTTCCCACTCACAGTTTAATTCTCAAATTACAAATTCATAATCACTGTTTGGTTCTGATTTTAATTACTCCATCCAGATTTTTTTATGTAAATAAACTCTGACAGATGGTTACGTAATGCACCTCTCATTATATCTGGTTTGTCTAAAATAAAATCAGTTTATAGTTAGGATATACGTTGTCACAACATTGGATTTCATAATATTTGTGCAGTATCAATGGAGCACCGCCTATAAACCGTTCTTGCTTAGATGACACAAAATTATGAATCAGCAAGCCAAACTTGTTATGAGGTGGCTCTTTTGGCAAGATTTCTAGCGATCCCAGTACCTTTGTAAAGAGAAATTCACATTTGTCTGGAAAGGTATCATAATATGTGGAAAACAATGAATATTTAATTTAAAATTAATATTTCTAAGTATGCTTTAAAAATCTGATGCAGAAAGTAAACTTATAAATAATGCATATTAACAGTCATATCTACATATCTATGTATGTTTTATTTTTCTTTATGCTATTTATTATGGCTGTCTTGGTCAGAAATATAAAAACTATAAATATCATAAAAGACCTAGCACCATCTTACATCTTAGAAAGAAAGGGAAATAACTTCTGTCTCTCACAGAAAAACGTATCAAAATGATCCAGTTCTACAGCATTTTTCAAAAACAATATTAAAATATATTGCCCACAATCATTAAAGGTAAATAACACAATCTCTTTAAAATGTTAAAATATTAGTAACCTCCTTCATATACAGTAAGGGAGGTAAATATTAGATTTCAAGCTGAAAATCTTATTTGGAAATGCTGAAATTTTGTTTGTCTTGAGAGATGTATATTTACCAGTCCACCAACATAGAGAATTTCTTCAGTTTTCAGTCATTTTGGTGCTTTGTGATAACAAATTGACATGAAGCAGATTACTTTTAAAATAATTGTCTATAGTAAGGAAAGATGTTTCAAAGTCTTTTGAAGAAGTCGTTGCTATCCAATAATCTGGCTTTTTATTTTTTCTCACTTTTAAATCTAGCCCTTTGAAATTCATCAGCAGTAATTAATGATCATTGAGGAGAATTTAAAGTACTATGGATTTGGGTGGAAAACAAAAACTTTAGTTTTTCTACATATTCCACACACTGTGAACTTTATAATGTCAGGATTTTCTCTCTTTAAATTTTTTGCTGCTATATTTATAGCACCTATAAGAGTGGCCAACATGCAGTGAACTTAGTATTTGCTCCCTGCGTGAACAGTTGAGTCGAAGAATATCAAATCTGGGTATCGCTCTCTGGTTACCAGTTAGCTCAAAACTATAATTCTTTCTTTGTTTCTCATGGTTTCATCTTAATCCTTTGAAACATCTAACTTTAAAAATATGCTTTGAGTAGCATCTTAGTTGATTTTATTTTAAACTGCACACTATGTAAAAACATGACTCAAAGCCCTTAAAGAATTAATCCTTTAAGATATATATATATATATATGTGTGTGTGTGTGTGTATATATACGTGTGTGTGTGTGTGTATATTGAGAATATCAGTCAGAGGCAGACTTTTAAGCCACCAAATGAAAGCTCTTAATACCTGTCCTAATATCCCAAAGGCTGAACACCAGGATTTAACTTTTGATATATTTATAGCATCTCTCTCCCCTTCCCCTCTACATAAAGAGAAATGAAAACATGTTGGTTATATAGTCCTTATGTTGCATTTTCTCAGGGACATTGATAACAGTCTTGAAGAGAAAATGTAATTACTGAGAAGGCATGCCTTGAGCCATCACTATCTTGTCTTTTTTGTGGAGAAGTTTAGGAAGTTATCTGATGCACGATAGGATCTGTTGCCAACCTGGGAAGGTGATAGCAAAGTTCCCTCTAAATGACGTCCATGATCTGATTCATTCTCTTTCATTTTTGATCTCGTTATAATTAGCAGTTGCAAGAAATTTTGGGTCTACATGTTTAACCAAGTTAGTTAAGTTACTTCCTAACCTCTGTAAGTAGCCCATCTTAAGCTAGTTTTCAGGACTCTGAAAATACCAACCATGAAGTTTTACTGAGACAAGCCATCATGTTGAATAATATATACATGTGACCTTTGGTATATATGTGCATATAAGCACTGGGCTAAATATGTTCTTGCATTTAAAAATGAAGCAGAATTCTTGAATACAAGTGGAAATGGGCAGAGTCTGCCCATAGCTACAACCGGAGGCATGGTTCTATTCCATGTGAGTCAGGAAACCTGATTTCCTCACGCTCTGTGTTATTCATCAAGGTAGGCAGGAAAAGCCTTTTGGGGTATTATGCATTTCTAGTGGAGAAAATATAACATGCTGCTGAATTTTGTCCTTGTAGGAGAGGAAGCAGTGAGGCTAGCTCGAATGAAATATTGTCATCACTGGAGCACCAGAAGTGAGGTGGGCAAGACAGTGTATATTTTCCAGAGTCTACAGAAATTTTTCAGTTGTTTGAGGTATTTTTTTTTTATAAATATCAGATGAGTATGCAATATACATGTGAGATACTGATAATTACTATTATGAGCATTATTATATAACATGTTTGTTCTCCCCCCCTATATGCTAGACATTATGGTAGATGCTTTAAAATATTATGTTGATTTAATCCTCATTACAAATCTGTAGATTTGGTGTGAATGTCAATAGCTTACACATGAGGAGAATGAAGTGGAAGCAGGTAAAATAACTTATGATTCCATGGAATCTACATTCATATAAAAGGAAACAAATTCTTTTAAAAAGAAATGTGTAATTAAAGGCAACTTTGAATTGAAAGGAGTAGAGAAAACCATCAAGACTCACAATGGATTAAAAATGTATTAACTATTTATGAAAATTGAAAAATATATTATCTAAGTATTTTTGCTTCCTAAGTCTATTAAGGTATGCCAGGGCATGAGTGACCCTGTGTGTGTGTGTGTGTGTGTGTGTGTGTGTGTGTGTGTGTAGGCTTCTAAATATATCCTGCTACACTGTTTCCCCATCACTAGGCATACTTAGAAATGGTTTAGAAACACCATTTAATAGCAAAGATTTAAATTGTATCTCCAAAGCCGACATGCCACTGCATCATTAAGGGAGCCACCAAGGCCATTTAAACTATACTGTATGTGCATTTACAGTGGAGGGCACATGGAATGTAAAGCCTTCAAAGTTTAATATATTTAATTTGGCACAGTTTAATATATTTAATTTGGCTCATAGCCTGAAACAGTAAAGTCATGGTAGATTGTCTGTTGGTTGGTGAAGCTATACAAATTTCAGCCTGAGCCTGTGGTTGTATGCCCTACTTTTTCTCAAGGTTCTCTACACATGCCCTTCCTGTCTTGTCTTGTCAGGAATTTTAGCCACATTTATAATTTTTTATAAAATCATCTATATGGTTTAGACTAATTTTCCACTGCAGTATAATTCACTTTAATTTTCCATCATTGATATAATTAGCAACTAAAACATTTGTATACATAATGTGGAGAAAACATTAGCCTTGTTTATAATACTACTTTGATTTTTTTTTTTGGTAGGAAAAAAACTAAGATTTGGAAAAGGCTCATATTTGCAGTGTAAAAACAGAAATGTGAACAAAGTCATATTTAACAGAGATTACTACTTTCTACCAATGGTCATACTCAACTTCATTCTTCACTGGGAAGGGAGAGTTCATTCCAATTGACCTCTTTTATGACTGATTTCAGTTGAAATCATACTATTAAAAAACAAAACCCAAAACATTAAAAGGTCACTGAATAGAGGATTTCATTTCTCCGAATTCTACAATTGTATTATCAATTCCACAATATCACATGTTCTGTTTAGAACGCTTGTTGCTCTTATTTTCTGTTTTATTAAAACATTTGAGGTATAATAATCCAGATAGGAAACTGTCACTCTAAAATCATTTTCCAAGTGTTGTACACGCTTGTGGAAAAGATTCGGTGATTATGGTGCTTCATTGCATTTTACTTCCAACATTTGTGATCTTTTATGCACAAGATTGAAAAGGGCTAGATTTAATTTGTGGCAGTTACCATTTGTTATCTGCAAATATTTGTAGACTAAATAAAGCATGATTCTGCGGGTAAGGGTTATTGAACCCATTTTAGGAAGAATTTCATAAAATTAACCCACTCTGCAGTTGAACCTATGTTATAGGAAATAGAATCTCATTGTCAATAATGAACTGAGCTCCTCTAAGATTTTCTAGTTGTTATTTATTATCTGAAATACTGTGCTGGCACATCTACTATTCTTTAGAGAATATGCTCA
This sequence comes from Lipotes vexillifer, assembly GCF_000442215.2. Classification (NCBI taxonomy): domain Eukaryota; kingdom Metazoa; phylum Chordata; class Mammalia; order Artiodactyla; family Lipotidae; genus Lipotes; species Lipotes vexillifer. Next base: position 299,884 of record NW_006769585.1, on the reverse strand, counting down.
GATTTTTGTTTCAGTTTTGGTGATTGTTGAGGTTTTTGCTTTACCACTTGCAAATGAATACAGTGTTGGGGATTCCATGTATTTTAACCACAGACACAGGTAGGTAATCTACGCAAAATGCCCTTAAACTCTCCATTAACCCTGAAACTCAGTCACCAGTTTGGTTTTCCCCCTACCTCTGGGAAACCAGAAGAGCTTAATCCATTAGATTGTCATATTAACAATAAATAACTAAATGTTGTTTTAGTACTTGCTATAATAAAGTGATTTGGGCTTACTGAATTAAATCATTCAAGCCTAATTAAAATAGTAGTAAAATTCCATTTAGCTGTATACAGTTTTAGGGATTTTTTTGAGAAAAAAATAATGCATTTAGTACACCTCATAAAGGAGATGATGATTTTCTTCTGAGTAGGCTAAAACCAGCTTAGAATATTCTACATATTAATTTCTAAACACATCTTCTTTCATGTACTTTATATTACGTATTATATTTTCTCAGTTTTAAACATTTTAAAATTTTATTTCTTATACAGCATGTTCTTACTAGTTTTCTGTTTTATACATATTACTGTATATATGTCAATCCCAATCATCCCCCCACCATCCCCCCACCCCCCCGGCCACTTTCTCCCATTGGTGTCCATATGTTTCTTTCTACATGTGTCATTATTTCTGCCCTGCAAACTGGTTCATCTGTACCATTTTTCTAGGTTCCACATATATGAGTTAATATGCAATATTTGTTTTTCTCTTTCTGACTCACTTCACTCTGTATGACAGACTCTAGATTCATCCACGTCTCTACAAATGACCCAAATTTGTTCCTTTATGTGGCTGAGTAATATTCCATTGTATATATGTACCACATCATCTTTATCCATTCATCTGATGATGGGCATTTAGGTTGCTTCCATGACCTGGCTATTGTAAATAGTGCTACAGTGAACATTGAGGTGTATGTGTCTTTTTGAATTACGGTTTTCTCTGGGTATATGACCAGTAGTGGGATTGCTGGGTCTTATTGTAATTCTATTTTCAGTCTTTTAAGGAAGCTCCATACTGTTCTCCATAGTGGCTGTATCAATTTACATTCCCACCAACAGTGCAAGAGGGTTCCCTTTTCTCCACACCCTCTCCAGCACTTGTCATTTGTAGATTTTCTGATGATGCCTGTTCTAACTGGTGTGAGGTGATACCTCATTGTAGTTTTGATTTGCATTTCTCTAATAATCAGTAATGTTCAGCAGCTTTTCATGAGCTTCTTGGACATCTGTATGTCTTCTTTGAAGAAATGTCTATCTAGGTCTTCTGCCCATTTTTTGATTAGGTTGTTTGTTTTATTGATATTGAGCTGCTTGAGCTGTTTATATATTTTGGAGACTAATCCAAATAGTTTGCAAATTTTTCTCCCACTCTGAGGGTTGTCTTTTTGTCTTGTTATAGTTTCCTTTGATTTGCAAAAGCTTTAAAGTTTCATTAGGTCCCGATGTTTATTTTATTATTTTTTTCTAATATCTTTTTTTTTTTTTTTGTGGTATGCAGGCCTCTCACTGTTGTGGCCTCTCCCGTTGCGGAGCACAGGCTCCGGAAGCACGGGCTCAGCGGCCATGGCTCACGGGCCCAGCCGCTCTGCGGCATGTGGAATCCTCCCGGACCAGGGCACGAGCCCATGTCCCCTGCATCGGCAGGCGGACTCTCAACCACTGCACCACCAGGGAAGCCCTTTCTAATATCTTTATTGGAGTACAGTTGCTTTACAATGGTGTGTTACTTTCTGCTTTATAACAAAGTGAATCAGCTACACATATACATATATCCCCATATCTCCTCCCTCTTGTGTCTCCCTTCCACCCTCCCTATCCCACCCCTCTAGGTGGTCACAAAACACCAGCTGATCTCCCTGTGCCATGCAGCTGCTTCCCATGAGCTATCTATTTTACATTTGGTAGTGTATATATGTCCATGCCACTCTCTCACTTCGTCCCAGCTTACACTTCCCCATCCCCATGTCCTCAAGTCCATTCTCTATGTCTGTGTCTTTATTCCTGTCCTGCCCCTAGGTTCTTCAGACCTTTTTTTTTTTTTTTTTTAGATTCCATATATATGTGTTAGCATACAGTATTTGTTTTACTCTTTCTGACTTACTTCACCCTGTAAGACAGACTCTAGGTCCACCCACCTCACTACAAATAACTCAATTTTGTTTCTTTTTATGACTGAATAACATTCCATCGTATATATGTGCCACGTCTTTATCCATTCATCTGTCGATGGACACTTAGCTTGCTTCCATGTCCTGGCTATGGTAAATAGAGATGCAATGTACATTGTGGTACATGACTCTTTTTGAATTATGGTTTTCTCAGGGTATATGCGCAGTAGTGGGATTGCTGGGTCATATGGTAGTTCTATTTTTAGTTTTTTGAGGAACCTCCATACTGTTCTCCATAGTGGCTGTATCAATTTACATTCCCACCAACAGTGTAAGAGGGTTCCCTTTTCTCCACACCCTCTCCAGCATTTATTCTTTGTAGATTTTCTGATGATGGCCATTCTGACCGGTGTGAGGTGATGCCTCACTGTAGTTTTGATTTGCATTTCACTAATGATTAGTGATGTTGAGCATCCTTTCATGTATTGGTTTACAATCTGTATATCTTCTTTGGAGAAATGTCTATTTAGGTCTTCTGCCCATTTTTGGATTGGGTTGTTTGATTTTTTATTGTTGAGGTGCATGAGCTGCTTATAAATTTTGGACATTAATCCTTTGTCAGTTGCTTTGTTTGCAAGTATTTTCTCCCATTCTGAGGGTTGTCTTTTCATCTTGTTTATGGCTTCCTTTGCTGTGCAAAAGCTTTTAAGTTTCATTAGGTCCCATTTGTTTGTTTTTCTTTTTATTTCCATTCCTCTAGGAGGTGGGTCAAAAAGCATCTTGCTGTGACTGGTGTCATAGAGTGTTCTGCCTATGTTTTCCTCTAAGAGTTTTATAGTGTCTGGCCTTACATTTAAGTCTTTAATCCCTTTTGAGTTTATTTTTGTGTATGGTGTTAGGGAGTGTTCTAATTTCATTCTTTTACATGTAGCTCTCCAGTTTGCCCAGCACCACTTATTGAAGAGACTGTCTTTTCTCCATTATAAATCATTGGCTCCTTTGTCATAGATTAGTTGACTACAAGTGTGTGGGTTTATCTCTGGGCTTTCTATAATGTTCCACTGATCTATATTTCTGTTTTTGTGCCAGTACCATACTGTCTTGATTACTGTAGCTTTGTAGTATAGTCTGAAGTCAGGGCATGTGATTCCTCCAGCTCTGTTTTATTCCCTCAAGATTAATTTGACTAATTGTAGTCTTTTGTGTCTCCATAAAGATTTTAAGAGTTTTTGTTCTAGTTCTTAAAAAAAAAAATGCCACTGGTGATTTGATAGGGATTGCATTGAATCGGTAGATTGCTTTGGGTAGTATAGTCATTTTCACAATACTGATTCTTCCTGTCCGTGAACATGGTATATCTCTCCATCTGTTTGTGTCATCTTTAATTTCTTTCAACAGTGTCTTATAGTTTTCTGAGTACAGGTCTTTTACCTCCTTAAGTAGGTTTATTCCTAGGTATTTTTGTTGTTGCTGTTGCAGTGGTAAATGGGAGTGTTTCCTTAATTTCTCTTTCAGATTTTTCATCATTAGTGAATAGGAATACAAGTGATTTCTGTGTATTTATTTTATATCCTGCAATTTTACCATATTCATTGATTAGCTCTAGTAGTTTTCTGGTAGCATCTTTAGGATTCTCTGTGTATAGTATCATGTCATCTGCAAATAGTGACAGTTTTACTTCTTCTTTTCCAATTTGCATTCCTTTTATTTCGTTTTCTTCTCTGATTGCCATGGCTAGGACTTCCAAAACTATGTTGAATAATAGTGGTGAGAGTGGACATCCTTGACTTGTTCCTGATCTTAGAGGAAATGCTTTCAGTTTTTCACCATTGAGCATGATATTTGCTGTGGGTTTGTCATATATGGCCTTTATTATGGTGCGTTAGTTTCCCTCTATGCCCACATTCTGGAGAGTTTTTATCAAAAATCAGTGTTGAATGTTGTCAAAAGCTTTTTATGCATCTATTGAGATGATCATACAGCTTTTAATCTTTCAATTTGTTAATATGGTGTATCACATTAATTGATTTGCGTATATTGAAGAATCCTTGAGTCTCTGGAATAAATCCTACTTGATCATGGTGTATATCCTTGCAATGTGTTGTTGGATTCTGTTGCTAGTATTTTGGTGAGGATTTTTACATCTATATTCATCAATGATATTGGCCTGTAGTTTTTTTCTTTGTTGTATCTTTGGTTTTGGTCAGGGTGATGTTGGCCTCATAGAATGAGTTTGGGAGTGTTTCTCCTCTGCAATTATTTGGAAGAGTTTGAGAAGGATGGATGTTAGCTCTTCTCTAAATGTGATAGAATTCACCTGTGAATCCATCTGGTCCTGGACTTTTGTTTGTTGGAAGATTTTTCATCACAGTTTCAATTTCATTATTTGTGATTGGTCTGTTCGTATTTTCTATTTCTTCCTGGTTCAGTCTTGGAAGGTTACCCCTTTCTAAGAATTTGTCTGTTTCTTCCAGGTTGTCCACTTTATTGGCATAGAGTTGCTTATAGTAGTCTCTTATGATGCTTTGTATTACTGCAGGGTCCTTTGTAACTTCTCCTTTTTCATTTCTAATTTTATTTATTTGAGTCTTCCCTCTTTTTCTTAATGAGTCTGGCTAAAGGTTTATCAATTTTGTTTATCTTCTCGAAGAACCAACTTTAAGTTTTATTGATCTTTACTGCTGTTTTCTTTGTTTCTAGTTCATTTATTTCTGCTCCGATATTTATGATTTCTTTCCTTTTACTAACTTTGGGTTTGTTTGGTCTTCTTTCTCTAGTTCCCTTAGGTGTAAGGCTAGACTGTTTATTTTATATTTTTCTTGTTTCTTCAGGTAGGCTTGTATTGCTGTAAGCTTCCCTCTTAGAACTGCTTTTGCTGCATCGCATAGGTTTTGCATCATCATGTTTTCCTTGTAATTTGTCTCTCGGTATGTTTTGATTTCCTCTTTGATTTCTTCGGTGATCTCTTGGCTATTTAGTAATAATCTCCATGTTTAGCCTCCATGTGTTTGTGTATTTTACGTTTTTTCCCTGTAATTGATTTCTAATCTCATAGTGTTGTGGTCGGAAAAGATGCTTGATATGATTTCAATTTTCTTAAATTTACTGAGGCTTTATTTGTGACCCAAGATGTGTTCTATCCTGGAGGATGTTCCGTGTGCATTTGAGAAGAAAGTGTAATCTGCTGTTAATCTTATGGGAGTTTCCATGTATGTTATTTGTCATTTTTCTCTTATTGCTTTCAATAATTTTTCTTTGTCTTTAACTTTTGTCAGTTTGATTACTGTGTGTTTTGGAGTGTTTCTTCTTGGGTTTATCTTGCCTGGGACTCTCTGCGCTTCCTGGACTTGGGTGGCTATTTCCTTTTTCATGTTAGGGAAGTTTTCGACTATAATCTCCTCAAATATTTTCTCAGGTCCTTTCTCTCTCTCTTCTCCTTCTGGGACCCCTATAATGCAAATGTTGTTGCATTTAATGTTGTCCCAGAGGTCTCTTAGGCTGCCTTCATTTCTTTTTATTATGTTTTCTTTGTTCTTTTCTGCAGCAGTGAATTCCACCATTCTGTCTTCCAGGTCACTTATCTGTTCTTCTGCCTAAGTTATTCTGCTATTGATTCCTTCTAGTGTGTTTTTCATTTCAGTTATTGTATTGTTCCTCTCTGTTTGTTTGTTCTTGAATTCTTCTAGGTCTTTGTTAAACATTTCTTGTGTCATCTCGATCTTTACCTGCATTCTTTTTCCGAGGTCCTGGATCAACTTCACCATCATTATTCTGAGTTCTCTTTCTGGGAGGTTGCCTATCTCCACTTCACTTAGTTGTTTTTCTGGGGTTTTATCTTGTTCCTCCTTTTGGTATAAAGTCCTGGGCCTTTTCATTTTGTTTATCTGTGAATGTGGTTTCCTTCCACAGGCTGCAGAATTGATGTTCTTCTTCTGCTCTCTGCCCTCTGGTGAATGAGGCCATCTCTATATTTCATATTAAATAGAAGGTGACACATTTCAACTATTTTGTGCTGGAGAAAAAGCCATTTAAATTTGCCAGCTAGTTGTTATTCTGTGACTTTTTTCCTAAGGGAAAATACTTACAATGAAATTGGTGCTATACATCCACAAAAGGAATACTTTATAACCAAATGATTCCATACATATGTATATATGTGTATATAGATAGGTAGATAGCATTTCTTTGATGCTTTTGAACACTCCTAAGGTTTTTGAGGGATTCATACTGGGTATGGCACACTCATAAAACAGGGTGTCTTGTGACAAATAAGGTGGGCTTATGTTAAGGATTTTGCCTGTTTGAGGTTCAGGTTCCAACTAGAAACATTGGAATAATACCACTTAGAATATCACTTTTCCTTATTTCCTAGACGGTGGATATAAGTGTTAAATTTGAAATGTGAGTGACTTTCACAATGTATGTCACACTGTAGATGCTCAATAAATAGCTTTCATTACTATTACTAAGAAGGAGGTGGTTGATAACAGTCTGGCAGCCACATTATTGCTCTATTACTTATTAGCTATTTATCCTTTTCAAGTCAGTTAACTTCTCTGAGTCTCAGGTTCTTATCTGTAAAATTGAGATAAAATTTGCCTCACAGTTATTAGGACAATCTATGTAATGTAAAACATCTAATAAAACTACAAAGAATGTTGCTCTCATTTTCTTACCCACAGAGGAGGCAATCTTCAGTTAGTGGAGGTTAATCAGGTAGTTAGGAGTGTTTTTTAGAAAGAGGACTAAGAAACAGGTTAAAAAGTCATCAGAAGTATTACAAGTGTTATTAATGCACGCTAGGAAGTAATAATACATTTTAGAACTGAAGGAGCTGCAGGATTTAGTCAACATGTAAGAAGAAGAACTGGGAGAAGATGTGGAAATAATTGGATTCTGAGGCTGCATCAAGATGGGCAAAACTATCAGGTTGCATATGAAATAGGTATTGATATTATTGATGGGGAAGCACTCGCCTCTTACACAGGATTTACCCATGACCGTGCGTCTATTGTGGCTCTTATAGGATTGGGAAAACGAAAGCCAACAGTAAGTGAAGGAGCAATGTCACTGTTAGGGTAGAGCATTAAATAAGGGACCCACAAGTGTGGACTGTAATGAGTGGCGTGGTTTGTTGCCCAAATCTCCCCTCAAGGAGTGAGTCACCCACCGCAGCTGCTGGGAGTGTTGGTGGCTGATGATGCTCGGGTGTGTGTGCCTCCTTTGAATCTTGAAGAACAGAGCAGCCACACCCAGCTTATTCTACCCCTGGAAGCAGCTTGTACCCAAGTCTGTTAGATGCCGTTGGTATAAAGATCCCTGCCCTTGTCCTCAAGCCGGATCAATTCTGAAGGGACAGCCTAGGTCCAGCGTTCCCTTATGGAGTTGCTGAGGCCTTTCTTGCATCCTCACTGCAGTTAACACCCCTCTGCTAATCCTACTTCTTTCACTCCCCAGCACATTTTTTTTCCCTTTTTGATTTTTTTTTTTGTTTTTTTTTTTTGCGGTACGCGGGCCTCTCACTGCTGTGGCCTCTCCCGTTGCGGAGCACAGGCTCCGGACGCGCAGGCCCCGCGGCCATGGCTCACGGGCCCAGCCGCTCGGTGGCATGTGGGATCTTCCCGGACCGGGGCATGACCCCGTGTCCCCTGCATCGGCAGGCGGACTCTCAACCACTGCGCCACCAGGGAAGCCCTTGATTTTTTGTGTGTGGTAAATACATAACATAAAATTTTCCATTGTAACCATTTTTACATATACAGTTCAGTAGCACTAAACACATTCACATTATTATGCAAACATCTCCATCTCCAGGACGTTTTCAACATCCCAAACTGAAATTCTGTACCATAAAACAGTACCCATCCAACCCCCTCTCATCCCAGCCCCTAGTGAACATGAATCTACTTTCTGTCCCAATAAACTCGACTAAACTAATAACTAGTGTATGCAGAATCACATGGTATTTGTCTTTTTATGTTGGGCATATTTCACTTAGCATCATGTTTTCAAGGTTCATCATGTTGCAGTATAATCAAGTTTCCTTCCTTTTTAAGGCTACGCAATATTCCATTATACGTATATGCAACATTTTGTAAACACAAATCTGTTGATGGGCACTTGAGTTGGTTTTTGGCCATTGTGAATAATGCCGCTATAAACGTTGGTGTACAAAGGTATGTTCCTGTTTCTAATTCTTTGGGGGTGGAATTGTTAGATCATATGGTAATTGTATGTTTAATATTTTAAGGAAGTGCCATAGTATTTTCCGAAGTGGCTGTACCAGTTTACATTCCTACCAGCAAGGCGTAATGGTTCTAATTTCTCCACACCCTAACTAACACTTATTTTTCTGTTGGTGATAGCTGTTCTAATAGGTGTGAAGGGGTCTCTCATTGTCTATTTAATTTGCATTTTCCTAATGACTGGTGATACTGAGTATCATCTCATGTCTTTATTGGCCATCTGTGTACCTTTTTTGGAGAAATGTACATTCAAGCCTTTGCCCATTTTTAAACTGAGTTGTTTGGTTTTTTGTTGTTGGGTTCTAGCAGTTGTTTGCATACTCTGGATATAAATCTCTTATCAAATACGTGATTTGCAAATATTTTCTCCTCTTTTGGGGTTGCCCTTTCACTCTCTTCACGGTGTCCTTTGATGCACAAAAGTTTTGACGTGATTCAACTTGCTTATTTTTTCTTTTGTTGCCTGTGCTTTTGCTGTCATAGTCAATATATCACTGTCAAAATCCATGTCATGGAACTGTTCCCCTAAGAGTTTATGGTTTTAGTTTTTACATTTAGGTTTTTGATGCAGTTTGTTTATTTAATGTTTGTATATGGTATAAGATAAGGGTCCAACTTCATTCTTTTGCACATGGATATCCAGTTTTCACTGCACCATTATTAAAGTAATTGTCCTTTCCCCAATTTAATTGTCTTGGCACTCTTGTCAAAAATCATTTGACTGTACATGCAAGGGTTTATTTCTGGGCTGCTTTTTCTGTTTCATTGGTCTATATGTCTGTCAATACATCAGACCACACTCTTGATGACAGTAACTTTGTAGTGAGTTTTGAAATCGGAAAGTGTGAGTCCTTCAAATTTGTTCTTTCTCAAGATTGTTTCTGCTGTTCAGAGTCCTTTGAGAGTCCATATGAATTCCCAACAGATTATCCTGAGGCCACAACTCAATAGACTTTCTGCATAACAGTTTCCATTTTTAATATGACTATTTAATAACCAACTAAAATAAACTCAAATTATTTCATCAAATATTTTTCGAAACCAAGAGGTAATTTTTCCTGGGAATACAACACTATAAAGGTTCTTTTATGCAGAGGCTACGATCATGTTATGAGGTCATAAACATCCAAATATCTCAGTATCCCTCCTTGTCTTTCCTGAACTTTTCTATTAACACCGATAACCATTCACTTGATGTCTCACAATGATTGTTTTGATTTCATCTCTTCGTATACCCAAACAACATCATAGTTCCTTAATAATGGGAGTTATTGAATACTTATTAAATTTAATTAATTATCTCTATGCTTTTCCTTCATATATATTTTTTGTATAAACAATTTAAGGAGAAGAATATAGAAAACTATAATCTTGGCTGATATATGTGAAAGGTGACTAGAAATCTTTTGAATGCTCTCATATATCTGAATAATCTGGCAGCAAGAGGTTTCAGGCACTAGAGGAAGTAAGCATAGAAAGTAGATAGTGTAGTTGTTAGTAAAGCTCTATGGTATCATGTCTATTAGCTTTACAGTAAATAAGTAGGCGTTGGTAGTCTTTTTCAGGTTCAGAGGCCTATTTAAAATTTTAGATTTTAATGTGCTATGAGCTTTATACCTTCTAAGATGTTTTGCAGTGCAATTTTGCAGATATTAATTATTCTGAACTTATTCTTGTAATTTGTATTTTTACCTCTGTTCTATCCTTCCGATTTATTGCTTTGATCTCATTTTTGGTTCAGCAATCGATTTGGTTGAGGTCCTGATCATTCTAGTTAATTCAGTGAACTGCAGGATATAAAATTATTCTAAGTAAAATCTCCTCACATTTTCACAGTGGTAGGGGTCAGAGAGAGTTCTTACATGAAATATTTAAGAAACATCTGACTATAACCCAACCAGCGTGTGGGGAAATTACATTATTTCTTAGAGTATTTTAACATCAAAGGTAGCTGTGCAGTGATGGATAGTCGTTAAGAGCCGAATTACTGAGAGTATATCTGGTTAGTGCACTCAAACACAGTTCAGCAGATTAAAATAATTTAAAATCTGAAGTGTGAGCCAGAATCACATATGTCAATTACTATGTTGTCTGTGGAATTAAAAATGCATGCAGCTGGAGGCTTTAATGATATGAGATTTTTCTGGCTTAGAAATGCTTTGGCTTTTATTTTTTGAAAAAGTCACCTTTTCAGAAATCCAAGGGAAAGCATTTGTAAAATGCAGAGTGCCTTTTCCAATTACCTATTGTTGAAAGGCAGAACAACACTAGAAGGTTATAGAAGTGAACTGAAAACATGGTTTTGTATGAAATCTGATTATTGTTTGCTGACACATTGCCCAAGAAAGAGTAGACTTTTGAGTGAGACTTTTCCTCCCCGTATTCCCATGTCATTAAACCAGATGTGATCCAGTATGTTTTGTCTTGCCCCGCTGTAAGAACCCAAGAGTTTTACAATTAAATTTTTCAAGTAACTTGTGGGCCTATCTTTCACAAATAGGTAATATTTATTTTTCTTTCCCATTAATAACATCCAACAAAATAAAAGTTGACATGATATACACACACATATATATATGCATACATATAGATACTGCACATTTTCATCATTTGTACCTATCATGAGATGCTTTTATTATAAAATAATATTTGTCATTAGCTTATATATAGATACATGCATTGCATTGCCTCTAAATATGTTTCTAATAGATACAACATTCTGGCACATCACTAAAATATGGACCTTGAGAAATCGTTTCATCTCTTAAGGCAAAAATCAGTCCCAATAATACAAACTTTTTTATTTCTTAGGGGACAGATGATATTTTAAAACATTTATTTTGTCCTCAGGTCTCAAGTCAGATTAGGTCTCATATGCAGATAAGGTACACGAAATTCCTAAAATGGACATTTTTTTTTTTTGTAAAATCTGTATTACATGGAAAATTCTAGTTGCCTGCCTTTCTATTTGCTGGAATTTCCTTTTGTTTTCCTTCCAGAATTCCTGTGCACAATACAGCTCTTCACACTCCCAAGGAAGCAAGCAGCTCAGTGACCCAAACCATGATCATGTGGGTTAGATAGTTCACTGATTTGATGGTTTGCTCTTTTACAATGATTTTTTTATCCCTAAAAATGAGCCTGGGTTGACTTTTGTTCAGATTCAAAGAGAGTGTTGGAATAAATCTCCTCTTTAAGTGGCAGGAGAAAATCAAATGTATCTCTCATTAAATAAAAAGTCAGTGTGAGTTTTGGAACTCTTCCTATTATCTACAAAACCTGTCTTGTGGGACCCAGAATGAGGGTGTGAAAGAAAAAAAAATGACCTAATTTTCTAAAGGGTTTTTCAAATAATCGTTGTTCGGTAGGGCAGTGCTGAAAAAGATCTACCAAGTAGACAGGATATTGATATTCTTTAGGTCATAAAGAAAAGAGGCATATGCTTATACATTGACAAATTCAGTCTTCAACATTCTTTTTGTTAGTTTCAGGTCTTTCTCTTTATTATAAAAAGGTGTTAACATGTAGGAGTTTTTAACTGGATATTTACCTGAGGAAGCGTTTAATTAGCACCTTCCCCACTTAACGGTATGCGGTTGCTATTCCTTGGGTTGTGCGGATATTTACAGATTTTCTTCCAGGTCTGGATACATGATACCCCTTAGGCGGTATTATGATTCTGGCATCTCCCACAGCCCCCACAGCCATACTCTCCATCAGAAAAGGTCATTGATTTCTCATGAACAATTTCTTGTTCTCCAGAGAATTTTAAACCATTGTCCCAAGAGCGAACAATTTTGTAATTTGACTCCATCTCCGCACCTCGGCTGCGGGAGTTGCCATCATTGGAAATTGTGGCATTAAAGCCACAAGAGGATTCGTGCTCTTTCCTCAGTCAGATGATGGTACCAAGGAAGGGGGCAGAACGTGGCTTTGGATGGAGGTGCCTGGGGACGTGCCCTCAGGCCAGGGCGCTCTGGCCGCTGTGTTGACCAGAGGCTGAGAGCCGTTTTCTCCTCCACGTAGGCATTGTGGATGTATTTCTGTCAAGCGCCATGTTCAAGCTTTGCAGCATCCTTGAGAATACCGAAGACTGGAGTAGTGAAATCTTTCTGAATTAAAAAAAGAATAATAATGGTTTATGGCACTTGTGTTAATGTGTTGGGTCTGTATTCTGTATTATCCATGGGAGTAATTACTCTATTTTTGAATCATACTACTTCATAGCTCAAAGATATCTGGGAGCTCATCTTTTTCTAAACCTATTTAGCTGAAGCTAAATCAGTTGAGACATGTCCCAAGAAATCTAGCATATTATTGGCCCGGCTAGAGTTGTCTTGAGATCCATTCTAATATTCTTTCTGCTGCACTAGGTTGTACCTTTTAACAATAAAAGTGAGTTTAAGAGGGAGATTATATTTAGGGAAATCCCTAAAATGTCAAGAGTGAAGGAAAAAAATGACTTTCCCACTCTCTTAATTCATATATAGTTCAATTAAAATCACAGACATGTCTGATTCATGTACAGAGATCCAAGGGGCAGAGAATGCCTGGACCTTCATCCTCCCTCTTATAGCAAGGCAGTGTGTGGTGTGATGCTGACGGGGCATGGGAAGAGATGACCCATCTGTATATCTGGCGATCATGTATTGGCGGTTTGATTTGAAGGCAGACACTGAACCTCTCTGAGACCAGTTTACTTCCATTTGAAAAATGAAGGCAATGTCATTTCCTTACCTGACGCACAGAACTGCAGGTATCTAGATAACATATAAAAGATCGTATAAATATGTGGTTTTTAAAAGGAGTCATTGTAGAGTATCAAATCACCTAGTATAATTAATCAGCAGCAGAAATATGGCACTGGAATCTTAACCTACCTTCCCACTGTCTGTGGGCTTCTGATTCCTGCCCCGATGGAAACATCTAAGCAGTTAGATATATTGGGTAACATCTTATGGGAAAACCCGAACAAACTTTTTGGCCAACCTGATAAAATCCTCAGGAGAGCAACTTTTTTCAATATCCGCTTTTAGGCAAGTGATACGACACTGCTCAAGCATTTTGGAGCCAAGATGTCAGCTAACCAAATCACTGAGATTCCCTAAAATAACAAACTTATCACCACTTTGCAATCACATTTCCATATTATGGTGGCAGATGACCCAGGAAACTTGAGCTTCTATCAAAGCATTTTTAAGTTCCAACTTATAAAGGTATGTTTTCTAGACATGATTCAGGGCCTTTGATGTGATTTCTATCATTTACTGATTTCAATGCAAGGAGTATCTCCTTAGAACCGTTAAAACTGTCATACTTTTTAATGGATTCTACTGAAAATATCAGGGCTTTACCATCAGGTCTAGAAAGAAACGTGCAACGGAAGGAATATCCAGGTCCCTATGGTGTTGTAATACCATTCCTTCAAATTTATAGAGCACATTTTTGTATCATGTAATGATGACACTTGTTTGTGATTGGCCTGTATTTCTCCAGGTTGTGACTTCCTTACACATTAATTTGGTATTCATATACACCCCCTCACACACACAGTTTTTTTATAAATTCACTTATTCCTTAGAAATATCGAGGCGTAGCTACTTTTTCCTGCCAAGTATATCCACCACCCATTTTTAAAAATCAGCAGGCATTCATTTGATTCATGTAACTGGTGATAAAGCATCACTTTGGCAGGCTGAACACATGTATTTGGCTCTGTCGAGGGACATGATTCAGTTATAAGTGCATTCAAGCACACACTCAGCTCTAAATCCTTAGGAGTATTCTTGATGGAGGCCACGGGCTGTACGACACGGCTCTATAGATGACACTAAATCATTATTTTTGGAGGTATAAATACATATAATTATTGTATGACATTACATCCTATTTCAAAGGCTATAAAAAGTAGAGCCCTCAGATCAGAAAGTGTGATTTCAATCCCATACACACCCAGAAATATTTCTCTCTCTCTGCTTTGACTGCAAGATAATAAAATATGGCACAGCACATTTACATATTAAATGTACTTTCTAAAATTCTGTTGCTCTCTGAGAAACTATGTAAATTGTAACTATGATAACAGGAATACTCATATTCACACACAGCATTGCGTGAGAATTCCACGTCTTTTTACAGAAGAAATATGTTCAAATATATGCTAAGTACATCCTGCATATTAAAGTTTGAGTATAAGCAAATATAGCTAAAAGAAGAGAAAGTCTAGAATATTAAAACAGAACTATTTTTAGTCTATAAATTGCTTTAGTCAAAAAGTAATTAAAGCTACTATTATTTGGAAATACAGACTAGAAGATACTACTCTTTTCTGCTTTTTTTTAATGATTCTACTTGTCACTAATTGACTTTTTCTTACTCATTCATTTGCTCATTGTCTCATTTTAGGAAACACTGCCATGAAACTTTGGACGTTTTTTGTCCTTTTATGTGCCCTATCTGTAATGATCAGAAGAATGCCTAGCATGTAGGGCTAAGTAAATATTAAATCATAAAAAGAGAATGACTTCACAGTTTTTGTTTCTGGAATTTTTCAAAGCTATATATTATTTTGCTTTTTGAGGCTATAATAAAATTTTTATCTGTTTTATATGCTAATATTTTAATTTTACATCTGTATGGATGTGTATAATTAACCTTGAATCACCATATCTTCTTACATTTTGAAGAAATAATATAGAATTTAACAAGGCCTCAGAAAGATATATGATACATTCTGTTCCCCAAAGAGGGTAAAAGCAGGAGATGAAGTGGGCAATACAAATAGCAAAGGAAACTCAGCGGAGACTGCAGTGTTTTTATTCCTGGGAAAGAGAGCTACAGAAGGAATATTACCTTCTTGGTTGGTTCTTCTGTTAAAACAAAAAAAGATAATGTGTAAAAAAAAAATGACACAGATTGTACAGAAACAACTGAAGATACTAATACAAATAGTAAAGGGGGTGACATCAGTTTATCACAAGACTCTGAATTAGTATTGCCATCTCCCTGGACTAAAATTTTAAGGGTATGACAGCTTTATTCCTACAATTTAAAAGCAAGTATTTTGTATACCCAAAATACTGTATACAATGAACACTTAGAGTGCAACAGTAAGAAAGTAAACAAACCAAATGAAAATGCTCAAAAGATCTGAAGGGCAGATGGTGGGAGCCAGAGATGTCCCTGTTGGGAGTGTGAATTCACAGACAAGGAGAGGATGCTGGAAGGAGCCATGTGGTAGTGAAATTGATTGGGAGGCCTGAGTAAGAGCTCATGCTTAGCCTAGTACAGATGGTTACATATAGAAATACTTAAAGATATGTGTTATATACACAGGTTAGCACACACACAGAGATTTCCTTGCCCTGTGAGTTGAGAGAGCCTGAAAGAAGTGACACACAAGTAGCAGTGGGTACACCTAGCACCCAGATCTTGGTTTCTAATTCTCCAATAAAATGAACTATGGCACCCAGGACAAATGGCTGATTATAGGGCTGGAGCAGCAAACATGCAGGATTTGTCTGGAGTATCTTGTATTTCTAGAAGTTAAGGAAAGCGCTGAACACAAACACAAACATACACACACTGATTGGAATATGTCAAAGAGACAGGAGGCAGTCAGGGTCAATACTAGAACATTTTGAGGAGTAAAATAAAATAGTATTGGATTATAACCCAACATATAAAACCCATATGATTATAAATAAACAATTGAACAAATTAATAAATTGGGGAGCAGAGAAAATGGCTCATGCGGGAGAATGCTACGTAACAGATGTCGATTGCCCACACTCTCAAAGAGGAGAAGTACAGCTCCACCCTCGGTAAGTGTGGGCTGCAGCAGGTAACTTCCTGCCAAGGAGGACATCACAGAAACAAGATGTGAAAAAAAAAAAGCAACTTTACAGTGAAGAAATAGGACAAACACTCGCTCAGCCAGGCGATAAAGTCAACATTAACGGTCATAGATCATGTTGCTAGTTTGTACCCTTGGTGTGAGGTGATGAATATGGCATTTTATTTCTGTGATCTTCCTCCCCAAAGCTAAGCTCATAACCTCACTGCAGTCATGACAAAAACAAATTCCAATAGAGGGGCATCTGACAAAATACTTG
Organism: Lipotes vexillifer; assembly: GCF_000442215.2. Lineage (NCBI taxonomy): Eukaryota > Metazoa > Chordata > Mammalia > Artiodactyla > Lipotidae > Lipotes > Lipotes vexillifer. The sequence continues at coordinate 283,370 of NW_006769585.1, read as the reverse complement.
ACCATTACTCTTCAAAGCTGTCAAGGTCATCAGAGACAAGGAAAGTCTGAAAAATTGTCATAGCCAAGAGGTGATATCAGGAGAGATGATACTTAAATTTAATGTGGTATCCTGGATGCAATCCCTTAACAGAAAAAGGACATCAAGTAAAAACTCATGAAATCTGAATAAAGTCTGGACTTCAGTTAATAAATATGTATCAGTATTTATTCACTAATTGCAACAAATATTCTTACTAATGGAAGACATTAGGATCAGGAGAAACTGGGTGCAGGGTTGTGGGAACTCTTTCAATATTTCTGTAAACATAAAACTGTTCTAGTGACTTCCCTGGTGGCGCAGTGGTTAATAATCCACCTGCCAATGCAGGGGACACGGGTTCGAGCCCTGGTCCAGGAAGATCCCACTTGCCACAGAGCAACTAAGCCCATCACCACAACTACTGAGCCTGCGAGCCACAACTACTGAGCCCATGTGCCTAGAGCCCGTGCTCCACAACAAGAGGAACCATGGCAATGAGAAGCCCGCATACCGCAGTGAAGACCCAACACAGCCAAAAATAAATTAATTAATTAAAAAAAAAACAACTGTCAGCCCAACATTCAGGACCCTGTGGGGTTGTTATGGCTGTGCTGGAATCGTAAGCAACAGTGAAGTGGAGCCCGCTTTAACTCAGTGCAGTGCTCCTTACCAAGTAGTCACTGAAGAAATGTTCTTTTAATTTTCACTGGTTAGGGCAACATCCAATACCAGCTTTGGAATTATGACCGCTAAATACAAAGGTTTGATTTGAAGCAATATTTGCTGAGTTCTTATTTTTTGTAAATCCGGCGAATAAGTGTCCTCCGCTTGATGAGAAAGTAGACGAGTGGTGGATTTCACTTGCTGTGTAATAAAGGAGAAAGAAGTGAATACTATGTTATGGTGTTATACCAACAAGGCAGGCATGCCAGAAAAATGTCTAAATGTACGATAACCGTGGCAAGAAGGAAGGGTTGTTGGGAAGATGGTAATTTTCACTGAAATGGGATAGATGAATAGGTATTGTCAATATGGAGGAGATATGGCATTTTTAAGGGCAACGGTAGCATGCGTTAAATATCACAGCTACAAAAATGCACACTGCATTGGGGCAATGCTGGTTAAGTTTGAGATGGTGGCGAAACCGAGGTTAGGAAGAGAAACAGTGAGAAAGAAAGTTTAGAAACGAGGCAAACTGTCTCCAGCTTTGAATTCGCAGTTAATCTATTTGGAACCTAGCTCCACATGCACAGTGAATCCACTTAAAACGTTTTGATCTGACCCAAGCTTTAGGAAGATATCTCTGACTTTCTCTGGCTCAAAACTCTAAGCAATTTATCTTCTCCACTCTGTTTTTTTTCTAAAATAAGAACAGATACCCATGTGATTGAAATTTCATGAGCTAATATAAAATAAACAGGAAATTCATGGTGCTTTAAAAGATTGTGTGTTGTCTCTCCACAGAATGAAGTAATATTTGATACTTTAATATAGAGGTCATGAAAATAGAAAAAATACTCCTTGAGTGGTCAGAACTTTCCAGTATTGTAAAAGTTAATTATAATTTGTGTGAATTATACTTTATAAATACCAGGACAAGTGCAGTTTTAATATGAATTTAAAATAGTAAGAGTAAGATTAAGGGCACATAATTTATTGCAAAGTGACATGTTGACAACCTATAAAAATTGCTAGAAATAAATGGTTCTTCATATTAAGAAATATAATAAGGATTGGTTGATTCTTTAATACTTTATTTAGATAATTTACGTTAACATTACTGCCACGTGGGAACAGTGTTCTTGGTAACTGGTTATACTATGCAGGTGCGTCACTGACTAAAGAATGTCAACTGTCTAAGGGGAGTTATTTGCTCTTCTTCTAAGGACAGACTTTAACCCTCACTGACTTGGTGGTTGGTTGTAAAGTCTAATATGGTATCAAATGGAAAGAACAAGTCTCTGGATTTCATGAGATTCCCAGGCTTAATGTAGTCATGCTATGCTAGCCCTTTGCTGTTTGTTTCTTTTCATCCTCTGACTTTGTATGGGATTCAAAGCCTAGAATACTGATTCAATCTTAGATTTGACTTAAAGAAAAAAGAAGCTAAGAAAGGAAAATTGTATTGCAATATTCTTTGATGACTGGAAACCGTATCACTGTGTGTTCTGGAAATGAATTTAGGGGAGGAAAAGGTATGATTTTTAAGACAATGTTTCTAGTCCAACTATGTTCTGTTATTATTCATCTTCATGAAATAACATTTGTGAAGCACTTATCCCCCAAGTTAAAGAAAGGAAAATCATGTTTACCTAGTCTCTGTGTTAGTTTTCAACACATGAAATTAGAATGACCCTGACTGTGACTCTTGTTAAAAAAAAAAATTATTTAAAGGAATAAAATAAATCATAACTAAAGGAAAAAACAGCAAGTTCAAGTCCCTATGCTTGGCAAGATACAGTTGTTGATCAGTATAAATGGGTAAGAAGGTAAAAACCAACTTCTTTAATGTGTCCAAGAAAATAATATATTCCACATGTGTGCTGTTTTCAAGGTGATCCTGCTTAATTAAGAAACAACCATAACAACAAAAACTCAAAGACTATAAGCTTTACTTGATCCTTCAGACTTGAAAAGTTGTGATTAAATTTCAAAACAGATTTTCAATGTCTTGTTACCATGGCTCTTTTTTTGACACAGGTGTTACTGAAGTATGTCAAACATTAGAAGTTTTTAAATGCATTTACAGATGGTCAGGACAATTTATAAGGTGTGTGAATGTATTCTGAACATGTAACAGATACACAGACAATAATGAAACATTTACTTATGCAAACCAACAAAGCAACACAAAGACATCCCCAAGGAAGAGAAGGAAAAGACTTAGCAAACTAAAAATTACGACTAACACACTTACTATTAACTCTTACCTTAAAAATAGTATTGTGTGATTCTTTTAGGAAATCATGTATTGATGTTCCTTATATGATGTCAGCTTAACATTTTTAATCTATAAATATATAGTTGTGATATTTATCTGGATTCATATGTGTAAGATACATATATGTACATATGTATGTGTGCATGCATATATACAAATACATGTATATCACCAGTATCCAATCTTTCTTAGCTACCAACCATAACAAATACAAAAATATTTTTATATGCATTTTATATTTTCAATATTAAAGCCCTAAAATTATACTATATAATAGGTAATCTATGCTATTATCACATAAAACATAAAATATGGAATATATAAATATTTTTATGAAAAACAGTATATTATACAGAATGTTCTGTATACTGTAGTACATCTATAATTATATTGTTTGGCTATAATAAATCAAACTAGCAGATCATTAAACAAAATGAAAAGCCCATTTTGTTTATACAAAATTTACACTGTTTAGATTTTATGATAAAGATTTCATTTAAAATATATGGAAAGTTGAAACAAAATAAAGCATGCGTGTATGTTTTTATTTGCCTTGTAAACAGTCTATAACAATTTCCGAATTTGTTGAGTGCAAAGAGGAAATGGATCAGTCTTTTCAACTATCATGTTCCTGCCCTGCCCTTTTTAGAGATCTCAAGGATAGCCTGTAGTCTTCCTGTCACTTTCAGCCATTAAAAATGTCTCACTTTGGTAATTAAGACAAAGTATCAAAATTTAAAAATTTCAGTGTCCAATTTAAAACATCAATACCATATCAAATTATCCTATTTTCCTCTCTCCTCAGCTCAGGGTCAACAGCAGGGAACTGGGTTGTGGTAGCTTCTTTACCCTTGGACCTCCTCCACGTGATGCTGGTGGAGTCTCCAGGATGGACACTGGGTACATTGGAACAGAGGAACGAGGCCGAATGTTTTATCGTGGAAGCTGTAATGATTCTGCTATCACTAACTTCTTCGAAGCAGACATTCACGTTCTGTACCTTCCCCAGGGTTCACTTCTTTGCTCTTTAACTGAACTCTTGCAGTGCCCCCTGCAAATCTGCCTACAGAACCTAGTTACTGAGTTTTTCTTGCTCCACAAGGCTTTGCTCTTGGCTAGTTATTCTGAAGACAGGCTGTCTCTCTGCCGTGGTATCGACTGACCCCCCGCACACCCTTCCTAAGCCCAAAGGAGGGCACTCAGTGCATCTTACTGCTGCCTTCTACCTATCCTAGCTACGTTTTGCCTTCAAAAGTCTACACCATTTCTAAGACAGTATGCCCCTGCCAATATTCTGAGAACAAATGCTCAACTCCAGAAAAATCTCTCAAGACATTCCTAATTGATGGATCAGGACGTATCTTAACAGTTTATGTACCTTGGCCCACATTCAGCCCAGGAGTGGGATGTCAGTCTCTCCTTGTAGAAATACTATATGGCTCTGAGATATCCCCTCCAAATAAATCGTCCCAAATTCTCCACGGTGGCTCTGTGCTAAAACCTCGTTGTTATATCCAAATGCGTTCTCATTTATCCGATGTTGACCTGCACAAACTCAAGATTTCTAGCCTTTAAAAAATATATATAGGCTGATTGGGAGATTGGGAACATGCATCACAGATCTGTTTTGCTACCTTTAAGGAAGGCCTGGAAGGCATAATTAGGAGCCTGTCTCCCCGTAATGCAGGGTGCTTATCTCCTTCTAACACAGTATGCTTAATCATCTCTTGCTTTGCATTTTGGCACTTTTACCCAGTTCTAATAAAATGGAGAAATAAAAACAATTTGAATAATCAGACCATTGCAATTATGTGATCAATAGAAGGATGCCTGCTATGAATCACTTTCTGTTGATTAATCTGCTACCCACAAACAGCCACATAATTAATCAGAATTTCAAGAACCTTAAACAGGCACCTCACCAAACAAGATATACAGGTGATAAATAAGTACATGAAAGGATGTTCCACATCATACGTTATCCAGGAAATTCAAATTAAAACAACAAGGAGATATCACTATACATCTGATATTGTAGCAAACAACCAGAACACAGACAACACCGAATGCCAGTGGTTTGTGGAGCAACAGGAACTCTCATTCCTTGCTGGTGGGAATGCAAAGTGGTACAGACACTTTGTTTTTGTTTTTCTCTAATGACTGAGAATCTTCTAAAACCTCAATAAGCTACTGAAGACCATTATACAAGACAATAGGTTTTTTAAAATGCCATGTAAATATGTTCTTAAATTTTTTATCAACAATTTATAAGGTGAGCCACATGAGATTAGGATCTCAGTACTATGCTCTCCATGTTTTTCTTAAGCATCTTTATTGGATTATAATTGCTTTACAATGTGTGTTAGTTTCTGCTGTATAACACAGTAATTCAGCTACACATATACATTTATCCCCAAGTCCCCTCCCTCTTGTGGCTCCCTCCCACCCCCCAATCCCACCCCCCAATCCCACTCCTCTAGGTGGTCATAAAGCACCGAGCTGATCTCCCTGTGCTATGTGGCTGCTTCCCACTAGCTAGCTATTTGACATTTGGTAGTGTATATATGTCCATGCCAATCTCTCACTTCGTCCCAGCTTACCCTTCCCCCTCCCCGTGTCCTCAAGTCCATTGTCTACATCTGCATCTTTATTGCTGTCCTGCCCCTAGGTTCTTCAGATACATTTTTAAAAATATATTCCATATATATCTGTTAGCATACGGTATTTAATTTTCTCTTTCTGACTTACTTCACTCTCTATGACAGTCTCTAGGTCCATACATCTCACTACGAGTAACTCAATTTCGTTTCCTTTTATGGCTGAGTAATATCCCATTGTATATATGTGCCACATCTTCTTTATCCATTCATCTGACACTTCGGTTGCTTCCATGTCCTGGCTATTGTAAACAGTGCTGCAGTGAATATTGAGGTGCATGTGTTTTTTGAATTATGGTTTTCTCTGGGTATATGACCAGTAGTGGGATTGCTGGGTCATATTGTAATTCTATTTTCAGTCTTTTAAGGAACCTCCATATTGTTCTCCATAGTGGCTGTATCAATTTACATTCCCACCAACCGTGCAAGAGGGTTCCCTTTTCTCCACACCCTCTCCAGCATTTATTGTTTGTAGCCTTTTTGATGATGGCCATTCTGACCGGTGTGAGATGATATCTCGTTGTAGTTTTGATTTGCATTTCTCTAATGATTAATGATGTTGAGCATTCTTTCATGTGTTTGTTGGCAATCTGTATATCTTTTTTGGAGAAATGTCTCTTTAGGTCTTCTGCCCATTTTTGGATTGGGTTGTTTGTTTTTTGATACTGAGCTGCATGAGCTGTTTGTATAGTTTGGAGATTAATCTTCTGTCCGTTGCTTTGTTTGCAAATATTTTCTCCCATTCTGAGTGCTGTCTTTTCATCTTGTTTACGGTTTCCCTTGCTGTGCAAAAGCTTTTAAGTTTCATTAGGTCCCATTTATTTTTGTTTTTATTTCCATTTCTCTAGGAGGTGGGTCAAAAAGATCTTGCTGTGATTTATGTCATAGAGTGTTCTGCCTATGTTTTCCTCTAAGAGTTTGATAGTCACTGGCCTTACATTTAGGTCTTTAATCCATTTTGAGTTTATGTTTGTGTATGGTGTTAGGGTGTGTTCTGATTTTATTCTTTTACATGTACCTGTGCATTTTTCCCAGCACCACTTATTGAAGAGGCTGTCTTTTCTCCATTGTATATTCGTGCCTCCTTTATCAAAGATAAGGTGACCATATGTGTGTGGGTTTATCTCTGGGCTTTCTATCCTGTTCCATTGATCTATATTTCTGTTTTAGTGCCAGTACCATCCTGTCTTGATTACTGTAGCTTTGTAGTACAGAATGTGGTCAGGGAGCCTGATTTCTCCAGCTCCATTTTTCTTTCTCAAGATTGTTTTGGCTATTCGGGTCTTTTGTGTTTCCATACAAGTTGTGCAATATTTTGTTCTAGTTCTGTGAAAAATGCCATTGGTAGTTTGATAGGGATTGCATTGAGTCTGTAGATTGCTTTGGTTAGTATAGTCATTTTCACAATATTGATTCCTCCAATCCATGAACAGAGTATATCTCTCTGTCTGTTTGTATCATCTTTAATGTCTTTCATCAGTGTCTTCTAGTTTTCTGCATACAGGTCTTTTGTTTCCTTGGGTAGGCTTATTCCTAGATATTTTATTCTTTTTGTTGCAGTGGTAAATGGAAGTGTTTCCTTAATTTGTCTTTCAGATTTTTCTTCATTAGTGTATAGGAGTGCAAGAGATTCCTGTGCATTAATTTTGTATCCTGCTACTTTACCAAATTCACTGATTAGCTCTAGTAGTTTTCTGGTGGCACCTTTAGGATTCTCTATGTATAGTATCATGTCATCTGCAAACAGTGACAGCTTTACTTCTTCTTTTCCTGTTTGGATTCCTTTTCTTTCTTTATTCTCTGATTGCTGTGGCTAAAACTTCCAAAACTATGGTGAATAATAGTGGTGAGATAGGGCAACCTTGTCTTGTTCCTGATCTTATTGGAGATGGTTTCATTTTTCCACCATCGAGACTGATGTTGGCTGTGGGTTTGTCATATATTTATTATGTTGAGGTAAGTTCCCTCTATGCCTACTTTCTGGAAGGTTTTTAACATAAATGGGTGTTGAATTTTGTCGAAAGCTTTTTCTGCAACTGTTGAGATTATCATATAGTTTTTTTTTTTTTTTTTTTTTTTTTTTTTTTTTTTTTTTGCAGTACGCGGGCCTCTCACTGTCAAGGCCTTTCCCATTGTGGAGCACAGGCTCCGGACGCGCAGGCTCAGCGGCCATGGCTCACGGGCCCAGCCGCTCCGCGGCACGTGGGATCTTCCCGGACCGGGGCACGAACCCGTGTCCCCTGCATCGGCAGGCGGACTGTCAACCACTGCGCCACCAGGGAAGCCCTCTAGGTATTTTTTGATTTTCTCTTTGATTTCTTTAGTGATCTCTTGGTTATTTAGTAGTGTATTGTTTACCCTCCATGTGTTTGTATGTTTTACAGTTTTTTTCCTGTAATTGATATCTAGTCTTATAGCGTTGTGATTGGAAAGGATACGTGATATGATTTCAGTTTGTTTAAATTTACCAAGGCTTGATTTGTGTCCCAAGATATGATCTGTCCTGGAGAATGTTCTGTGGGCACTTGAGAAGAAAGTGTATTCTGTTGTTTTTGGATGGCATGTCCTATAAATATCAATTAAGTCCTTCTTGTTTAATGTGTCATTTAAAGCTTGTGTTTCCTTATTTATTTTCATTTTGGATGATCTGTCCAATGCTGAAAGTAGGTGTTAAAGTCCCCTACTATGAATGTGTTACTGTCAGTTTCCCCTTTTACGACTCTTAGCATTTGCCTTATGTATTGAAGTGCTCCTCTGTTGGGTGCAAAAATATTTACAGTCGTTGTATCTTCTTGGATTGATCCCTTGATCATTATGAAGTGTCCTTCTTTGTCTCTTGTAATAGTCTTTATTTAAAAGTCTATTTTATCTGATATGAGAATTGCTACTCCAGCTTTCTTTTGATTTCCATTTGCATGGAATATCTTTTTCCATCCCCTCACTTTCATTCTTTATGTGTCCCTAGGTGTGAAGTGGGTGTCTTTTAGATAGCATATATACAGGTGTTGTTTTTGTATCCATTCAGCCAGTCTGTGTCTTTTTCGGGAGCATTTAATCCACTTACGTTTAAGGTGATTATTGATATGTATGTTCCTATTACCATTTTCTTAACTGTTTTGGGTTTGTTATTGTATGTCTTTTCCTTCTCTTGTGTTTCCTACCTAGAGAAGTTCCTTTAGCATTTGTTGTAACTGGTTTGGTGGTGCTGAATTCTCTTAGCTTTTGCTTGTCTGCAAAGGTTTTAATTTCTCTGTCGAATCTGAATGAGATCCTTGCTGGTTAGGGTAATCTTGGTTTTAGGTTTTTCCCTTTCATCACTTTAAATATGTCCTGCCACTCCCTTCTGGCTTGCAGAGTTTCTGCTAGAAGATCAGCTGTTAACCTTATGGGGATTCCCTTGCATGTTTTTTGTTGCTTTTCCCTTGCTGCTTTTAATATTTTTTCTTTGTATTTAATTTTTGACAGTTTGATTAATATGTGTCACAGCATGTTTCTCCTTGGTTTATCCTGTGTGGGACTCTGCATTTCCTCGACTTGATTGACTGTTTCCTTTCCCAACTTAGGGAAGTTTTCAACTGCAGTCTCTTCAAATATTTTCTCAGTACCTTTCTTTTTCTCTTCCTCTGGGATCCCTATGATTCGAATGTTGGTGCATTTAGTGTTGTCCCAGAGTTCTCTGAGACTGTCCTCAATTCTTTTCATTCTTTTTTCTTTATTCTGCTCTGTGGTAGATATTTCCACTATTTTATCTTCCAGGTCACTTATCTGTTCTTCTGCCTCAGTTATTCTGCTTTTGATTCCTTCTAGAGTATTTTTAATTTCACTTATTGTGCTGTTCATCGTTGTCTGTTTGCTCTTTATCTCTTCTAGGTCCTTGTTAAACTTTTCATGTATTTTCTCCATTCTTTTTCCATGATTTGTGATCATATTTACTATCACTGCTCTGAATTCTTTTTCAGGTAAACTGCCTATTTCCTCTTCATTGGTTTGGTTTGGTGGGTTTTCTCCTTTATCACTGTGTATTTCTCTGTTTTCTCATTTTGTTTAACGTACTGTGTTTGGGGTCTTCTTTTCACAGGCTGCAGGTTTGTAGTTCCCTTTGTTTTCGGTGTCTGCCCCCAGTGGGTAAGGTTTGTTCAGTGGTTTGTGTAGGCTTCCTGGTGGAGGGGACTGGTGCCTGTGTTCTGGTGGATGAGGCTGGATCTTGTCTTTTTGGTGGGCAGTATCACATCTGGTGGCATGTTTTGGGGTGCTTGTGAATTTATGATGATTTTAGGCAGCCTCTCTGCTAATGGGTGGAGTTGTGTTCCTGTCTTGCTAGTTGTTTGGCATGGGGTGTCCAGCACTGGAGTTTGCCAGTCTTTGGGTCTTAGCATTGAGTTGGAGATCTCTGGGTGAGTTCTTGCCAATTGATATTACGTGAGGCCAGGAGGTCTCTGGTGGTCCAGTATCCTGAACTTGGCTCTCCCACCTCAGAGGCTCGGGCCTGCCACCTGCCCGGAGCACCAAGGTCCTGTCAGCCTCACAGCTGCATTTGCATTGCTGCAGTTGGTGAGTTTTTCATCTGCTTCCCCTGGTTCTCTGTTTCTTGTCACCACTACCTTCTGTGTTTCTTCTAGCACCGTTTGGACTATCTGTGGGATAAAGTAAAAGGTACTTTCCCCCTGGGGTGCAAGTATAGTTGTGGTAGGAGTTGGGGGTGAGGTTGTGTATCTGTTTCCCTTCGCACTAAGGCTTTTCTTTCACAGTTTTTGCTAGTCTCTTCCCAGTCTCCTTAACTGACTTAAAGGGGAAATAGATCCCAGTCAAATTAGCCCTAATGGCTTCTAATGCATTTTCTAGAGCTTTTCTGAGTTGGGATCCAGTGCAGTAAGAGGAGCAGCCAGTACAGCCACTTTGGAGGACAATTTGGATGTTTCTTACGAAAGTAAATATATCCTTAACCATACGATCTAGCAGCTGTGCTCCTGTTATTTGCCTGAAGGAGTCAAAAAGGTGTGTGTACACAAAAAACTGCACATGGATGTGTATAGGAGCTTTATCCATAGTTGTCAAAACTTGGACACAAACAAGATGCCCTTCAGTAGGCAAATGAATAATTAAACTGTGGTGCAGCCAGACAATTAAATATTATTCAGCATAAAAATAAGTGAGCTTTCAAGCCATAAAAAGCCATGGAAGAACCTTAAATGCATGTCACTAAGTGAGCGAAGTTAATCTGAACAAAACTACACGCTATAGCCTTCCAACTAGATTACATTCTTCAAAAGGCAAAATTATGGAGATGGTAAAAGAAACAGTGGTTGCCAGGGGTTAGGAGGGCAGGATGAGTGAACAGGTGGAGCACAGAGCAGAGAAGTTACTCTGTATGATAATGTGGTGGTAGATACGGGTCATTATAGAGTGGTCGAAACCCTTAGAAGGTACCACACCAAAAGTCAATACTAATGTAAACTATGGACTTGGTGTGACAATGATGTGTCAGTGTAAGTGTGTGGATGGTAACAAATGTTCCCCTGTGGTGGGGATGTTGATAGTGCAGGAGGTTGTGAGTGTGTGTAGGCAGAGGTTTTAGAGAATTCTCTGTATTTTCTGCTCAATTTTGCTCTGAGACTAAAACTTCTAAAAAAAAAAAACAAGTCTTTTAAAATTTATTTTATTATAAATGTGGAGATATTTGAAAGATATAGGTGAATAAGTTCTGGAGGTCTACTGTACAGCATATGGTAAAATACGTATATTTTTTGGTAGGTAATCAGATATATGTTTTCTCATAAGACTTAAAGCTTTGCTAAATTTTGTGCAGTGTAATGAAAGTAGCACGTTATATTTAAATTTTGATTAACTAGAGACAAGGTGAATGGAAAGACTCAACAACACTAATGATAGAATCCAAATGGGCAGATTTTCATATAATCTCAAATACTATGTTTTTCCTTCTGTAAGCATTAGTGTTTTTACTGAAGTATATAGTTGACTTACAATATTACGTTAGTTTCAGGTGTACAAAATGGTGATTCAATATTTTTATAGATTCTACTCCATTTAAAGTAATTACAAAATAATGGCTATATTTATGTGTGCTGTACAATATATCTTTGTTGTTTATTTATTTTATACACATTACTTTGTATCTCTTAATCCCCTCCCCCTATCTTTCCCCCCCCCTTCCCTCTCCCCACTGGTAACTACTAGTTTGTTCTCTATATCTGTGAGTCTGTTTCTGTCTTGTTATATTCATTTGTTTTATTCTCTAGATTCTATATATAGAGTATTTGTCTTTCTGTGTCTGACATAATTCACCAAACTTAACACCCTCTAGGTCTATCCACATTGTTGAAAATGGCAGAATTTCATTTTTATAGCTGAGTAGGATTCCATTGTTTGTATATGTGTGTGTTTGTGTATGTGCCTGAGTGTGTGTGTGTGTGTGTGTGTATAATCTTGTTTATCCATTCAGCTGTTGATGGACACTTAGGTTGCTTGCATATTTTGGCTATTGTAAATATTGATGCTGTGAACATTGGAGTACATGTATCTTTTTTTTTAAATTTATTTAATTTATTTATTTTTGGCCGCGTTGGGTCTTCGTTGCTATGTACAGGCTTTCTCTAGTTTCAGTGAGCAGGGGGGCTACTCTTCATCATGGTGTGCGTGCTCCTCATTGCAGTGGCTTCCCTTCTTGTGGAGTATGGGCTCTAGGTGCACAGCTTCAGTAGTTGTGGCACGAGGGCTCGGTAGTTGTGGCTTGTGGGCTCTGGAGCATAGGTTCAGTAGTTGTGGCGCACTGGCTTAGTTGCTCCGTGGCATGTGGGATCTTCCTGGACCAGGGATCAAACCCACGTCCCCTGCACTGGCAGGCGGATTCTTAATCACTGTGCCACCAGGGAAGTCCCTAGAGTGCATGTATCTTTTTGAATTAATGTTTTCATTTCTTCAGATATATAGCCAGGAGTGGAATTGCTGGATTTATGGTAGTTCTTTTTTTTTTTTTTTTTTTTTAATTTTAATTTTGGCTGCATTGGGTCTTCGTTGCTGCACGCGGGCTTTCTCTAGTTGCGGGGAGAGGGGGCTACTCTTCATTGCAGTGCGCAGGCTTCTCCTTGTGGTGGCAGTTGCTGGTTTTTTGTTATTTTTTTTTTTTTTTTTTTTTTTTTAAATTTAATTTTGGCTGCATTGGGTCCTTGTTGCTGCACGTGGGCTTTCTTTTTTTTTTTAGTTGCAGCGAGTGGGGGCTACTCTTTCTTGCAGTACGTGGGCTTCTCATTGCGGTGGCTTCTCTTGTTGTGGAGCACGGGCTCTAGGCATGTGGGCTTCAATAGTTGTGGCACATGGGCTCAGTAGTTGTGGCTCACAGGCTCTACAGCACAAGCTCAGTAGCTGTGGCACACGGGCTTAGTTGCTCCGTGGCCTGTGGGATCTTCCCGGACCAGGGCTTGAATCTGTGTCCCCTGCATTGGCAGGCAGATTCTTAACCACCACGCCACCAGGAAAGCCCCATATGGTAGTTCATTTTTAGTTTTTTTAGGAACTTCTGTACTGTTTTCCATAGTGGCTGCACCAATATACATTCTCACCAACATTGTACTAGGGTTCTCTTTTCTCCACATCCTTGCCAACACTTGTTTTCTGTAGACTTTTTGATGATAACCATTCTGACAACTGTGAATTAATAGCTCATTATGGTTTGGATTTGCATTTCTCTGATCATTAGCGATGTTGAACATCTTTTCCTGTGCCTATTGGCCATCTGTATATATTCTCTGTAAAAATGTCTGTTCAGGTCTTCTGCCCATATTTTAATCAGGTTGTTTGGTGTTTTCTTGGTATTAAGTTGTGTGAGTTGCTTATATATTTTGGATATTAATCTACCATATCATTTGCAAATATTTTCTTCTGTTCATTAGGTAGTCTTTTCACTTTGTCTGTGGTTTCTTTTGCTGTACAAAAGCTTTTAAGTTTAATTAGGCCCCATTGGTTTATTTTTGCTTTTGTTTCTTTTGACTTTGGAAACAGAGACAATAAAATATTGCTACAGTTTTTGTCAAAGAGCATTTTGACTCTATTCTCTTCTAGGAGTTCTGTGATGTTACATTTAGGTCTTTAATCCATTTTGAATTTATTTTTGTATATGGTGTGAGAAAATGTGCTAAAATCATTCTTTTACATGTAGCTGTCCAGTTTTCTCAGCACCACTTATTGAAGAGACTGTCTTTTCTCCACTGTATATTCTTGTGTTCTTTGTCATAGATTAATTGACCATTAGTGCATGGATTTATTTCTGGGCTCTCTGTTCTATTCCATTAATCTATGTGTCTATTTTTCTGTCAGTACCATGCTGTTTTGATTACTGTAGCTTTATAGTATTGTCTGAAGTCAAGGAGCATGAGATCTCCAGGTTTGTTCTTTTTTCTCAAGATTGCTTTGGCAATTCCAGGTCTTTTGTGGTTCCACATAACTTTTAGGATTACTTGTTTTAATTCTGTGAAAAAATGTCATGGGCATTCTGATAGGGTTTGCATTAAATCTGTAGATTTCTTTGTGTAGTATGAACTTTTAAACAGTATTAATTCTTCTAATCCGTGAATATGGGATATCTTTCCATTTTTTTGTATCATCTTCAGTTTCCTTCATCAGTGTTTTAGTTTTCAGAGTATAGGTCTTTCAACCCCTTGGTTAAGTTTATTCCTAAGCATTCCATTCTTTTTGTTGTTTGTTTGTTGTTTTTTTTTGTTTTTGGGGGGTGTATGCAGGCCTCTCACTGTTGTGGCCTCTCCCATTATGGAGCACAGGCTCCGGATGTGCAGGTTCAGCGGCCATGGCTCACGGGCCCAGCAGCTCCGCGGCATGTGGGATCTTCCCGGACCGGGGCACGAACCCACGTCCCCTGCATCGGCAGGCGGACTGCCAACCACTGCGCCACCAGGGAAGCCCCGCATTCCATTCTTTTTGATGCAATTTTAAACAAAATTGTTTTCCTGCTATAAGCATTCATATGTTTTGAAAAAAAGAAGTTGGGTTATGTTTACAGTCTCACTAGAGACTGGCAGTACTCTAGTAATGAAGCATGGTGGTATTTTACATCTCTCAGGTGCAGTTTTGTAGAAATTTAAATTCCATCACAAATTACTCAAAACAATTAGTTTATTACAGAAACACTTTTCATAAAATCTTGATGAAAGTAAAATTTCAACAAGAGTGTGGGGACAGAGCATGGAGGGAAGGATCCATGTTGAAACAAAGGGAAATAATTCCCGCAGAGATAAGTCTTTATTTGTTAAACTGAGTTCTTGAATTGCATATGGATGCATTTTTTTAAATTGCAGTATAGATGACACATAATGTTGATTTCAGGTGTACAGCTTAGTAGTTTGACATTTCTGTGCATTATGAAATGATAGCCACAATAATTCTTGTATCCATCTGTTACCATACAAGTTTTTTACAAAATTGTTGCCTATATTCCTTGTGCTGCCCTTATATCTCCATGATTTACTTATTGTATGAATGGAAGTTTGTGCTTCTTACTCCCTTTCACCTGTGTTGTCCATTCCCCTCCCCCTTCTTACAACCACCAGTTTGCTTTCTTATCTGTGAGTCTGTTTTGGTTTGTTTTCTTTTGGAGGATTACACATATAAGTGAAATCATGTGGTATTTGTCCTTCTTTGTCTCATTTATTTTGCTTGGCATAATTACCCTCTAGATCATTCATGTTGTTTCAAATCGCAAGATTTCATTCTTTTTACAGCTGAGAAATATTCCATCTTATGAACATACCGTATCTTCTTTATCCATCCGTAAGTTGCTTCCGTATCTTCTCTATTGTACATAACAACACTGTGATGAACATAGGGGTGAATGTATCTCTTTTAATTAGTGTTTTCACTTTCTTCACATAGATACCCAGGAATGGAATTCCTGGATCATACAGTAGTTCTCTTTAATTTTTTGAGAAACCTCTATACTGTTTTCCATATGCAACAGTTTACATTCCCACTGACAGTATACAAGGGTTCCTTTTTCATGAATGCAGTTTTTGGATCCACATACCAAATGTAAATATTTATAAGTTATTGGATTGACAGAAGGTTACAGAGAAATCATGTTTTCTGTGTTTTGCTGTCATGTATTCAACATAGCTCATAGCAGTTAAAGAATAAAGACATAGATCAAAAGGAAATCATTAAAAAATATTTACCATGGAAATGCTAATCATATCAAAGCTGACATGTATATCACCATCCGGCAAAGCCAACTATAGAAAAAGGAATACTGTCCGAGTTAAAGATAACATTCAATCCATGAAAATATTTGTTCTCAAGAGAAAAAAATGAGTGTTCCAGCAATGATAATAAACAACTTAAAACTGAACACATGAGAAACAAGTTAATTCAATTGTATGTTAATTTTTAACATTATTATACAAAAATAATCAATTCATAAAACTCTTGTGCTCAGTACTATTAATAAAGACCTTTCCTGGAATATACTCTTTAGGCAAAAAACTATAGTATATGTTAGATTTAGTCAGTGTTTCCTTTTGATTAGAGTTATTCATGTAGTAATTTTAGAACTATTTTGTATCAATTGTAAGATAAAACAAATTAATATATTAGTAATTTGATGTTATATGAAGTGCACCACCCAACTATCTAACATTCTTGCTCAGAATGTTTAACCTGAATCTAACTATAAGAAAGAAAATATTCAGGAACATCCAGATTTTGTGGTAAACTGCAGTATAACTGTGCATTTTTCAACTACTTGAATTTTCCAAGTAATAATAACAGTGCAATGTCATAAATTTTTTTAAGAGCCTGGAAGACGATTTGAAATTAAAAGAGATTCAGAAGACAATCTAATATAGTTTCATGGTCCTTAACTGAACCGTAGGTTGGGGAATAAGAATCTCTAGAGTACATTTTTGGAAACGTTAGGATATGGATTGTATTATTCATAGATCATATATTTGATACTGCTAATGAAATGATGTGTATGGCTTTTGTTATTATAGTTGTGAGGGCCATGTATTTGATCTAATCTTCTATTTTCTTTTTTTTTGCCTTTCTCTGTGAGAATTTATATACAATTGATATTTCTGCCTTGGATGTCTAGAAAATTTTCTAGATGAAGCCACATGAGCTAGTTTTTCTTTCTATGAAGGTGTTTAGTAATGGATTAAATTTCTTTAACAAATAACAAAATATGAACATTTTCTATTTAGGACACTATTAGAGTTAGTATTTTTACCTCCTTGTCATATTTATCAACATATTTTTACAATATACTTTTATTATTGTTATACTATCTGTGGTGTATGTTGCAATGTTAAATTCTGGCACCTAATAACATGCTTTCTCTAGTTTAAATAGTCACACTAGGCATTTATCAAATAATTTTTTCAAAGAATCAACTCTTCGCTTTGTCTAAATTCTCTAGGTTTTTTTTATTTTATTTTTTAGGTTTCTACTCTTTATTCCATCTTTCTGCATTTTAAGTTTCATTTACTGTTCTTTTCATAGTTCAATTGGAAGAAATTTCAAGTAGTCAATACCTTTATTTTCTTCTTATATATTCCTCTAAGGCATTTCACTAACCCCTGTTTTAATTATGTCCTGCAAAAATTCATATATTATTCAGGTATATATTTTCAACTTTTCATTGGATTTTGTGTTTGAAGTATGGCATGTATCAGGTGTGTGGTCCAATATCTAGGCACTTGAGGGATATTCTAGTTAACTATTTTAAAACTGTGTGTTCCTTGCCTAGAGTAATATTCTTGGTGGGTTTTTTTTTTTTTCCTTTGAGTCAACATTTGAGAGTTCTCTCGTACAACATCTTAAATTCTGTGTTTTTTTGGTACTATAAATGAGACACATATGATGTGAGCACTTGCTTTCCTAAACATTTTTAAGTTGTCGCAATAATATTTTTTATATAGTAACTATAAATGTATATAATTAGCCTTGATAAAACAGACGTGAAAAACAACTACAGAATGTATAGGTTGAGAGCACAGGCTTTCAAGTCGGACTGATGTGGTTTCAAAATCTGTGTCTTAGAAGCTATGTGACTTTGGATAAATTATAATAATGTTATTATTTAACTTACAACACTACGTGAAGATTAAATGAAAGAATGTATGAAAAACACATAGTACAGTGCCTCTTCCAAAGTGTTCACTGATTTCTATTTTATTAATACCTGATACTACTGCTGTCACTACTATCATTACAAGTAAATCTCTCCCTCCCTCCTCTAATTATTACTATAGAACAATCCACATGGTAAGCTTTTAGGGAGCTTCCCATGCCAGAGGGTCACTAGTTTTAAAGAAACGGTTGTACAGTGCAGTGAGAACCATCAGACAGGACTTTCCCTTTGGGTAATGGGAGAGTAAGGGTCTACCTGCCTGACCCTTGTACAGCTCATGTAACAAACTCTGCAAAGAATACAAAAAGCTGATACTTGAAGGCATTGGAGAGTGAAAAGAAGGAGCAGATTCTGGTTGGATAATCATACTCAGAGGATGGAGTAACAGAGTAGTTTCCCCACTTTTGCTAAGTTTAGACTGGAGGCAGGCACAGTTAGCATAGAGCAGTGAGGCTGTCAGTAGAAAACTCAAACTTTATGGCTTGAGAATCCAGGAAAATTGAGTGAAGGCAACCATGACCACTAGAGAGAGAAGGCTAAATCTAGGAAAGGAAAGAGCCAGAAAGAGGGTACTCGAATCATGTTTTTCTGTTTATCTGGCTGACCCCTGAACCATGCATATATAGACCAGACTCGAAGCATTCAGCTAAAGAGAAAGGATCAAAATGAAGGTCATGAGTGGCTACCCCAGAAAACAGAGTGTACAGTTTGCATCTAAACACATTATATTTTGTTAAAACTAATATTTATTAAAACAAAACAAATGTTTGCTAAAACCAAACACTTTCAGGAACAACAAATAGATCCAGAGTCCCCACAGCTTAACGTGAATTTTGTCTGGGACACATTCCAAAATACCTGATGGAAAGAATCTATAATTAGGTACCCATTTTAAAAAACAATCAATTGAGAACAAACCTAAGATAAACCAAATGATATTCACAGACAATAATTTTAAAACTGCTTATATATATATACTTATAAAATATACTTATAAAATATGTAGGTATATATACTCTCAAAGATTGAAAATATAGGAAACATCACTAGCGGGGATAAAAACAATAAAAGTAACACATGGAAAAAAATCAAAGATATGAAAACATCCCATATCTGAAATTTGAAAAAATAGCTGGTATCCAGGGGAAGGGTCATGAGAAATAAGACAGTGAGCTTGGAGATGCAGCAATTAAAGTTATGTCTTAGAAAAAAAAAAAAGGAAAAATAGAGACACAGACGTAGAGATCAAATGTATGGATACTAAGGGGGAAACGGTGGGTGGGATGAATTGGGAGATTGGGATTGACATGTATGCACTATTGATACTATGTAGAAAATAGATAACTAATGAGAACCTACTGTATAGCACAGGGAACTCTACTCAATGCTCTGTGGTGACCTAAATGGGAAGGAAATCCAAAAAAGAGCAGATATATGCATATATATAGCTGATTCACTCTGCTGTACTGTAGAAACTAACAACATTGTAAAGCAACTATACTGCAATAAAAATTAATGAAAAAAAAAAAGCAGAGTCTCAGGTAGCTGTTAGATCATACCAAATAGTTTAACATAAACATAATTTGATTCCCAGAGAGAAAGTGTTATGGGTTGAATTGTCTCCCCAAAATGTATACGTTGACGTCCTAACTCCAAGTACCTCAGAATATGACTCTTTTTTGGAAATAGGGTCATTGCATGTAATAAGTTAAAATGAGGTCATACTAGAGTAAGGTGAACTCCTGACCCGTATGACTGATTTCTTTATCCAGAGGAGAAATTTGGTCACTGAGCTGCATACAGGGAGGACACATGTAACGATAAAGGCTAAGTTCAAGGTGATGTTTCTACCCATTAAGGAACATCACAGATGACCAGCAAACCACCAAAAACTAGGGGAGAAACATGGAACATACTCTCACAGCCCTCGGAATAAACTAACACTGCTAATACCATGATCTTAAATTTCTTGCTTCCAAAACTAGGAGACTCTAAATTTCTGTTATTTATGTCCCCTCAGTTTGTGGTCCCTTGCTATGGCAGTCCAGGAAACTAATACAGAAAGAAAGCAGACAGAATATTTGAAAAATAACGGCTTATTTTTTTAAATAAGAGAGATATAAAGTTATAGATTTCTACTGTGGTGTAAAAGATGAGGATAAGTTAACCTTTATGATCTAACGTTTTCTACATTTTATGTAAAGTGGCATAATATAAATTTGAAATAGATGGTGGAATCCCTTGAAAAATTACTAAAAACAAAATGAAAATAAGTATTTATGAAAATATTTCAATAAAAAAGTCAGGAAATGTCAGTCATAATAAACAGAGTTGCCAAAGGGAAACAAATAATGCATTACATTAACATGCTACAATATTAATAATTACATTAAACTGTAATAGACTCTCTCCAATTAAAAGGCATTAATTTTCATGAAAAATAAGACATATCTTAAGTACAGTGACAGCTATAGTTTGAAAACAAATGGCTGGAAAATATATACTATGTGAACAGCAGGGTAGCAGGCCTTTTATTAATCTATTAGTACTGGATAAAATAGATATAAATTTTAAAATGTAGTACCATAGGGAGAGTGGGGCTTTGCCTAGTGATAAAATTGTCAACTCACCTTGAAATCATAACAATTGTAAATATGTATGTGACAAATAGTAGAGCTTCAAAATACATATAGGAACAGTCACATGATTAAAGGACAAATTACATGCGTCCACAATGATATCTAGAGCAGTTCAACATTGCTATTTCAGCAACTAATATAATAGCTAGATTAAAAAATCAGTAAAAATATAGAAAGCCGAACAACACTATCAATCACTTTGTCCTACTTGATATTTACAGACACTACTCAATAGGAACACATTCTTTTCAAGTGCCCATAATACATTCACCAGGACAGATCACATGCTGGGACATAAATTAAGTATCAATAAATTAAAATATGTTGAAATTCCTGCAACATAAGAACATCGAAAAACAATAAAACAAGCATTTAAAAAATTTCCAAGTACTTTGAAATTAAACAGAAATATCCAAATAATCCATAGGTCTAGAAAGAAAGCACAGCAAATGAGAACATATTTTGAACTAAATGGAAATGTAAATACAACTTATCAAAATACTTGGGTGCAGCTAACACAGTTCTTAAAGGTAATTTATGACTTTAAGTGATTATATTAGGAAAGATGAAAGATCATAATTCAATGATCTGTGTCTTTGTCTTTTTTTGTGGTACGCGGGCCTCTCACTGTTATGGCCTCTCCCATTGCAGAGCACAGGCTCCAGACACGCAGGCTCAGCAGCCATGGCTCACGGGCCCAGCCGCTCCGCGGCATGTGGGATCCTCCCGGACCGGGGCACGAACCTGTGTCCCCTGCATCGGCAGGCAGACTCTCAACCACTGCGCCACCAGGGAAGCCCAATCTGTGCTTTCTTAATAAACATAGAAAAAGCAAAGCTAATTATCAATAAAGTAAGGAGAAGGAGAAATGGCATAAATAACAGCAGAAATCAATGAAATAGAAAAATCAGACAAAAGAGAAAAATCAATGAAATCAAAAGCTGATTCTTTGAAAAGGTCATTAAAGTTGATAAAACCCTACTGAAGCTGATTAAAAACAAGTAGAGAATACACAGGTGAACAGTATCAGTAATGAAAGAAGGAACATTACTGTAGATCCTGAGGAAAATAAAGTAATAACAAGGGGCTATTCTGAGCAACGTAATTCTAAGTTCAACATTATCCTTAATGGGCCCAAATTTCTATAAACTACCCAGGAAAAAAAACAGTTGATATAAATAAGCTTTCTCAGTGAAAGGAATCAAATTCATAATTAGTATCTTTCCTGCAAAAAATAACTTATCAGAGATGACTGCCCTGACTGCCCTGAATTCCATAAACCTTTAAAGGATTTGTATTTTAAATATCTAGAAGACATTTTCAAGTCAACAGTAAAATGGGTAAACATTTTTAATAATTACTTTACAAAAGAAGACATATGAATGGTCTGTAAGCATATAAAAGATAATCAAAATCACTAGTCATCAGAGAAATTCAAATTAACACCCCAGTGGTAGGATGTGGAGTGACTGGGACTTTCCCTATTTTGGTGGTGGGAATATAAAATTCCAGTTATTTTGGAAAACAAATTAGCTTTGGAGGTAGTTGAATCTAAAACTACACGTGACCCAGTAATTCCACTTCTAGAAATTTACCCAAGTGCAATGAAATATATATCCACACAATGACCTGTATACAAATGTTAGTAGCTTTGCTGAAAATAGCACCAAATTAGAAATAATCCCAGTAATCTAAATTTTCATCGACTGATTCTAGCCAAATTTTGATACGTCTATGCTGTGGAATCTAAGCAGCAGTGAAAAGGAGAAAACAGTTGACACACATAACAATCTAGATCAACTGCAAAACATTATGCTAAGTGAAAGAGTTCAAATACAAAAAAATACATATTACAGGATTTTATTTATATGATATTCTAGTAAAAGCAAATAATACTGACTGAAGGCAGGTCACCATATGTAGGCTTCAGGGAAAGAAGACCAACTG
>NW_006769585.1:220187-260939 GCF_000442215.2 Lipotes vexillifer | reverse complement strand
GGAAAGAGGACTGACTGTAAAGGAGCTTGAGGGAACTTTTTGAGACATTGCTAAAATATTGTATTTTGATTGTGGTCATTATGACATGAATATAAACAATCCCCTAAAACTCATCAAATCGTTCATTTAAAACAAGTGACAGTTATTGAATGTAACTTATTCCTCAATAAAGCTGTCCAGCAAACTAAATCTTGCACTTAGTAAGAGACACAGTTCATATGTTGAGTTGGTCACAAATTGTGTTGGCTTTTAATAAAATGTGTTGTGTCAATGAAAAATGCTCAGTACTTATTTTTTAAGAAACAAGATGGCTACGACTAGGTCTCAACCATCTAACATTTTATAATATAGTGAAAATAAACAAAAACATGTTGCGGTGGAGTATAATGGTTAGGGGTGCAGGCTCTGAACGTACAGAATCTGAGGTCAAATCTAATGTGTCACCTACCGTGTCAACTTGGGAAATTCCATAGCCCCTCTGTGCTTCAGTTTCTCTTCTATAAAATGGAGGTGGAAATAGAGTGTAAGCGACAGGTGTGCTGTGATTAAGTCTCTCTGTCCACATACAGCACTTAGAACAAGTGCCTTAGTCTAAGTAAACAATAAATGCAGTTATTAGAAGTCACCCATGGCAATATACATGCTTTAGTTAACTAGCTAATATTGGTTATAATTCATGAAGGAAACACATAACCAATTTAAATTAATTGGATTTTAGTGTAGATTCTGATTTAGTTAAGTTGGAACATTAAAGACTGTTTTTCCTCCTGAATTTTATATTACTCAGAACCTAAGGAATTCTGTCATGTGGTTGTGAATGACTTTTTTTGTGACACCGGTTAAATCTTTAAAGTTACTGAATACACTAAAAACCAAGAATGTACTTAAAACAGAATTGAAAAGTTCAAGAATGAAAGGTATTATATAAATAATTAAGAATGTTTGTGTTGCATTTGAACATTAATCTTGATTCCTATGAATGAATTTGTTCACAGGCAAACATGTTACCTACCAAATAAGCCTTTAATATTTATTTAAAGCAACTATTAACAACATAAAATATAATAACCTTTATGAATACTTATAATGATGTTAAACATGGGACTTGTTAGGACTGAAGACAATTTCTTAAGTGACTTTCTAAAACGCCCAAAAGAGATTCTTTGTATTCATAGTCATAGGAAAAAGAAAGGCAAAATGATGGTAAGTGGCAGGAACCTGAACTTCACATAGAGGACAAACTATTTAGAGTAGTTCTTGATCGTATAAAAAACACTGATTCCAAAATGTCTATTACTCCATGGCAACAATCGTACCATTTTAAATCAATAGGAATTTTAGAATGCCGCAAAGGGATTGAATTGAGCCCTGAGTAATTAATTAAAGTGACAAATGTGTATAAATGATGAATATAGACCATTGTAATTAGAGACTCGCCAGGTGTAGTATGTACGCTCTACTTTCCCTTTTCAAATTTGCTTATAGCCTAATGGCGACATGATTTTCCAGGGCTCATCTGAAATCCCAGCTCTCTGCAGATGACGGATGATCTAGTTAGAGCTTCCCTTGGAACAGTGAGTATGCATCTAAAGATGTACAGAGGTGAGAAAATGAATGTTTAGAAGAGTTCAGAGAATGAAGAATCTCTGTAGGATGTAAAGAGGTGAATGGCCTAATTAACTTGGGGTTGGGAGGAAAGATAATTCATATTTTGCCTTTAGAACAAGGTTAGCTAAAATATCTGTACCTTTTTAATTTAGTATTTTCAAAATGTTGCCTAAAAGGTCTACACAAATCTCTCCTCTTTTAAAAACTTGAGATTTGTCCAAATGTGATTAACTTGATAACTTATCCTCCCCAAATTAAAAACTGGAGATTCCTAGCTGTTACTAATTACAAGCCTACCCTTCGTAAAATAATCCATAAAACAATCCAAATTTACTAGAAGGTTAAGTTCAGATGCACTGACTTGAATTAACAAATGACACTTTTTTTTTTTTTTTTTTTACTTAATCCATAAAAAAAGAAGAATTGCATTAATGCACTTAACTGATTTGGAAAATATTTTTTAAATAATTTATGAAGAGGTTTAGAGAGCAGAGAAACAGATAACGGAAATCTTGTGAGTCCTTGATATTGAATATTAATGAAAATAAAACATCTAAAATTCTGATAGCCAGTGGATTCCTTTTCTTGAAGTATTACAGGGTCAAAATGAACCCCACTTTTGGCTCCTGTAGGTTGGCTTAAGCAACTCTACTTAGAATGTGCATAGTTAATTTTATACAACTCCCCAATACATAACTTTTTATTGTTTTCCTCAAATTCAGAATTTTGTGTTTTAATTCTATAAAGATGAGAAATCCGTTTTGTAAACTAGAATATTTACTTATTAAAATTATATTAATACCTCTGTAAACTATACAGAAAAGATCATGAGAAAACTGTGCAGTTATAGAACTGCATGTCAGCATGGAAGATCCCTGCTGAGGGAATTTCCAGCACGACCTCATTCGTTGTTTAGACATACACGTTCACCTACTTGCCCAGCATGGTCAGTCCCCCACTTCTTTTTTTAAATTGAAGTATAGTTAACTTACAATGTTGTTAATTCCTTCTGTACAGCAAAATGAATCAGTTATACATATATATGCATTTTCACATTCTTTCCTATTATGGTTTATCACAGGATATTGAATATAGTTCTCTGCGCTCTACAGTAGGACCTTGATTTTTATCTATTCCATATATAATGCCTTACATCTGCTAACCCCAGCCTCCCACTCCATCTCTCCCCCAACTCCCTCCCCCTTGGCAACCACAAGTCTGTTCTCTATGTCCGTGAGTCTGTTTCTGTTTCAGAGGTAGGTAGACAGGTTCGCTTGTGTCATATTTTATATTCCACATGTAAGTGATACCATATGGCATTTGTCTTTCTCTTTCTGACTTACTTCACTCAATATGACAATCTCTAGTTCCATCCATGTTGCTGCAGGTGGCATTATTTCATTCTTTTTTACGGCTGAGTAATATTCCGTTGTATGTATGTACCACATCCTCTTTATCCATTCATCTGTCGATAGACATTTAGGTTGTTTCCATGTCTTGGCTATCATGAATAGTGCTACTAGGAACATAGGGGTGAATGTATCTTTCTGAATTATAATTTTGTCTGGATATGTGCCCAGGAGTGGGATTGCTGGATCATATGGTAATTCTATTTTTAGTTTTCTGAGGAACTTCTGTACTGTTTTCCATAGTGGCTGCACCAACTTTAATTCCCACCAACGGTGTGGGAAATTGTCCACTTACTGATGGTGCCCTTCTGCTGTGAATGTGCATGTCCAGCCGTCTGCTTCTCAGAGCTGACATCTACCTTCCTCATCCACTGTTGGTTTGCAAACTGGCCCCGTACCCAGAGGGCGAGGAGAAATCCAAGAAGGAGGCAGACCACTCTAGATAGGTAGGTGGCAAGTTTAATAAGCAAGGGAACTTACATACGAGCGGCCCCAAGACAAGGAGATCTCCACACTCACCCACCGAAATATGAAATGTTTACACATGCAGAGGTCTTAACTGGTTTCAGTCATGTCTACCACCCAGATGGTCTCAAGGACACACTGCTCTCTCAAGGATGTGGCCTTGGAAATGGCTCCTAGTGGGGGACCATTCGGCAGGATGTTCACTCCAAAGACAGGGGAGAAGGTGAGGTGCCTCAGATTGTCCAGGTCCAGCTAGTGGGCCACTCGATGGTCACATCCTCTCCATGACCTCCTCCAACATCCACCAGCATCGGAGGAAGACTAAGACCGTGCAGATGAGTAAATTCATCCCACTCTTCTAGGGACGTTGTATTGTATACTTGCCTTAAACAAACAAACAAAAATTAGTTTGGTTTCATATAGTCAATAAGCACTGTAGCCAAGATTCTAACAAAGGCACGTCTATTTCCAAAGCCTATGCTGCTTCCTCAGGTGGAGGCGATCCTTAGATATTCTCACTTCTCTTAGTGATCTTTTAGTGTACGTCTCAGGGCCACTGTCCGCGACCACACCAGAGGTACACTGACTGCACAATTGCCAGCGGTGCCCTTCACATAGATAAAAATGTGACTGCTTCTGGGAGTTACCTGGTACAACTGCTCCTGTATCTTAAGATGAAATTTCCAATCTTTCACCTTATTTAATTTTGATTCCAGTCACTTTTATGTAGATTATTTTAGCGTCTAGAATTTAATTGTTGAGTACATTTTTCCAGACTGACATAATACATATGATATAATGACACATATATAACATGGAATACCTATAATATAATGAATATTCACATGCATTTTCTTCCACATATGAAATTTATAAATTTTGTTGATACTTTCTTCTGTCATTGTGCCTTGCATTATAAAACATGAAAATATTTGGTGGATGAATACATAAGTGTTTAGTTTCTCCAGAGTGAAACTCAGGGCATTGTTTTATTTAGTCATTCATTAATGTATATATGCATGTATGTGTGTATGTAGGTGTGCATTTCTTTATGTAGTAAAGTGAGCACATGGCCATGGTATATTTCACTGTTTTATGGCAAAATCCCCAGTTATAAATAACTGATAAGTAAGCTTTCAGCTGATGGTTTGTCTTAAACTGGGAAATTACAGAATTCCAGAGAATATATTGCACAGTAAATCATAATTCATTTTTAAGAGAACTTGAACTTTTTAGGGCAAAGGGAAGGCTGGTTGGAAAAAATTCTCTTAATATAACATTTAATGCACTGCTAAGATCTTTGTAACAGTGAGACTTGTTTAAAATGGTATCTGCTTCTTGGGAGGAACTGACTCCACTCCCCAAAATTGTGGTGATAGGTAGAGGATAGATATCGCCACTTTGATGTCTGTATAAAGGATTCTTGCTGTAGCAACGGGTTGTTGGGTTAAGTATACTCAAGTCATATTTTAACTCCAGTTCAAAAGTTTTATGTTTCTGTAAACTGCTATTATTTTCATGAATATCATGCCAATTTGTAAATTTTTCTTTTAGGTTATTGATTGACTAGAGACTGGGAGAAAATCTCTTATTTTTAAAATAAGTTTTGACCGTGTGATTCTCCTTTGTAATAAATTTCTCTTTTAGCTTCTTTTATTAATAGTTTTGTTCCTTTCCTTGAGAATAATTCTCAATTGTCTTAACAATGGATCTTTCAATTTTTCTGTAATTAACACTTTCTCACCATCTTTCTAGAAGTCTTCTGGAACATTATTGGATTCTCTACGGGTGAGATATCCTGTCATTGTTAAACATTCATAGATAGGATTTCTGCCAATGAGATAACAATAAGGGAATGGATTTATATATTGTAACCCTTCGGTGTCATTTTACTATTATAACTCTCATTCTTTGAAAGGCAGCAAAGCAAGGATTTCAGATATATGGTAGAAATGTACACTTGGTTGTTGAATGTGCTGGGAAGAAAGCAAGGTAATTAAATTCTTGGTAGCTCACACAGGGGTCAAAAGGCAAAATTTAGAAAGCTATGGTTTTTCCATTTCTGTTAAATGTTCTCAATTTTAAATCCTGATTTAAGAGACTATCAAACATTCTTTTGTTTCTTCAGTAGTAACACAAAGCAAGCTGCAAAACTGGGAGAAAGTTGGTATTTGCTTCATTTTAACAGTCATGGTAGCTAAGGGATTTTAATGATAAACCAGGTATTAATTATGTAAGACATGTTTTGTTTCTCCTTTATTCAAATATTGGACTTTAACTGAATGTCATTGTACATAGGATTTAGTCATGATACTCAGACTTGAAACTTTCTATTCTATAGCATTAACAAAAGGCAATGTAACTATTTGTAGATACATTCTCATGTCTTTAATTTATATATTTAATTAATATATAATTTTAATTTATTTTATATATTTAGCTAATCTTACTCTATCTTCTTGAGTTTAGGGGGGGAAAAGCTACTGTAAATTAAGCAGTACGCATGTGATTTTTCAATGCTACCTGAATATATCACTAATGTAAAATAGGGAGAAGTTTCATTAGCATGTGCTATTTTAGGATAGCAGAATTATGTGGTATCCATCAAAGGTGTTTCTCTTAAGTAATATTTGCCTTTGCTATGGCTATAAGTGAGTATTTTGGGGGTACAGATTAACCTTGATTTGCATTTAATTAAACCAAAATAGAAAGGGAATAAGTGTTTGTTGAATTTAATTCAATCTCAGTTAATTACCAAAGGCACATACTTGTCTAATTTTTGGACTAAAATTAGTATTTTGCAATTGGTAGAAATGCCTCTATGTATATTTCACCTCCTTTCTGTCACTTTTGAGTCCCATTAGCCTCCTTTACCAAGAGAGAAGCTGCTTTCTTTGGAATATATGAGCACATTTAATTTTCAATCAATTCAGGCCTACCTAAAGAAGTTTTAAAGTTTATTGTACTTAGTCGTTCATGCTTTCAGGAAGCAGAGAACTATTGGCCACTTGTCTGAAGTGCCTGCAGGCCACCTCTTAGAGACCCATAGGGAAGAGAATTTGGACAAAATCAATCTGTGCCACTACCACCAGGCCTGAGTGTAGACCCCTGGAGAACTGGGCTCAGGTATAAGTGAGCCTCGAGGGCTGCTCTTCATGGCAGAGACAGGTATACATGCCTGGATGAGAAGTCTTTTGGTAAACTGAGGCCTCTTACCAAGTGGGAGGTAACTACAAGCACAGTTTTCTGAACCAACTGCCAAGAAAGGAAAGAATGCAGGGGGAGAAATTTTGTAAATGATGCTCCCACGAAAGATACCAAAGCAGACCAGGAAGCAAGAACCACTTTAAATATCCCTTTCATCAAGCTAAATAACCCACCACTCCCTGAAATATTTCTCCATAATTGTCCTTGTCTATGAACTCCTCCCAAGGTTTGCAGGCAGTACGCAAGGGTCCCTAAATTTCACGTAACGGTTTCTGCCAGGCATGAAATTGTACTTTGGCAGAGAATGTGTTGTTATTTGAGCTTAGAAATCTACTGCTCAGAAATTTCCTGCTCAGAAATCTCTCTTTTTCTGGTCTTAGAATCTATTCCTTAGTACATCATGCTTTCTTAGTTTAGACAGTTTAAAATCATCTCTTGGTTCTCCAAACTCAGTGGGTCATGAGCTTTTCAAAGATAGGGAGTATGACTTATTTATTTTTATAACTCTCAAGCCTGCCATAATTACTGTCATGTTAAAAAATTCAAACTCTCAAGTAAGTGGTGACACATTAAGTCAGAACCCCTTGCTGTGATTAAAGCAAAAGAAAGAAAAAAGAAAGAAAAGAAAAAAGCCTTAGTTCAATGATTGAATGAGATTGAATTCAAAGGAGGAAAAAAGGTCACAGACAGGGGAAGCAGACATCCTAAAAACAGCAAAACCTCTTGATCTTTCAACATGTTTTCCCCTTTGTCACACAGAGAGGGGAAGGTGTAGGACGGAAAGAACGTGAACTGTTACGTGGACACACTCGCTTCATTGAGCAACTCTCCCTGATATCCTTTCACCTCTGTCATGATCTTAAAAAAAGATATCCCCCCAAATTTTCAGTCCCCACCCCACTTTGTCTACTGAGAACACACCTCCAGTTACGTTAGATGCCTCGGAGACATGGTCTGACGTCTCGTTTTGTGTAACTCTGTCTTTTTCTTCACATTGAACCATTCAGTACCTTCATCTTCATTTTAGACTTCTACTTCCTTCATATTTAATTTGAACTACCTGGGAGCCCTTTCGGTTCTTACCTTATTATATCAATAAAATGTGTCGTTTAAGTCTACATTTTATAAAACCAGAAATAGTCTTATCTAAAACATACAGCCGTTATTTATTTTTTAAAATCTACCTGGTTTTCACCTATTTTATGTGTGTGTGTGGGCCTGTGTGTGTGGTTATTTATTTTTATAAAAACGTGTTTCTAGTACGTTCAACATTTTTTAAACAAAATCCTTCAACTTCCCTGATCTCATTGTCCTTTAAATCTATTCTGTATCAGGTGGTTTCTCCTTGGAGGTCTATGTATTTAGATGTATATGCTCCCTGGTGTATGCTCCCTGGTGTATATACATTTTTGTTTGTTTTACTTTACATAATATTTTGCTGAAATATACTCACATACAGAAAAGGGCAGAAACATAAAATGCAGCTCAATGAATGATGATAAAGTAAGCATATCATGTGACCTCTACCCAGATTAAGAAATATAGACTATTAACAAACCTCAAATTCCCCTAATTACCCCTTCCAAATACTAACCTCTCTTTCCTCTTTACAGGTTATCCCTATCCTAATATGTAACATCATAGGTTAGCTTGGTCTCTTTTTTAAAGTCTTTCATATAAAAATATACAATATTTTCTTTTATATGGTTTTGTGTCTGGCTTCTTTCACTCAACACAGTGTTGGTAGAATTCCTTCCTGCTACGTGTGTAACTGCAGATCGCTCTTGTCTTTTCATGTTTACCTATTACTGTATACTATTCTATTGTAACAATATCATGATTTTCTTTATCATTTTAATGTTAATGGACATCTGGATTTTTTCCGAGTTTGGCTGTTTTGAACAATGCTGCTGAGAATATTTCGTCCATATCTTTTGATGCACATATGTGTCTATTTCTCTTACATATGAAATTGCTGAGTCCTGGTTTGGGCTTAGATCACCTTAGTAGATCATGGCACCCATATTTCCAAAGAGACATTATCAATTTAAACTATGATTTCTGCAGATCCTCAACAAAACTTGGTATTATCAATACATTTAATTTTAGCTATTTGAGTTTGTGTGTCTTGGTGTTTCATCTTGGTTTTAACTTATGTTTCGCTGATTTTGAGTGAGATTGAACAAGTTATTTTTATAGGCTATTAGGATATCAGCGTTTTTGAGGAACTGTTTTCTTATTTCTTGCACCTTTTTCCTCACTCTTTTCTTGCTTATTTCCCCCCACTATCAATTAGTGGGGGTGTTATCACCCACTAATCTTCTTTCCTCTCTCTCTTACGATCTTCTCCTGTCTCTACTTGTGTTGCTAAATTTTTCTTTATTCTATCAGTCTTGACCTCTCCACACACTCTCGCTTCCTCTAAGCCTCTACTTATTCAAAACTGATACTGCTTCTTCTCATGATTTCCAAAATATAATTAATTCTCTGATGTTTACAGCAGTATCTTTGGATCTGGAAGCTAGTTTGAAATCTTGTAAGATATAATACTATAATTTATATTTTAATAAATATTCAATTTCTGGGTATTTTAATAATCTTTTAAAATTTATCATTCACTTATTTTTGGCTGCATTGGGTCTTCGTTGATGCGTGCGAGCTTTCTCTAGTTGCGGCGAGAGGGGGCTACTCTTTGCGGTGCACGGGCTTCTCATTGCGGTGGCTTCTCTTGCTGCGGAGCACGGGCTCTAGGCTTGTGGGCTTCAGTAGCTGTGGCACATGGGCTCAGTAGTTGTGGCTCACGGGCTCTAGAGCGCAGGCTCAGTAGTTGTGGTGCATGGGCTTAGTTGGTCTGTGGCAGTTAGGATCTTCCTGGACCAGGGCTCGAACCCGTGTCCCCTGCATTGGAAGGTGGATTCTTAACCACTGTGCCACCAGGGAAGCCCAATAATTTGTTTTTTAACTGTTAATAATTACTTCTAATTATATTACATGAAAATTTTATTTTAGCTGTATATCACATGCATATTAACCTTTTTTCCTTCAGTACTATATAGTCATAAGGTTGCAAGTTATGAATGTGATAGTTAATAAAAATATAGAAAAATCATCTAGGTAAAAAGTATAAAATTTATGGTAACAAATAGTACCAAATGATAGAAATCAAATTATTTTAGATGTCCGGTGAAATGGATTCTTTTTACCTTGGTGAGTAACATAGAATAAAAGCATGT
This sequence comes from Lipotes vexillifer, assembly GCF_000442215.2. Lineage (NCBI taxonomy): Eukaryota > Metazoa > Chordata > Mammalia > Artiodactyla > Lipotidae > Lipotes > Lipotes vexillifer. The sequence goes on along the minus strand of NW_006769585.1, from coordinate 251,017 downwards.
CAACATTAAGTAAAAACATAGTAACACCAAGTGTATGTTTGAACAAGCAGAGGAAATCAGTGGCAAAAGAATATTGCAGAATTATGACTTATTCCAATTTTAGAAATGATTAAGAGCTATCATAAAACAAATAGCTGTGTGAAGAGAAATAAACTAGATGGTCTGACAGAGGCCTCTTTTTTTTTTTTTTTTTTTTCTCCCCCCCCTGCCACTAGGTTCATCAGTACCTTTTTTTTTTTTAGATTCCATATATATGCATTAGTACGGGCCGCGCGGCCCCAGCCGCTCCGCGGCACGTGGGATCTTCCCGGACCGGGGCACGAACCCTCGTCCCCCACATCGGCAGGCGGACTCTCAACCACTGCGCCACCAGAGGCCTCTTTTAAATCGACAAATTCTAAGATTCTGTGAGAAACTATCCATCAAAAACTCAGGCTCAGGTGGCTTTAATACATCTCAAGAAACTGAAAGTAATGAAGCAGAGTATATAATCAAATGACAGATGGAGAGCATTCGGCAGTGGGGTGTTCTTCACAAATAATGAGTCAATGGAAAGAATAATACTGGTGATAAAGGAATTTTAAAACAATAGAGAATGGACTTGAGGACACAGGGATGGGGGAGGTAAGCTGGGCTGAAGGGAGAGAGTGGCATGGACATATATACACTACCAAATGTAAAATAGATAGCTAGTGGGAAGCAGCCGCATAGCACAGGGAGATCAGCTCGGTGCTTTGTGACCACCTAGAGGGGTGGGATAGGGAGGGTGGGAGCGAGGGAGATGCAAGAGGGAGGAGATATGGGGATATATGTATATGTATAGCTGATTCACTTTGTTAAACAGCAGAAACTAACACAACACTGTAAAGCAATTATACTCCAATAAAGATGTTAAAAAAACAAAACAAAACAAAACAAAAGAATGTCTTTCAGGGGGCTTTTGGCTCTGAAGTTGTTGACAGGGAAGAGGACCAGTGAAATGTGCTCCTTTACGATTCATGAGCCTCATTTCTTCTCTAGCCCCAGGCCCAGGAAAAGAGGTTGCTTTTTGAGTCTGTTTTTTTGTGACTGGCCTGGATCTCAAGCTCAGACCATGCCTTTCCTGCCCAGTCTGCATTTCTGAACGCTGCCTCCCATTTACCTCCCCAACCTCTGACCTCAGCTTGGTCCTCTGGACTCAAAGCGCCCCCTCTGTCCCTGCACACACCTCTGTCTCTGTCATCTGACCCGGTCGTGACCTCCTGCCGGCACGTTGTGGAGCACAGGCTCCGGACACACAGGCTCAGCGGCCATGGCTCGCGAGCCCAGCCGCTCCGCGGCATGTGGGATCTTCCCGGCCCAGGGCACGAACCCGCATCCCCTGCATCAGCAGGCGGACTCTCAACCACTGTGCCACCAGGGAAGCCCCGACAAATCCCAATTTTAACGAAAGAATAGATACAGAGTATACATGCAAGAACAGAATTGTAAGTTTTATTTTTGATCCCTCAAATATCAACGATTTTCTACAGTGTGTAGTGTCATAGGCCCTGGCATGGTGATTGGGCTCTTTTTCCCTCCCTGTTGTTTGAGAGAAAACAATGATTATAATTCAATAAAGGCTTCCGTTGAAATATGTTTCTTTAGAACATCAAGCTGTTTCAAAATTTAAGGAAAAATATTCCCTGCTCTCATTTTGTGATGCATCTTCAGCTTCACCTTAAAATACGCCGATGCACTATTATATATGCATCTCTGCCAAGTTTGCCTTCTCAGACTGAAATTGAGATCCCTATCTCAGTATGAGCTTCTTACCTTTTCAAACTCTAATGATCTTTCTTTTTATGTCCAAATGGTCAAGCAGCTCTACAAAGTATGTAGACGATGGTTTCAATTTTTAGTCAATCACCTAATTTTTACTTACCACAATTTTCTTCTCTACAAAAGTTACTGTGATGCAAATTTATGATGTGAGTTTTTATCTTTCTTATGGGAGGGAAAAATCAATTTAAGGAAAGGACAAAGTGGAATCTGTAGTGATTATTGGTGCATGAAACATAGCAGGATAAGCATTCCTTTCCCTTGATTTTTCCCTGGAACACGGTGGTGAGTACCTAAGGGGCATTTGACACAATGAAGAGCGGGGGGAACGTATCTGAATAGTTTATGGTTTTGCAAAGGACTTGGGTTCAGTACCACACAGGAAGAGAATCAGGTGTTGGACTCCTCCACAAACGGCAGGAATCTAGCCCAGGGATCACCTGCAGAATGTGAAAGCCTTCAAAGGGCTACATTCCGCTTCAGACTGTGGGCCAGGAAATTTCACCGAGCTCAGGGAGAAAGCAAAGATGCTCCCTTTTAAAGGATTTCTCTTGTAAATTAAAACTTCAGTTTCCCCCCGTCATATGTTAGCAATCCAAATTAATACTAATTGGTGTGGGAATTTTTGAGCCAAAATTATCGGGAAGACTTGTCATAGGCAGGTAACATTTCTGGGGGTCTTAGAGACATAAACACAAAGCAGTGTGCAGGGCACTGCCTTACATGTAGATTTACAGAAAGCGGGTATTTGGAGGCAGCAAGAACCTGTCCTGCAGGTACACACAGCCCTGATTACCTTTGCTCTTGCACCAGGTCTTTCTGTAGCGGCTTCTCCATTTAGATTTAATTTAATTTGTAATTGTGAGTCTTTCTATAATCTACCCTACCTATAAATTTTGAATTGCCTTATTTAATACATAGTTTTTTCTTACCTTCTCAAGGGAATTTTAAAAATATTATTCAGTGAGCTTATTTAATGCTTCTCTCTCCTTCTGTATTAGACATTTCCCCCCCCATCTGTGCAGCTAATAATTAATAGAATTAATTGCTACAGGTCAGTCATCCAGGAAGAAATGTTTTGCCAGTATTATTAAAATTTGAGAAAATCTTTAATTACAGTTCTTTTTTTGGCTGTACGCGGGCCACTCACTGTTGTGGCCTCTCCAGTTGTGGAGCACAGGCTCCAGACGCGCAGGCTCAGCGGCCATGGCCCACGGGCCCAGCTGCTCCGCGGCATGTGGGATCTTCCCGGACCGGGGCACGAACCCATGTCCCCTGCATCGGCAGGCAGACTCTCAACCACTGCGCCACCAGGGAAGCCCTACAGTTCTTAACTTGGTGGTAGAACAGGGTCCGGTAATCTCACAATACTCTGTGATTTAGCAGTTTTACAATGTGATATTTCTTTCCCCAAAGAAAATCTAGAGAAAGGATAGTTCATTTAGAACATCAAGTAAAGTTGAGTAAAGAGAGTGAAAGACAGAGGAGGGTAAATTTCAAAGGTTACAAATTTCTAAGAGAGACTTTGTTGAACTTTATTTTGAGGCCTCAGTACTCCAATTAAACACTGACTTTTGAATGTTCTGTGATTTGTCCTCTAATTTTTTATAGAATTCCTCATAAGTCTATTAGTTCATTAATTTTTACAAGTCATAAGTACCCCCATAAGAGCTACTGACAGTCTATGTTGACTTGTTTTGGGCTGTTTATCAAGGAAAGTGCCAGAGTTGGGATTATAATGAGACTTTAAATAGAAATCAGATCTGCTTAAAGAAAGAGGTTGGGATTTTGACAAAGACAAACTCATGGCAAATAAGAAAGCAGAATCACTATATTCGGTCAGTGTGTGTGCTTTGAATGTTGTCTTGGTTTCCCCAAACAAGCAGGTGTTAGGAAGGGGTTGTGTGATCAACAACCTGGCAATTGTATGTCTTTAACAAACTGGCAGGACAGAGGTTGCCCTTCTGAGGATTTTGTAAGGGACCTGGGATAAAGTTTGCCCGATGCCTTTTTATGACAGGTTACTGGTCTGATGGTTTCTAGTCATTAGCACTCAGAGTCCACTTGGATTGACTTGGACACTTTTGGGGGCACTGTCTGTATCCATGGCACAGCAAGCAGCAGAAAAATAAGCATGTTAACCACAAACAATAGTACACCTTCCAACGGTAAGCTTCAAATTCTAGGCGTCAACATTTTACATGAAGATCTAGGTTTAATGACCTTACACAAAAACTTATTTGGTTACAAATTCTAGCATAACACAATAGTTTTAACAACACTGCACAATGAAACTGTTCAGACCTTAGATCACTGTTGAGACCGTCTCACCAGACAGCAGATCTAAAGAAAAAATGGTGTGTGGGCATAAGGAATCCAGTGAGCACACCTGTTGGTCTGAGAGCCTACTGGATTCTGTCAACTCAGTGTCTTTAAAGCAAACCTCCAGAAATGCTCACGAGACTACCACTCAATATCTGAAGTAAAAAGATTATTCTGAAGTTATTTATTTCAGTAAAGTTAGACACAGTCTCTTTGCACAGAGCAGGCTGGCAATCTCATGGAGTTTTGGGAATCATGGACAAAGGAATTGATGGTCTTTCAGAAGGTAAAGTGTGTTGACATTATCTGTAGAAGTGTGGTTACACAGGTGAGATGTTGATGAACGACACTCAAAAGTGTGTTTATGGACAAGCCTCTTCTTTATTGCTGACCTCAGAAGCGAAGTTCTGACACTGGTTGGTTTACAGAAAGGCTTTCATTAAGCTGTTGACGATCAACTGAAGGTTTTCACAGTTTTTGGTGGTTACTTGTTATTATCACTGCAGAGCAACTACTCTTTTCCTAGGTATATGGCAACTTTTTGCCCCCGTTACCATACTAGGCAAGCATAAATCCAAAACAGTGATATAAAACTTCAAGAATGGTGAGAAAAATCCATTTTGATAAACGTTAAGAAAAATGTTGAGTTTGATTTTATTTATAAGCAACTGTTTAGACAATTTGTCAGTTTGATCAAACTTTTCAATAGACGACATAAGACTTGGTATTTTAATAGGGAGTCCATAATTATTCAAAACCAAAAAGGATTATTTTGCTATTAATAATTCTTGTGAAATAACTATACTTCTTCTTTAATCTTGGAATATTGACTTCATTATATTTATTAAAAAGAAACATTATTATTTTAAATAATCAAATACTACAAAGAAGGGAAAACACTAGAAACCTCCACAAATATTAAATAATCATCATTAGAGTTAAAGCCCTTCCCTACACTAATCCATAAATCCCACAAATGTTAGTTTTAGTTTTGTACTTAATTGTATTCAGTGTTTACCACAGATTCCTTTAACACAGCTTCCATTCCTGAGTTATGTTGAGTCACCTCTTTGTAGGCTCATTTTATTGCGTTTCTTGAAATTCACACATTTGTCGCTTCTTGCCTTCTTGATGTTTGATCACCATCTTTTCTGAGTGTAATATCCTTGGGCTCCATTTTTCTCTCAGAACGTTCTACACATTTTTAAATATTTCTTGTCGTTTAATGTTTCTCTGGAGGAGTATTAGGTCACTCTTAATTTCCCCCTTCCATGTCACATTTTCTCCTGCAAGGGTGACTAAAGACACTTTCATCTTAGAGTTTGGTAGGGGAACCGGAAGTATATGTGGGCGGAGTCTACTTTATTTTCACTCCCTTGAAAGATGTCTTACTACATTCTACAAGCTAGACAGCTAAACATTGCACTCTTTAAAATCCCTATCTGCCACTCAACAAATATACCCATGTGGGAGTTTTGGAAAAGGAACATAAGAGCAAGAGAAATTGTCTCTTGATACTGATTCTTGCCTTGTTTAAAGGCTCTGTAATAACCACGCCTGAGGTAGGCACCCTTCTCTCTGTTAACAAATCTCCTCATGACCTACTCCTACTGAGTTGTCGCTAATCCCTACAAGCCATAGAGGGTTGCAATATTCAGGATATAAGCTTTGCTGCTGCAGTAAAGAGACACAAAAATCAAATTAGAGTGTACTTCTTTCTCAGATAAGGTCAAAATGTGTGATACTTGCCGGCAGGGTGATTCTGCTCCAACATGTTTTTAAAGGGAGATCCTCAGATCTTTCTTATCTTATTTGTCTATAAACTCATGAGACATATCTTCCGTGTGGTAGCATCTAAGTCAGTTCTGTATTTTGGACCCTGCTTCAAAGAAGTAGAACTGGGAGGAAAAGAATTTTTAAAGCAAACGACACAAAATTTGCACACATTGCTTCTGACCGTTTCAGTTGTTAAGTTAGGACATGGCACAGCCAGCTCCGAGAGGTGCTGTGAGATACATTGCCTCGTTGGGCAGCTACGTGCTCGGTGAAACGACATTATTATGGAAAACTGGAACTACAGATCCGAAGGGGAGAATAGGCTAGCCAAGGGGGGTCAGACCCAGATGAGAATGCTGACATAACAGTAGAAGTGCAAGTTTTTTACTAATGAATATCAGCAAACAGATGGAGAATGTGTTTTGGAAAGAAATTAAATATGGCAGTGCAGGGAGAAAGGAACACAGTTCGCAATACAAGAGTAGAATGACCAGAGATTCTAGTTGCAAAGTGTTGGCTCAAGCAGCTGGCAGCCATTCAGACAGGTGGCAGGGTTGGTTGACTAACATCTGAACAGAACTGTAACCTAAATGAAGCTGAGTGTAAGAAATCCCTTGGCATGATATAAAAGAACGAATCCAAAGATAGAGGGAGATAGAAATGTTGGAGTGACACTGAAAAATGTGCTACTGGCTCACCTACATTCTGTGTCCCTTGAAGAGGACTGTCCTTTATCATAGTATTGAGAAACTGATTGATGATGGAGTGGGGAAAATCCTCACAGACTTCCTAGTGGCTGTCCTCAGTAGCCTAGGCGTTAAATAGAAAATTCTGCCTTGGAACGGGGTGCCCGACTTCAAAGTAAATGATAAAATCTTGGGTGACAGAAGCAATTACAAAATTTATCTGACATAGACAAGATAGGTATTATTGCCATAACGGCAGCAAGACCGGAGTGAAAAACAAGTATGTGGTCCCCCGAAAGAAATAGGTAGCTAACTAAGGCCCTTCTTGATCTAAGTAATGAAGGTCAAGGTTGAGGCACAGAGGTCTATCTTGAGTCATCAAGATAATCATAGCTGTTCCCCTCATTTCCAGACCAGGGCCTTTAACGAAACACACACCTCTCAAATAAAGTAGCCCGCTAAAGTTCCTTTCCACCACAAGTGCATATACTGTGTAAATTCTTCCCAGCCTTCTTCAAAGTGATCTAGGGCCATTTGTTAAAACTGTTGTACCCTGGGAAAAGAAAAGTCTACATCTTTTGTGGACGAGTGAACCAAGGCTCTGAAGTCATGTTAATTCTAGGGGCACAGGACACCACCTTGTTTACTAGTGATGTTTCTGCTGATTCTCTGGCCACAGTTGAAAAACATGGCCAGACACGATGGACGCCTCCCAGTGCCTGCTCTCTGGATTTTTTTGAACGTGTATGTACAGTGCAGAAGAGATCAATATTGTTGATACAGATGTATAGTTATCAGCAGATGTGAGGTGATCTTGGAGACAATGATATCATTGGCTTCCCGAATCATCCATGTACCAAAACAAAGAAGCCGGGATATCAACTTGTAATAAACAAGACCAAAATAACAGTGGCTTAAAATGAGGACCAACAGTATGTGTCTTGTTTCTACTGTAAATCTATCAAGAATTAGGAGGGAGTAATTTGCTCATTATAATGATTCATGGGTCCACTCTAGTGGGGCATCCATGATCTCAAATATTTCCTTCTGCAGTAGGACAAGAACACAAGTTAGGGAGGTTTTCACACCAGCCGTGAAACGTTAGAGACCATTTGTGTTTGTAAATAATTATAATATTCATTTATCTTTATTCTCCAAAACTGCTTGTGGAGAGTGGTGCAGAGTTAGGCTATTTCCTTTCGTGGTCACCACTTTACAATGGTTATCAAATGAAATTGTGGGATCTTTATTGTTTGATTTCTGCTGCCTCTGTGTGTTTGTGCATATGGTTGTTACTATTTTGCTATTTTGTAAGATACTGAAAGAGGGAGACTGAATGACACAGTTTCACTCTATCTTTACCCATTAATATCACCTCTTCAAAATGTCCTGAATCAATGCATTCCATAACATAAACTCTATTTTAATCTGCAAATCAAGTGTTATTATGACTTTCTAAAACTTTACTGCTCTAAATATACTATAAAAGTATATCTTTACATCAATATTCAATTTTTTAAATATTATGTCTGCCAAATCTAACTGCATATTATTCAGATTATTGCAAACCTGACCATATTATCTTACAGATTGTATACGTACAACCACACCACCATAAATGCAAATATCAATTTCCACTTACTCTCATTATCACTGGCTACTTTTATTTTGTTTTTAATAATTTTCTTAAAATTTTAGTCAACTTGGATTATTTTGCATTACTTTGCAACTGAATTTAAATATTTCATATATATATTATACAATCCTTTTTACATTTTTGGTGAAATTTCTCTTCATGTCCCTTGTTCATTTTTTTAAAGTAACAATTTGATTAACTTTTTACACAGCTGTAACAGAACATGTGGTGGCCAAAGAGGCTGGAAATATTTTTCTTAATTTGACATTTGTATTTAATTTTTTGTAATTATTTTCTTATACAGATTTAATGTTAGGAAATTCTATGAGTTTTTAGTTTAGTGTTTACATTTGCCTTTGTTTTCATACCTGAATATTATTCATCATCATAAACTATATTAATACTTTCAATTTTCTTCTAATTATTTCATTGTTCTTTTTTTTTCTTAGTACTTTTGAAATGTGTGTTATATGACACTTTACTCATCATAAACAGTTTTTTCCTTGATGGTTGACATGTAATTCAATACTACTCATTCAGTAATTCTTTCTTTTTTTATTATGATGCTATATTCATCACAATTTAAAATTCTTGAAATGTGTTGATATTTAATTTTCAGTGATCTATCTATGTAATTCTTACAAAATTGGGAGGCAATCCCTCTTTCAATTATATTATCTCACTTTGCTTAGCTAAAAGAGTATATTGACTATATATCTGTATTTTAAAATTAATCTTTATTGGAGTATAGTTGATTTACAATGTTGTGTTAGTTTCTGCTGTACAGCAAAGTGAATCGGTTGTGTGTGTGTGTGTGTGTATATATATATATATATATATATATATATATATATATATATATATATATATATATATATATATATATATATATATACACACTCTTTTTTAGATTCTATTCCCATACAGGTCATTACAGAGTATTGAGTAGAGTTCCCTGTGCTATATATACAGTAGGTTGTTATTAGTTATCTAGTTTATATATAGGAGTGTGTATGTGTCAGTTCTAATCTTCCAATTTATCCCTCCCCACCCCCACTTCCCCCTTGGTAACCATAAGTTTGTTTTCTACATCTATGACTATTTCTGTTTTGTAAATAGGTTCATTCATACCATTTTTTTAGATTCCACATATAAGCAATATCATATGATATTTCTCTTTGTCAGACTTCACTCAGTATGACAGTCTCTGGGTCCATCCGTGTCACTGCAAAAAGCATAATTTCATTCTTTTTTATGGCTGCGTCATATTCCATTGTATATATGTACCACATCTTCTTTATCCATTCCTCTGTTGATGGACATTTAGGTTGTTTCCATGCCGTGGCTATTGTAAATAGAGCTGCAATGAACATTGTGGTACATGACTCTTTTTGAATGATGGTTTTCTCAGGGTATATGCCCAGGAGTGGGATTGCTGGGTCCTATGGTAGTTCTATTTTTAGTTTTTTAAGAAATCTCCATATGTTCTCCATAGTGGCTGCACCAATTTACAGTCCCACCAACAGTTTAGGAGGGTTCCCTTTTCTCCACACCCTCTCCAGCATTTATTGTTTGTAGATTTTTTGATGATGGCCATTCTGACTGGTGTGAGGTGATACCTCATTGTAGTTTTGATTTGCATTTCTCTAATGATTAGTGATGTTGAACATCTTTTCATGTGCCTCTGGACATCTGTATGTCTTCTTTGGAGGAATGTCTATTTAGATCTTCCTCCCATTTTTTGATTGGGTTGTTTGTTTTTTTGATCCACCTCCTAGAGTAATGAAAATAAAACCAAAAATAAATGGGACCTAATTAAACTTAAAGGCTTTTGCACAGCAAAGGAAATCATAACCAAAACGAAAAGACAAGCCACAGAATGGGAGAAAATATTTGCCAATGAAGCAACTGACAAGGGATTAATCTCCAAAATATATAAACAGCTCATGCAGCTCAGTATCAAAAAAAAAAAAAACAACCTCAATCAACCATATATCTGTATTTTTTAATAGAATTCTATCTAAAAATCACAGGTAGTTTCATTGAAAATACATCATGTTAATAATTCAGTTTGGAGAGAATTGATATTTGCATAATACTGAATTTATTCATCCCAGATTTTCATTGACTTAGTAAATATCTGTAGTCTTTTTTGAAAAAATGCTGTTCTGGAATATTTCACATGATTTTTCACATTATATTGATCTTTGCCAATGTTAATGGATTCTTTTTTTTATATATACTTTCTGACTGCAGATTATTGATTACTGCCTCTATATATATGCAGAACTCTTACTAAGTAGTCTTAATAATTTTTAAAAATAGATGATTCGTTCAGGTTTTCCAGGTAAACAATAATGACATCTGAAAATATTTTGTTTCTTCCTCTCAGTTATTATATCATTTTATTACTTTTGGGAACAATTATGTAAAACATTACAAACTGAAACAGTGAATTATAACCATGTATATATTCCTGACTTTAATATGAATGTATTTAGTGATACATTCTTAAGTGGTATTTTGGCTTTACATTTCATATAAATATTCTTATAAAGTTAAGGAATTATCTTTCTTCCCATCATAGTTAAATTTTTTTAATACTAACGGGTATTAAAAATTTTAAGTGCCATCTTCAATACTTAGAGTCATGCCGACTAAGTTTACTCTTCTTTGCCGTGTTGCTGGACTTAAATAAATTGATTTCTTAATGTTGAATGATCTTTAGACCTCTGGAAAAATCCCAACTTGTTCATGGTCTCTTTTTTAGTACCTCAACGGGTTTGATTTTACTAATGTTCAATTTACGATTTTTCATATATATGCACAAATAAGGTTAATTTTTAATTTGCTTTTTGAGAGCTATCTTTGAAGGATTTGAGGATAAAGTTATTTCAAATGGGTCAAATTATTAGGACTATTTTATGACAGTGATTCTTTTAAAATGGTTTAAATAGCTAGGGAATCAGGGGTCTTTTGACCTATTGATACATTTCATCTATAAAACCAGTATAATTATTATACATAACTGTTGAGCAACTGTTCCCCAAATATTTATAAGGGTTTCTTAGATTGGCTCTTTTGTTTCTGTCATCATATTTCAACCATTGTCCCAGTAGTTAAGACGGATGATTATTTTGAATCCCTTCACTTTTTTATTTGCTTATCTGTCTTAAGCCAGAAGGATAGTTGATATAAGTTTATGACATAAGTTCAGTGAGTGAATAGCCTGACATAAGGCAGTGGAACACAATGGTTTACGGTTAGTCTATAGAAGTGAGCATTTGCTCAACATGTTTTCTTCTCTATATTGATGAAGAAGTGAGTCCAGTCTGGCCTGACAACCCAGTTGATCCTTAGAAAGTTTCTGTACTGCATTGTTGTATCCCTTCCAAACATCTACAATCATGTGTATGTGAGGTCTTCTGGTATATCAGCTCCAATGGTGTTTAATCAAATTAGCAGTCAGAGTCGTGAATAAAGATCTCTCCAGCTTTTTTGTGTCTTGCATTTATCTCGGCTCCACTCCTAAAGAAGGAAGTGATTCTGACCCTGTTTCCATGACACTGTGCAGTCTTTTTCAGTAAGTGGAATTTCCAAGTCAGGGAGTGAAAACATCTTTTTATCTAGTATCACCTATTTTAAATTCAGAAGAAATTTATTCAAGCTTCATGAAGAGTGTATGACACACTAATTTCCAGTGCTAGTACAGCTGTTTGCTATTTTTATTGTTGTGTGGTCATTTCAGTGCCAGTTTGGATTTGTGAATTTAGATGCTTATTGCTAAGATGTATTGCAGTGAATCCTGGGAAACCTGGTATAAGACAGATGTTAACAAATTCTAGTAGATTCCAAAGAGGGTAACTTAGACAGTTAAAAAGAATGTAAACCCATACCTAATGTGAAAAAAACAAATGGAAGGATTTAGTTCTGCTCAAAAGAGCTAAAAAGAAAATATTAAATATATTTATATATCTGAAACATTTCTTTTTTAAAAAAATTAGACTTAATGCAGTAAAATTAAGACCAAGGGAAGAAAGTGACCACGAGGCAGATTTAATTTTGATAAAAGAAAAATATTTCTGATAACTATAACTGTCCAAGAGTGGGATTGGTTTCATCTTTAATGTAGTGATTACTCCACTTCTAAAACATTTCTCATAGAAATTGGATGATCACCTAAGATTCCTGTATGAGGAAGTATTCCCAATGTCCCTTCATTAATTTATTGTTCAGGTTTTAAATTTCAAGTTATGTGGTGTTACAGAAAACAATTACTTCCTTTGTTATAAATATTGAGGACCCAGGATCATTCCTTTCCTTTCATCTTACTGTTTTATTTGTACAGAGATAAAACTGTACAACTTACTTTAGTCTTTCTGTAGAGTTATATAATTTTATGTTTATGTCTCATCATTTAATAGATTTTTCCCCTTATATTTTGCAACCAAAGGGCTCAAAATTGGTTTCTGGTAAATGAGAAACTGAAATATATGGTGAATAAGATATGCCTCCTTTTCCGGGTTGGAAAAGCAGATCTTTGAATCCATGTAAAATTCAAAGCCAAATGGTAACGTTTTTTCTTCTCTCAAACTTTAGATTTTTGAATCTTTAATTAGATGTATTGTGGTATTCATCTACCGTATATTAATTGAGCATCTACCATGTGGCAGGCATTGTGTTCGATGCTGGGGATACAACAGTGAGCAAAGCTCTTCTCTAATGAGTTTCTAGTTTAATTGGGGAGGTGAGGACCAAAAATAAACATACAAACAAGCCAATATAATGTCCACATGATGGTGATAAATGTTTAAAAGTACTATAAATCAGACAAGGAGAATGATGGGGCGTGCTCTTTTAGGATGTGCTCTCTGAAAGGGTGCAATTCAAGCCTCTAATGCCTGAGGCAAGAAAGCGAGTTAATGAGGCTATCTATGGTGAGAGATTTTCAGGCAGAAGTAACAAGTTCAAGGTCCTGAAACCATAGCATCTTAGGGAATCAGAGACAGAAGACAATAAACAAAGAGGTGAGTGGAAGGAGATGAGGTCAGAGAGGTCCTTTAGGCACCATAACCTCTAGTGAGGATTTTACACTTCGTTGAGTAAGAGGAAGTCTTTGGGGATGTTAGCAGTAGAGAAGCAATATTCAACCTTACTGGATTAGATTTAGCTTCACTCTACATCGTTTAGAACAGACTTCATGAAGGAAAATGCTGACTCAGAAAAACATCTTAGGATGAGAGTATAATAATAATTCAGTCAGAGAAGATGGTGATTTGGACTAGTATGCTAGTAGTGGAGATCTGAGGAATGACCAGTGCTGGATGTATTTGAAGGTACATATGCCAGGATTTTCTGGTTTAAATGAAAGTCAGGATTGAAATTATTCCTGGTATTTTTTCCAAAGCTATTGAAAGAATAGAGAGAAAATTTACTGAGTTGGGGGAACTGAAGTAGGAACATATTTAGAGAGGTGATTATGAGGGTTCCATTCTGGATATATGAAATGTGAGAAAGCATCATGATGAAGACCAGGGCTGTCTAGCCAGAATATCCAGGTTAAAATTCAAGCTCTGCCATTTGCCGAGTGATGCTTTGGGAAAGTTTCTTACTCTTTCTTGCTCTAGTTTCCTCATATTTAGAAAGGTAAAAATCATAGCACCTACCCAACAGCGTTATTGGGAGTCTATGTGCATAAAAACACAGAAAATACTTTGTAGAGGGCCTGGTATGCAATGAAGATTCTGTAAGAGTTGTTATTACATACAAGGGGAAATTTTGAATAGACACCTGGATATATAAATCTGAATTCAGGAAATGTTTCAGCCAGAAATACTATTTAGAGAATGCTATGGTCTGAATGTTTGTGCCCTCCTTCAAATTCATATGTTGAAACCCCCAAAGGTGATGGTGGGCCAATAAGTACGTACTTGGGTCATGAGGGTAGAGCTCTCATGAATGGGATTAGTTCTCCTATAAAAGACACTCCACAGAGCTCTTCCATCCCTTGCCCCATGTGAGGACACAGCAAAAAGGCACCAGCTGTGAACCCGGAAGAGGGCCCTCACCCAACCATACACCCCGATCTCAGTCTTCCAGCCCCCCAAACTGTGAGAAGTAAACTTTGGTTGTTTATAAGCTACCTAGTGTGCAGTGCTTTGTGATAGTAGCCTGAATGGACCAAGACAGAAATCATCAACCACCTACATATTATATTTAAAGTTACAGAGTGGGATGAACATACCCGTGGACTAAGTGTAGGGTGAGGGAAAACAGAACTTAAGGAAAGTCAGGAAGATTAAGACGACACAAAAAGGAAATGGGTATGAAGCTTCCAGTGCAATGGAAGAACCAAGGGGAAAAGGGAGGGTGTGTAAAATCCTGGAATATGGGTGAGAAATGTGTTTCAAGAGGCAGGAAGTGATCAGTTGTATCAAATAATGCTAAGAGTTGAGTAACGTGAAGATAGAGATGACCATTGATTTGGGAAAATTATATGTCAGTGGTAGCTTTCAAGTGACTCCAAGAAATGCTGAGGATATAACTGATGGGAGTAACTTTAAGGGAGAATTGGAGGAGAGAAAGTAGAGCCGGTGAGTTCAGAGACTCTTGAGAAGACTTACTCTGACGAGGAAAAGCAGAATAGGGCAGTGTCTGGCCAGCGTGCAAATCTGAGACAGAAGGCTTCAGTTCTTCTTTTAAAGATGGCAGATACCGCACACCTCCCCCCAGAGGTATACACTGTATTTACGCATAGTATGGGAATTAGTCACAGGGCAGTGGAAAGTTTACGTTGCAGGAGGCATAGACAACAACAGAGACAGGGCTTTGCAGAGGGGAAAGGAGATAGTGTCAGCTGTGTCATGTATGTGACAGAAGAACAAAGCAAAGCATCAACGTCCAGTTGCACGTAGGTTAGTACCTGCATGCCCTGGGAGGATAGAGACGTTTCTGTTCTTACGGTTTCTTTTTTCTTAGTGAAAGGGTCAAGGTCATCACCTGAGAAGGAGAAAGGGTGACAGTGTTTAGGCAGCTGGAGGAGAAAAGAGAAGGTAGGACACAGTCATCTACAAAAGTGGAAGACAGTTTACTAAGAAAACGCATCGCTCTACAAAGCAGTTGTAATGCTCACTTCCAGGCTGTCTTTGCATATGCTAAGCTGTGTTTCCCCACACACAGTGTCCATCACAGTATAAGCAGATAGTTGGGATTTTTAAACACCGATGAGGTTTTCTTCAGGGAGAACAGTGATAAAAGGGGTGAATTGGGCAGAAGTCATAGGAAGTCAGAATCCTCTGTCACATTCAGTGGTTTCTGACTCACTTTGTTGAAAGGGTGTTACAGTATTTCAAGTAACTATTTATCTATTATTGTTAACTCTGCTTGGAGCCAAGTACTAGAAATTGATGAAAGAATACATGTTGGTATAATATTATCAGGAAAAATTAGATTTTTTGTTATGCAATATAACTGAAAGTACATTGCATAACATAGTCTCTAGAAAATATGCATCAAATAAAATGAAGAAACACATTATCTAATTTTGATTTTAAAATTTGTTTTAAAAGAACAGTAGGTATTTGAAAACTGATGTATGGGAGTAGGTTTTATATATATGATAAAAACTACATCTGATGTTTGAGGGTATGAATCAGTGTAGAACCCAAATGCATTCTTTTCTAACAAACAAAAACTTGACCTAAGGAATTTATTTAACTTTGAGTTCCTCATATTGTCAGTGAAGACATTGGGACCAGATGATCATTAAATGCCAGACAGGTCAAATCTCTGCCAGCCTCTAGTTTTAGAAAGGCCCATCTTTGGGGTGGGAGGATAAAAATCTTTAAGTGCTAACAACTCAGAAAAGAAATTGTCCTGTACACATAATTCAATTTTTTTTTTTTTCCTAAAGATGTTGAAAGCCTGGGAGAGAGCAGAAAAGGGAAATGACTAACTTGGCAGTCAGTGCGAATTGTTCTCTTATACTTGAAGGCAGAGGCTACAGAAAGAACACTAATCCTTAACAGAATTCTCTACTGCCCATTCCCCTGAAGTTAGGCCTGGGTGGGATGGCCCTGGAATAGAGATACAATGTTGTTCCTTCGCTCTAGTATTTCTTTGTGAATTAAACTCACTCTTATGGTCATTCACTGCAGTTATTCAACACACGGGGATATTGTTATTCAGAAATAAAACAGTTTAAAATTTAGGAACGCACCAGTTGAATTCAAACTATTTTAGTGACTTCAGATTTCATAGCCATAAATGTGTGATAGGTTTAGGTCTTAAAGACAAAATTTCATATTCTATCTATCTACCAACTGCCGTGAACAATACTAAAAAGCTAGTAGACTCTCAAAAAAAAAAAAAAAAAAGTGACTACTTCCAAATCTATTATCATTACCTTGCCTTTTTTTAGCCAAAATTTTTGTTTCTGAAAATTTTATCTTTCTTTTGATAGTATTTTAAATTTTATTTATAAAATATAATGCATGTCTTGCAAAGCAAACTATTATATTATCCGGCTGCAAGGAACTTGGGAAACTTTAGTAAGAAGCAAAGCAAGCTGTCAGACATTTCAGTAATTCAATTTCTTTGAGGACTGCCTTGGTTTGTCGGCTTTGACTTCACTGTCAGAAGAAAATAAAATAACTAGGGAATTCATCTGAGATAACGCCAGGGATATCTTGATATAATGCTAAGGCAAGAAAACTAAGTGTTTTCTCAGAAGCTCTTTGCATTCGGATACCCTCAGCTAGTATGTGTGAGTTCATTTTAGCCTTGTCTTCATTATCTGATGCTGAGGTCTGAGATTAACTAATGACCTGTCAAATGGCAGTACATAAGCCTTTCTTCTGGTACTAGGATGCACGCCGTCATTACTTAAAGTGCCCAATATACTCTTTGTCAATTACTCCATAAGTGCAATTCATATTTTAGTGCTTCCGCACATGGATTGCTTGTAAAATGTTTAGTGGTTAATTAGCCTGGAAGGAAGTCCAACTTATGAAAACCCAGATAGAAGAAAAAAATGTCATAAAATTAATGGCTTATTCTCCTGTTCTTATTTGATAGAGCAATGTTAATCGGATCCCTTTGGAAATTTACCTTTGACTACTATGCAGCCTTCTCTATAATCAGCTCCAGAAATTTTTCCCTGTGGTTTTTCCCTTTGGCGTGGGCTTTCCTCCAAAGGACTTGAAAGTATTAAGAAGAGATTGACAGCTCTCCTAAAAACCGCAGGTTGTGCTAACACTAAAAGGAAGTATAGGTCTTGAGATCTTTCTGTCCTGAGATCAGAAATATCAAACGTGAACATTTAACCATGAATGAAACCAGCACTCGTTATTATGTATGAGTAGACTGACCTTGAGTTTCCATTAATCAGAGGAAAATTTACAGAAAACCCATAAAACTACATGTATAGAAATATTATAAAACTATTTTTATAGTCATGAAGATGTCAAATTAAAGAATTTCAATACAAAATACCACGTTGGCATATAAATTATTTACTGTTCAACTTTACTACATGGTCTGATAAAAGTACTAGAAAATCCTTAAATTAACAAAAATGGTTACATATATTTTTCACTTTATTCTGAAAGGGAGGAATATATTTTTGTACTGTACACATTGGCAAAATCAATTATACAGTGTTTGTTAGCTTAAATATAAGAAATTCTTAAGGTCGGTAGCAGACATAGATGGTCATTAACCCCTTCTTCTGATATGAGATTGATTATATGAAAACCAGAGAACTAAATTCAACTTAGGAAAATGGTTTCAAATTGTTCTTTTTTTTTTTTTTTTTTACACCAGTTCCATTGGCTGTTCATACTGGGTAACCTGGAGTTGAGAATGGGCCCTGTCCTGCTATGGCAGGTACCATAGTGCTTTTTCCTCATTATAATCTTAGATACCTCAGTCCACGAAGGATCTGCTGTATTTTGTTTATAATCAAAAATATGAGGATATACTCTAGGGGGTTTGGGTGAATTCAGTACATGCTTCTTCTTAGGTTCATAAGAAGGCATAATTTTCACACTGTCTTGGGGGGAAAAATTAACGTAGAAACTTCCTTTTATTAAGACAGTAGAATTCTATATTAAGTTAAATTAATCTTGTTGCACTACCCACAATAAAAAATATGTATATGCATCTGAAATAAGTAGAAGGGGTTTGTAAATTCATTGTTCTTTAGCCTCTGGATGAATTTTTATGCCTTCAATTGGGCAGTTACTATTTAGCATTAAGACCACTTTTTCTGTTACCTGGCCATCAAATATCTCAAAAGTCATAGAGTGAAAACATGTTGGAGAATGCATTAGTACTATTTAGCTCATCTTTATGAAATAAGTTTCATGTTTTTATCAATTCCAACTAGAATATTGCTATTAGTATTCATCAAACATTGCATTTGATGGCTTTATATGACAACAGGATAAAATTCTGGCAAGATTTATACCCTTAAAGAGAAGACATTTCTGATTAAAGTGCTATTTCATATCAGAAGAAATAATAGATGTCTATTAAGGCATATGTGTGCTTTATAGGTCTACTGTAAATTTTTAAAAATTAATTAATTTTTGGCTGTGTTGGGTCTTCATTGCTGTGTGCAGGCTTCACATGGTGGTGACATCTCTTGTTGCGAAGCACGGGCTCTAGGCGTGCGGGCTTCAGTACTTGTGGCACGTGGGCTCAGTAGTTGTGGCTCGCGGGCTCTAGAGCACAGGCTTAGTAGTTGCAGCGCACGGTCTTAGTTGCTCCGTGGCATGTGGGATCCTCTCGGACCAGGGCTTGAACCAGTGTTCCCTGCATTGGCAGGGGGACTCCTAACCACTGTGCCACCCGGAAAGTCTGAGGTCTACTGTACATTTTTAAAAGTAAGTAATATCAATAAAACATTATTAATTTGAGTTTTAAAATGGAATTTTAAGTGCCCTTTGTTTCACATAGTGATGCAAGTTGATAAAAGCCAAGAAAATTATTTGGATAAATTTCAACACTCTGCATGTGTATATAATAGCAGTGATAGAATGATGCCATTATTTTCTGATTATAATGACCATAAATTCCTTGTGTTAAATATTTTTAATAGATTAGAAAATAAAATCTACCCACAGTATTATTCAGAGAGAGATTCAATTGTGTACATGTATAATATTACATCGTGCATAATACAAGTAAATCCTACTTTCCACGTAGTTCTGCATCCTCCCTTTTTTTCCAGTTCAAATTTTAAGAGAAAAATATGTTGAAGCTTATTATGTGACTCTTTGATGTTGGTCCAGGTACAATTCTTTGGAGGATTAAAATAGAGCAGTAAGGACTGTTTGGATATGCCTCCAAGAATCAGGAAAGTTATATGGCTAAATGCTGAAGCTGTTTCTTGGACTATTCAAGATATGCCCCAGCAGAGAGCTCAGCTAAGTCATCTTAAGTTTGTTAGGAATGCACTACCTTCCAGTAGGGACTTTACTGCTACACGAAAAGGCTTGAACCTTCGGGTTGTTTTGGACTCCGGCGCTCTACCTGGTGTTTCTTCAGGGTCTTCAAAGAGAGACCTCATGCGGTGCCCCCCAGGCTGAGGATGCAGCTTCAGAGAATACCTGAGTTGGTTAGGGTACCTGTAACTCTGAGAGCACTGTTTGCTCCTCTGTGTAGAGTTTAGCCCTTGGGTGTATGCTGTTTGCCTTTGAAATCTTACCACTTTATCCATTTTCCATTTGTCTATTTAGCTAATGTACTTTATTATTTGATCTCGTTTATAAATATTGAAAAATAAGTACTTAATTCTCAGAATGACTGGAGATCAGCGGAATCACTTGGCCCTTTAAGAAGCACCTACCTCTCCTTCTGTCACCCTAGGGGAATTTTTCAACTTTAAATCAGCCTCAGTGATATATTAGGAATCTGTTACTCAGTATAATGCCCTGTGACTGAAAAATCTCCCCTGAAAGTCAGCAAGCAGAACATAAGGAAAAAAAAGGAAATTCTAAGCATTTAATATGCATTGTCACACCTGATTGTTATAACAATATTATGTGTGTATGATATGATTATTCTCATTTAACAGATGGTAAAAATGAGGCTTAGAAATTGCCCAGAGTTATAGTGTTAGCAAACAATAATACCAGTATTAAAATCCAACTCTTATCTGACATCAACTGTCCAGCTTTTAGCCACTGGAAAACTGTTATCTCCTTACCCACGAACAGTCCAGTCTCATTATGAAAACACATATAACATCTACTTTTGTTATGATCAGGCCATAAAAACACAAAATAAAGAAATGGGAAGCAAGTCCCATTCAGGGAGGAAAACTTCATTGTAAATGATGGCATCCAACTTTTGTAGGTAACGTAGTTCTCAATCTGCCAATTCCTCCTTGGAGAGGAAACAAGAGTACACTCAAGATCAGGATCCTGGATTCCTTTGTTGCCAGTGTGCTGCAATTGACTTGTTTTCAAACTGAGTGGTCCAGTGGATTACTAAAAAGATTAGGTTTACAATCAATGCAAAATGAGTTTTAACCTGCACAGGCTCTTACTGGCCTGTGGCAGATTAATTTCTTTGATGGATTTAGACATTTATAAGATAAAATAACATTTATCTTCCACATTTATAAAGAAAAGCACAGCATAGGTGTTCAATAATTGATAGTTATTGACAGGTTATTATAGTTACTGTTATTTACTTTCTAATTAAGAAGTCTCTGGGAGGGGGATTTCCTCACTCCACTTTTTATAGAATTTAAGTGGAAATTGACAAGAGGTTGAATAATTGTTAAGAGATTTTTAATAAATATATATACATATCTAGGAATACATGTAGGAACATATATATATATATATATATATATATATGATATTCTATATAGTTGAACAGAAGCCCATAGACTACAGATGTTCAGATTCTCCCTATTATGTTTCGCTCCAGCTGTCCTCAAAGAAATTTTTAGATCACAAACCATCAAATCAGGAATTTTCCCTGTACTATTCACCTCGAGACGTGAACAGAAAACTATGATCGTCAAATTACAGCCACTCCATGGAAACTGTCAAACATATGGAAATGAGGGCCTCAATATTTTCCTGCCTGGTTTCCTGCCTGAAAATATTTCCTATTTTCCTGGTTTAATGCTATTTTTAATCAAGGTTTTTCAGGGCCAGAAGCTCATGTAATTTTATGAGCTGTTTTTAAGTAGAAAAAGCACAAAACTGCAAATAAAAAACTAGGGCTTTGGATGGAGCCTTGGCACCAGAGCTGATCCAGCATCAGCTTAATTTAGAACCTTCCTCAAGATCCAGAGTCTATCATATTGAAAGTTCTTCCCCACTTGTAGAGTCTGTTTAGTGCCCTGTACATTACTGATAAGTATTACCTACAGTGGCTTCTGTTCCCAAGTCTTATCTCTGTTACCACGCCGAAGTCCAACCCCACTTTCCCCATCATATTGCCCTCCTTCAGTCCTGAGTTTCTCCTTCCTCACCTGATCACCTATTGAAAGTTTCTAACCTTTTGTACCAAAGCAGTCATCAGACTAGCTATGTTTCATTTATCTCAACTTGTGTGGTACTCTAACCACACAGCAATGACTGTGTGTGAGATGTTCAGAAAATGTGTGCATGTCTCTCTCTCTCCCACACACCTTAGACATTTGCCTGATGGCTGGGGAAGATAATCAAAAGGTTTTCCATGAGTGCGGATCCAGTTATGCCGTAAAAAGGTCTCTAATGGCAAGTTGGAAGCATAGCTTGAAAAGAAGTGAGGTGAAAAGCCAGGATGGTTGGTCTACAGTAACTATAACTGAAGGTCCAAGGAGGACTGTATGAGTCAGTGGCGGGGGGAAAGGAAGAAATATCATAAGTATATTGAGAGAAAATTAGTGGAGCTTAGCTATTGATTAGAATTAGAGAATGCAGGGGGAGGGGATTTAGAAAATTATATTTATCATGTTTCTATCTTGAGGATCTAATTGGATAATGGCTCCAGCAAATGGTGTATAGAATTTGGAGAAAAAATGTGCAGTTTTATAGGTAGAAGAAAACCTTTGTGGGAGCCTCGTTGAAGTTTGTGTATGATTGAGATATTTGTCTACAATATGTGATCTCAGTTGGGCACACTTTAAAATGACCTTAAATTGATTCAGAAAATTCTGGTTCTCTTCTCTGTTGCACTTACATTGTGCAGAATACACATTGGACTTCTCAATCTCTATTGTAAAATATTTGCACTGCTTTTTCAGGAATCCCGAATTCTCCTGTTCTTGGCTCATAACAAGGAGTTAAAAGTTAAAGTTGTTTTCCTTCATGCAAAGGATAAGACTCATACTCAAGAAAGACAGCCCAAGTTATCTTTCTACTATCCATTACACCTCAAATTAGTATAAACTTTATCATTTTTATTAGGTTGGTTGTCAGAATGCTTACCTGACTGGCTCAAACTTCTGCAGAAATGCCTTCATTGCACTATTTTTAATGTTAAGCCCTTGGCTTTATTAAGGATAGATTCAATAAGGGGACAGACGAAGAATGCTTCTAAGCCTTGCCGATAAGCTGCTGTTGAAGACCTTGTCTGTTCTCCTGTTCTTTGTCATCCATATGAGTACCCAGGGAACCCATTACTCCTAGAATTTAGAGCTGGAAAACTTTGATTCTCTTACAAAGCAGGTTTGATGTTTTGATCAGAGGATGGGAAGCATGTAACTCAATTTGTTTTTGCCTGAATTCTCAGAGTTAGAATTTGTGAGCAAAGGTAATAACCACATTTAAAGTTACACTTAGCAAAAAGCCCCAAACCCATACACACCTATTTTATATAGTTCTCATTATTCCAACTTAAAGAATCATTCTAAGGTACATGTTTTCTTTATAATAAAAAGTTGGAAATTTTTGGAAAGTATGTGGGTTCTAAATAATAGATGAGTAAATCATCAAAAATTCAGTAATTGTCTATTTGCTTAGAAGTGAACATACTTATATTTTTAGTTCACTCATTTCTACTTCATCCTTCAAGAAAGAAATGACTCAATTTGTAAATATATTGAAATCATTCCCCCTCAGAATTTTGATATTGGGAAAATTTTGATTTTAATTGTTTCTTGATTACAACAGATATCTTTCCATTAGGATCATGCTTTGCTTTCATCAGTTTTTCTATAATAAAAGGAGATACAATATCTTTTTTAAAAGTTCTAAATGATATCATAGATTTTTTTTTCCACTTCTTTCTCCTCTGATCTTTATGATTTGTTTCCTTCTGCTAACTTTGGGTTTTGTTTGTTCTTCTTTCTCTAGTTCCTTTAGGTGTAACGTTAGATTGTTTGAGATTTTTCTTGTTTCTTGAGGTAGGCTTGTACAGCTATAAACTTCCCTCTTAGAACTGCTTTTGCTGAATCCCCTAGGGTTTGGATCGTCGTGTTTTCATTATCATTTGTCTCTGGGTATTTTTTGATTTCCTCTTTGATTTCTTCAGTGATCTCTTGGTTATTTAGTAACGTATTGTTTAGCCTCCATGTGTTTGTGTTTTTTACGTTTTTTTTCCCTGTAATTGATTTCTAATCTCATAGCATTGTGGTCAGAAAAGATGCTTGATATGATTTCAATTTTCTTAAATTTACTGAGGCTTGATTTGTGACCCAAGATGTGATCTATCCTGGAGACTGTTCCATGTGCACCTGAGAAGAAAGTGTACTCTGCTGTTTTTGGATGGAATGTCCATGATAATAAATATCAATTTAATCTATCTGTGTCATTGTCTATTGTGTCATTTAAAGCTTCTGTTTCCTTATTTATTTTCATTTTGGGTGATCTATCCATTGGTGTAAGTGAGGTGTTAAAGTCCCCCACTATTATTGTGTCACTGTCAATTTCCTCTTTTATAGCTGTTAGCTATTGCCTTATGTATTGAGGTGCTCCTATGTTGGGTGCATATATATTTTAAATTGTTATATCTTCTTCTTGGATTGATCCCTTGATCATTACGTGGTGTCCTTCCTTGTCTCTTGTAACATTCTTTCTTTTAAAGTCTATTTTATCGGATATGAGTATTGCTACTCCAGCTTTCTTTTGATTTCCATTTGCATGGAATACCTTCTTCCATCCCCTCACTTTCATTCTTTATGTGTCCCTAGGTCTGAAGTGGGTCTCTTGAAGACAGCATATATATGGGTCTTGTTTTTGTATTCATTCAGCAAGCCTGTGTCTTTTGGTTAGAGCATTTAATCCATTCACGTTTAAGGTAATTATCGATATGTATGTTCCTATTACCATCTTCTTAGTCGTTTTGGGTTTGTTTTTGTAGGTCCTTTTCTTCTCTTGTGTTTTCCACTTAGAGAAGTTCCTTTAGCATTTGTTGTAGAGCTTGTTTGGTGGTGCTGAATTCTCTTAGTTTTTGCTTGTCTGTAAGGGTTTTAATTTCTCCATCAAATCTGAATGAGATCCTTGCTGGGTAGAGTAATCTTGGTTGTAGTTTCTTCCCTTTCATCACTTTAAGTATATCATGCCACTCCCTTCTGGCTTGTAGAGTTTCTGCTGAGAAATCAGCTGTTAACCTTATGGGAGTTCCCTTGTATGTTATTTGTCATTTTTCCCTTGCTGCTTTCAATAATTTTTCTTTGTCTTTAATTTTTGCCAGTTTGATTACTATGTGTCTCGGCATGTTTCTCCTTGGGTTTATCCTGTATGGGACTCTCTGTGCTTCCTGGACTTGGGTGGCTATTTCCTTTCCCATGTTAGGGAAGTTTTCGACTATAATCTTTTCAAATATTTTCTCGGGTCCTTTCTCGCTCTCTTCTCCTTCTGGGACCCCTATAATGCAAATGTTGTTGCATTTAATGTTGTCCCAGAGGTCTCTTAGGCTGCCTTCATTTATCTGCATTCTTTTTTCTTTATTCTGTTCCATGGCAGTGAATTCCACCATTCTGTCTTCCAGGTCCCTTATCCGTTCTTCTGCCTCAGGTATTCTGCTATTGATTCCTTCTAGTGTATTTTTCATTTCAATTATTGTATTGTTCATCTCTGTTTGTTTGTTCTTTAACTCTTCTAGATCTTTGTTAAACATTTCTTGCGTCTTCTCGATCTTTGCCTCCATTCTTTTTCCGAGGTCCTGGATCATCTTCACTATCATTATTCTGAATTCTTTTTCTGGAAGGTTGCCTACCTCCACTTCATTTAGTTGTTTTTTGGGGTTTTATCTTGTTCCTTCATTTGTTACATAGCCGTTTGCCTTTTCATCCTTTCTATCTCTCTATGAATGTGGTTTTTGTGCCACAGGCTGCAGGATTGTAGTTCTTCTTGCTTCTGCTGTCTGCCCTCTGGTGGATGAGACTATCTAAGAGGCTTGTGCAAGTTTTTCTATATCATAGATTTTTATATTGCCTAAATATACCTACATACAAGACTACCATACATATATTTTGTTTCCATTACATTTCTTTTTAGACTACACCCATGTTTGTGCTTTCACCTTTGCCATGCAGTTCTAATTTTTTTCATTTGCCTATGAAACTTGGAGAAATTGGGTGTTTGTAGTTCAGATTTGTGGTAACATCTCAAATATGCCTAACTCTTCCAGGTGCTTTGGAAAGGCTTACTTTGGGGCCGTAGATTATAGAAAAATGCTAAGCAAGAATATTTGGGAGTCGGAGCTTGTTCTTTGAACTATGGCACTAAAATCAAAGAGGAAGCAATTATATAGAACACTTCCATTTATGAAGAGAGAATGCAAATGTCTGTAAGTTTTAGCAAGGAAGCAAAGAGATCTTAGGATGGTATATTAGTCTGCTACAGCTGCCATACAAAATATCACAGAGAGGCTGCCTCAAACACATAAATTTATTTCCTTACTGTTCTAGAGGCTGGAAGTGCCAGATCAAGGTACTATCAGGGTCGGCTTCTAGTTAGGCTTCTCTTCCTGGATTGTAGATGGCAGAGTTCTTGTGGTATCCTCATATGGCTTTTTCACTGGGCATGTGCAAAGAATGAGGCAGAGAACAAGAGAGAGAACAAGAAAGAGATCAATTTCTTGTGTCTCTTTCTTTTATAATAACACCACTCCTATTGGATTAGGGCCCTAACCTTTTATTACCTCCCTAAAAGCCCTTGACTCCAAATACAGTCACATCGGGGGTAAGTGTCTCAACATGTGAATTTTGGAGTGACATAATTCAGTCCATAACAAATAGTAAGATGAGGGAAAATAGAATAAATGCAATCCAGTTTTGATGTCTTGAGTTTTGTGTCCACTCTACGATGTCTAACTCTGAGACCCTCACTTCCTGGCACAGAAGGCTGCAGGGAGTAGAGCATAATGTTTAGTAAGGGAGCTCAGTAAGCACTGTTTTCTTTTCCCAAGTTTTGAGTCAGAAATTTTAAATACCTCATATCTATTTTCCTTTCCATTTTGATTCCAAACAACTGGGCAGTGTTGATTATGGATACAGCCATTTCAATCAGATTTATACCAAAACTTATGTACTGCATTTTCACTGAAAACACATATTCCCCCAATGAAATTAAGCCAATTTCACTTTTATGTTTTTTTAATAGCAGCATTTATATGTTTCCAGTTTATTCCATATTGATATCATTAAAATAATTTTCATCAGGATAATTGCTTTTCTGGAAATTTCAGATATTTGATTTGCTGATTGTTTCTTCAGGGTATATCAATGTTTACAAACTATTACTCTTGCCATTGAAAGTTTCCTTGGTACCATTATTTCAACCATGTAGAGTTTCTGTGGGTTGAAATTTCACAATCCAAGTTACATCTGTGTTAAATCCTTTCATTAATTTTTAGTCAATAAAAATTTTAATGTGTGTATTTTCAGCCACTTCTTTTGGGGCATTAATTTTATCAGTTGGGCCAGATCTAGTTTTTTCCAGGTCTCAAATTTTCAGATTTCAGTGTTACCAAAAGATACATTTCATTTAGTTGTTTTGTTTGTGGAATTTATTATTTACCCTGGGTTTTCTAGTAGAGTAAAAAAGGGTAAAAAGCTGGTTTTTAACCTTAACACAACTAAGACCATTGTTTCAAATTTTCAAAGTACCAAAGTAAATGACAACCGCATAAAATTTTAATAATTTAAACAAATAGAAATATGTGGCTATTTTACTGTTTATGGGCAAGCGAATTTGACAAGCTTTTGGGAGGCAATTTTCTGTGCCTATTTAAAATAAAAATGAACAACCACTATGATTCAGCAATTTGATTTCTAGGAATCTCTATAGAAATGATAGGTAAAAATGTACATGCAATATTATCTTTAATAGCACAAATGCAGAAAAAACTTAAATATCCATCATGCAAAGAAAAATTTGTTTAGTTCATACACTGAAATTGCATCCATCCATTAAAAGAATCAGAGAGATACAGATGAGCAACTCCTTATGGGGAGTTGCCGTTTAATGGGTGTAAAGTTTCAGTTCTGCAAGAAGAAAAAACTCTAGAAGTCTGCTATACAACACTGTGCCTATACTGTATTGTACACTTAAGTTTTGTTGAGAGGGCAGATCTCACATTAAGTGCTCTACAATTAAAACAATGTAAGTGAGATATAGATGAAACATCTTAGAAAGTTAATCTTGATATATCAGCTTTACTTTGGTAGAGGTATGATGGTTATTCTTGTTTTTCCAATGAAAACTAAAGATATATTTTCAAAGTTTGGGAGTGAGAGTCATGAGGAGTCATTAATGGCATTCGTCAAATATTTTGGTGCAAACAGTAACAGTGCACTTCCCTCCAGTCACTGAATTAAGTGTGAATTTGCTCCTTATTTTGGTGAATGACATGAGTGGAAGTGACATATTAGATTTGTGTGGAACTTTAACATTCAGTGCATGGTTCCCCATAATGCCTTCTTTCTGCCTCTGCAATTGTACAAACACAAATATAGAGTCAGCTTCTTCATGAATGAAGATAAACCTGTGATTTTAAGCCCCTGAGATTTGGGGATTATTTTTTACTTACAACATAATCTAGCTTATTCTGATACTGACCTTAAAAGTTTTAAACATACTCCTACCACAGTGGGCTTGTAACAGATTTGGAGCTATTTTGCAAGTCTTCTGTCTCTTCTTGCTTTAACTCCATCCAATGAATATCTTACCGGCATACAATCTCATCAGTTGGCTTTACTAGACCAACGAAATGAACATTTTATTATTACTTTCATGGTTCGTTCGCTCTAGATTTGATATACGCTTTTCTATCAATCCTTATTTATTAAATTGGCAGGAGTATGGTAACAAATATTCATCATGTCTCTGATAATTTTACCCGTCCAAGTCATCATTTTGACCCTTCTCTTAAGTATTTGTGACTTTGATATTCCAAAGTTCTACAATAATTGGCTTAAACAGATGAACACAACAGAAAATATTATTGTTACTCTCTGTCTTTTGAGATGCAGGACAGACCTGATAAGTTGACTGTCTTGTTCCCCACTTAGCAT
The DNA here is from genome assembly GCF_000442215.2 of Lipotes vexillifer. Classification (NCBI taxonomy): domain Eukaryota; kingdom Metazoa; phylum Chordata; class Mammalia; order Artiodactyla; family Lipotidae; genus Lipotes; species Lipotes vexillifer. The sequence continues at coordinate 222,330 of NW_006769585.1, read as the reverse complement.
ATGTCATAGTTTTATCAATAGGTAAAGTGATATAAATATGGACACTAAAGTAAAATGTGTAGCTACAGTAGTCTCTCCCAAATGATTCTATGTGGAAATTTGGGTTTTTTTCTTTTGTTGGTTTTTAAGAAGGGAAATATAACCACGTACACCTAGTGCTGTCCTGAGAGGTCCCTAGAGCCTCTAGGGCAAAAGTCAGTAGAACCTTTGTTTTTGTCTTTCAGTGGAATCTTTGTCTTTCCAGATCCCAAACTTTTCGGTGATGACTAGCAAGTGCCTAGGTAGTGGCTCTCAGTCAGGGGGTTCCACCACTAGCTGCAAGCTAGGAAATTCAAAGGGGCCAGAAACTTTGATTTTCAGCCTTACATATATTTTGCCTACTTATATAAAACTAACTGCCAGCCTTGACTCTAAGTACTTTGCATCTATTGATTTAATTCTCAACAACTCTCTGAAACGGATGCCATTATCTTCTCCATAAGTAAACTGAGGCACTGAAAGATTATTTATGAAAGGTCATCTAATTGGCAAATGGATTCAAACCCAGGCAGTCTGAATATATAGGAATGTTCTCAACCAGCATGCTACATTGCCATTCAAAAAAAGAAAAAAAGTCATCCAAGACAAGTATTATCACACAGTCTAGTATTCAAAGAAGAAAATGAGATAAGCATACCCTGAAATGCTGGTTGAATTCACCAGGAGTACTGTGATGTCATCCTACTGATGTATTGAAATATGACAGGGGAGATACAAGAACCCAAAGCTGTGTGAGTGGCAGACTTTGATATCTACTGACTAGTGCAGCCTGATGACAAAAGCTATGTAAATATGCCATTAGTTCCACTTAGAATATAAATGTACAATTGTACTCATCATACTGCAGATTTTGATTGTAATCATTTTGTGGTATATGCTAATGAGTTTTACCATTTCTTGTGTTCTATTCTGAAATTTTAAATATGCTTCAATAATGAAAAGACAGTTGCACATAAACAAAAATCTTAATGCTAAACTATAGAACTACAGCATCTCAGTACAGATAATTAGGTGAAAGTGGAAAGGAGAGGAAGCGTGACCTGTATTTATTCATTGTTGTATCCTCAGCCTAGCGCAATGCCACATGAATGAAGGCAGTGGTTATAAGCCAGGACAGTTCGTTGAAAAATGAATAATGTTGTAAGAATCACACATTGAGAAAGGACAGTTTTCTTATCATACAGAAGATTTTTGTGATACCAATTCCAAACAAAAGTAGTCAGATGTTTCATTGTCACCCGTGACACCCAGACCTTGGGGCATCACAATTACCCCAAGAACCACAATTACTCTTAGGCTAAATGATCTTAAGTATGAAAAAATGTCCACCAAAGAGGAATTATTCAATATTGCTAGATTAGAACACTGAGTATTCATTTATTTTCACGTAAGTTTCCACCTTCATTTTTTAAGTCATTTAACAACTATATTCAGTAATAATTGTAAAAACATTTATTAATCTCTCACATATCACATTGCTTTGATAGTGACTCTTCTGTCTGCCTCAAATACGTTTAAGAACTGTTGTGATTACGTTGCTTCACCTGGATAATCCAGGTGACTGTCCTATTTAAAGGTCAGCTGATTTAGCAGATGGACGTTCATCAACTGCCTTAATTCTAACTTACCATATAATTAAACATATTCGCAAATTTGGGGGATTAGAACTTAGATACCTTTAGGAAGCCATTATTCTGCCTACCATAATATATGTTAAAATAAGAAAATGTTTTGTTTTATTTAAATAATCATTTATAATTTAAGCTGCTTTTTATTCCTTCATGTAGACCAGGGCTTCCGTCTAGCACCGCTGTCCTTCAGTTCTGAGAGGTCTTTGAACATTTCTCACGTTGCTAGTCTCCTGGAATACGACTCGGATTTTTGAGGTTATGAAGATACATGTATTTTACATTTATTTTTGAAGGATATTTTTATTGGTTATAGAATTCTAAATTGGCAAGTGCTTGCTAGTTTATTTGTTCTTTCTCGCATCACTTAAAAATGACATTCTTCCATCTTCTGGCCTCCATTGTTCCTGAAGGAGATCGTCTATCATTTATATCACCTATCCCCTATATGCAGTGTCTCTATTCTTTTTTTTTTT
>NW_006769585.1:219788-220177 GCF_000442215.2 Lipotes vexillifer | reverse complement strand
GGGCCTCTCACTGTTGTGGCCTCTCCCAGTGCGGAGCACAGGCTCCGGACGTGCAGGCTCAGCAGCCATGGCTCACGGGCCCAGCCACTCTGCAGCATGGGATCTTCCCGGACTGGGCTACGAACCAGTGTCCCCTGCATCGGCAGGCGGACTCTCAACCACTGCGCCACCAGGGAAGCCCACATTTTTCTTTTTTTTATATATAATTTTATATAGAAATTTTCTGTTGATATTCCCCAGCTTTTTTCCTAGCTCCTCTAACATAGTTATTCTAATTCTCTTAGAGTCCTTATCTCCTAGTTCCTACTTCTGGGGCATCTGTGGGTCTGCTCCCCTTGTTATCTTCCCCCTTGATTATGAATCATTTTTATGCTTCTTGTCTCATAATT
>NW_006769585.1:214646-219778 GCF_000442215.2 Lipotes vexillifer | reverse complement strand
TTGCATCCCTGCCACTGTATATGTAAAATAACAGTAAGAATGAAAGGAAATAATATTCACCCAAGAAAGGGGGCATATGCCTCATCTACACCCCAGGTGTTTTCTGCACCACACAGATTGCTGGTGTAGCAGCCCAGCCAGTCCAGTCGGTAGCTGAAGTATTTCTGGACTTTGGCAGAGCTTTAGTTAGGCTCAGTTTGCCGCTGGATTTCACTATTTTCAGGGCAGGGTTTGGACTTTTTCTTCAGTGGGGCTTGGGATCTGAGTTATTGGCACAACTTTAGATGTCTGTGCTTTAGAGGCCAGTCACAAGTTTTCCAAACCAGGTTGATTTCTCTCTGCTCTAGAGAGCAGTTGCTGGGTTTAGGATCACTAGGTATTTCTCTTTGCTCTTTAACCTGAGTCTCTGTTCTACCCCCAGGCATTAGGAATTGCAGTGTACGTGGTGGAAGCCCTTATTCTACCTCCACGCAAGATGGACGCCTCGTCCACCTGTAGGTGATGTGGCTCAGCTTTGATGCTCTCCCATCACTGTTAGTAGGCTGTTGATGTGCGCTCAGAAAGACCCTTTGTGCCTTTGGGGAGGGGTTACAGTACTGACTTTCAGTTCTTCCCTACCCTCACCTTACCCCATGCCTACAGCGAAGGTTCTGTGGGAACGAATTGGTGGCTAGGGACAGACTCTGTTTCTATTTTGAGTTTGAATTCATCATACAAGCTACATGCAGCCATTAACAGGTCATTAAAAGTGCGTCTGGCTTCTCCTTACCCCAAAATCTATGTCAGATTTGTTCTTTCTCCTACCATTCCTCAAGGACTGAGGAGGCCAGCCTTGGGTCTTGTTTATTTCTGCATTTCAATTTCTTGACTTCCAAAATCTCTGATGGTTTTTAAAACTCTGATCTTACAGCTTTTCCCGAATATTCTTGTGGTTAGTTTGGGAAGTATGTTCTATTGGGAGTGTCTACATTTTAACTGAAAGCAAAAATGCCCTTTGGTAAAATTTTCATTTTGTCTTCATTGACTTATCAGAGCAGTTTTGAAAAAAATGTTATTGCTATTAAAATTAAAAATAGGTCTAATTCTCCTTCATATTCTATTCTATTCTGTGTACATTAGTAGCTGGAAATACAGCAATGGTTCACTGCTTTTATTTCCAAAATGACAGTGTTTACTGTTAAATATGATAAATTTAATGTCACCTTTTTCGGTGTTTAGCCCGTCTTGCTTTGTGTATTCCACTTACATATCAAAATAGCTACAATGTGCAAAATAGTGGGTGTAAATTTTGCACACCTTATTAATAATGAATATATAAATCAGCTTATGGACATGGACTAACATCTATGGAAGACGCTACCAGGTGGCAATGCTCACGTGTAAATATCTATAGTACCTAATTACAGCCCTTCAATGTCACGGTGTAGAAAATCATTAGGGCTCCAAGACAATATATGCCTTGATAAAAATAACCAAGCATTATTAGTAAATTGTCTTCTATTAGAGGAGTGTGAACTTGAAAATGCCAAAGAAGAATTAAAATATATTTATACATCATCCTGTGTGATAAAATTATTTAAGGAGACAGAAAAATACATGTGGTTGATTAAGATGATAGAAATAATTAGACGGGAATTCAGAGAAAAGTAAATCAGATAGACAAAGTTAAATCACAAACAATATAAAATGAGCTGCTATACTCATTGTGTAATATGGCAAATAAGTGGAACTGTGGGCTATCTAGTGTTTCACTGTGTCAGCAAGGTTTTTACTTGTAATTAGCGTGGCAGAAGTTATGCATTTAGATGACATCATAATCGGGAAATTGTTCTAATTCCTGGAGCTTCAGATGTTTCCCGTGAAGACAGGTGATTTTTAAAATTGTCCCTCCCAGCCACAGGGTTTTTGCTTAATCTCCCATTAAGTTCCCAAGGACTGGTGTCTGATCAGTTACTCTTATTATATAGCCCCCTGTGAGAGAGGCTTCAATAATTCCTCAAATACTGGGCAACTGCCTAGAGAAGGAAGCCTCCTAAATGTCGGCTTTCTTACCTGGACCTCGCCAGCCAAGCTTGGACTGTCCACGGGAGATGTTTCCCTGAGCTCTTGAAATGGAGTGTCAACCAGCGTCTTTTCCTTCATACTTGTCACCCTCACTGATGCTCCAGGGGGTCTCATCTCTCTTACTGACAGAGTGATTAAGATGAGAATACGAATTATTTCACAAGGATGGAATCTCCATGTTCTCCCAACATTTCGGGTGATAAATCCATCCTCCAACTTGTCCATGATTAGAAAGAATGCCTTTGATTTATATTTTGTCCCCGCCCAGAGAAATTCATCTTAAGGATTTATTCCACTTCTCTCTGTAGCCTCTCAAACTCTAGAGCATCGTGTTGGGTATGGGGAAGGTCACATGTTGTTGTTGTTGTTGTAGTTGTTGTTCACTAGTCTTTTTCTCTCTCTGCCCTTCATCTCCAGAATCTTCTCAAAGATGCTCTCATTTCTTCCAGCCAAAACTCAACAAGTCTGTTAAAAACCACTGGTACAACTTGATTCTTCAATCCCTCCATCTTCAGGTATTAGAAGTACATGGATCAGCTAAAAGTCTCTCCAGAATAGCCCGAATGAAAGAACTTCCTCAGGCTTGAAAGTCCCAAATCCAGTTTTCCTTGTGGATTCTTGGAATTGCTCTACAAATATTCCTCCCAACACCACAATAGAACTTCTCATGTTCTCTCTTTTATTCTGAATTTACACATTCAGACCAATTTGATTATGCTTTTATGGCAACATCTCCCAATTTTTACAAGGGAGTTCTGTTCCTAACCTTGACTCTCAAGTTATTTTGATGGAAAATTCCTCTTGCTGATTCAGCTAAGCAATCCATAAAACTACACGGTTACTTTGTTATCAGAAGGAGTTCTTATAATCATTTCCATTCTCGAGCAACATTCTGGTCTGAACAATTTAAAATAGCATAGGTTAGCTTGTGATCCTAAAGGGAGAAAAGCACACAATGTTTGTCAACCAATTTTAAAAGAAAGATTTCATATTCACACATTAGTCTGAAATGCTTTCCACTTCCTCCTTAAAGGCTTAACATTAGGACTGACATAAATACCTGAAAAAAAACCCGATGATCTGTTCCAACTGGTTATTATCCATCACTCTCATATATGTACACTCGGAGTACGTAAATGTAGCATGCCTGGGAGTTACTGGAAGTGAGTTCATGGGGGTGTTTCTTCTACTGCTTATTTTTATGTTTAAAAAAGAGCTAAGGCTATAGCTGCTTTTTATTGTGAGAACTTTGTACAAGAAATCACTGTTCTTTTTCCTCTCTTGCCAACCTTAAGTCCTTAATAGCAAACCTTACTCTATCAAGTTTTATTGTGGTAAAATAAACTTTGATTCGTTTTTTCTTCCAAAATTTCAAGACAATAAAATGAGTGTAGTGCTCTTTAGGCAGTGCAGAAAGAAACATAATGTTGAGCTGTACCCTGAAGACACTTCTTTTGTATTATAATGCTTTTTATCCACAGATGTTAGTTGAAAATTGATATAATGATGTTTCTTGTAAGTCTACCAGAAACAAAACAAAAAACATTTTAAAAGTAGAATAGATGTAATTGTATGTGATAAATGAGCCTGGTGGAATTGTACTAGAAACCCATAGGGAATAATTATCTATCACTGGCACCTGCAGAGGAATTATAAGCAGCTGCAGAATTTGATTTTTGAACAACAAAAAAAAAAAATAGAAAAAATAACTTAAAGACTGGTATTAAGAATTGAGAAGTTAGAGAACAAAATATAGAATGAGAAGAAGAGGGTTTAACTGGGATTTCAATCCAAAGATGATAAGGTGAAACACAGCCAGATATATATATATATATATATATATATTTTTTTTTTCCCCCCCTATACGCGGGCCTCTCACTGCCGTGGCCTCTCCCATTGCGGAGCACACGCTCCGGACACGCAGGCGCAGCGGCCATGGCTCACGGGCCCAGCCGCTCCGCGGCCTGTGGGATCTTCCCGGACAGGGGCACGAACCCGCGTCCCCTGCATCGGCAGGCGGGCTCTCAACCACTGCGCCACCAGGGAAGCCCCAGATAATACATTTTTAAAAAATGATTATGGAGAAATGTACAGGGCCAATTAGGGGAGAGGTAGGAAAAACATTGAGTTTGAAGTTCAGACTCAAAATGTTTCTCACATTTAGGAATGTAAAAGTATCTAAATTCAGAAATCGGTAATAAAAAATATATAAACTCTGAAGACAAAGGTAACTTCCAATCCCTGCTCTGTCACCTACAAGCTATATGGTCTTTGAAAGTTATCTGATGTTTCTGATCATTTGTTTACATAATCATGTTGTGAAGATCAAATGAATTTGCCTTTACTTTATACTTTGGACAGAGCTTAGTGACTATTAGGTACTTACAAAATGTGGATTCTCATTTACCTCTTTAATTAAGTGAATAATTTCACAAAGCTTTAAAAAGTCTTTTCTTGAATATAGACAGTCACCTCTTGTTACTCAAGGTAGTTCTGTAAAGTGGCTGTGGACACTGGACAAGTGAATACTGAACCATTGCTCCTGGGGGATGCAGAGTTAGGTTCCTGCGAGACTCGGGTTACGTTTTCATCAACCTATCCAGACATGGCCTTGTTTGATAAAATGTATCGTCAATTTGGTTTTTTTTGTTCTTTTTGTTTTTTTCTCATTTTTTTTTAACATCTTTATTGGGGTATAATTGCTTTACAATGGTGTGTTAGTTTCTGCTTTATAACAGAGTGAATCAGTTATACATATACATATGTTCCCATATCTCTTCCCTCTTTGTCTCCCTCCCTCCCACCCTCCCTGTCCCACCCCGCGTCGTGGCCCATTCGAAGGATATATTCAGTGTAGTCAACCAATGGGTGGTGGGATTTTGATTGGCCAATATTGGGATAGAGAAGTAGCCTTATGGGAGGGAACGGTATGAGCTCCAAGGGCATAGTCGTTGGTTACATACACTTCAGCAAACTGAACCAAAAGAGTTCTCAGAATCAGGTAGATTACACTGGTAAGAACATATACTTTTTTTTTTTTTTTGGTGGGGATACACTGGGGGGGGGGG